>NW_027481982.1:600000-921443 GCF_051107435.1 Chaetodon auriga | reverse complement strand
TAAATTTTACCTGCAAATCAAGGGGACGGCAATGGGCAAAAAGTTTGCCCCAGCCTACGCCAATATTTTTATGGCTAACTGGGAAAAAGAAGTGCTAGCTAAGTGCCAGAAGAAGCCGGCTTGTTATCTACGGTACCTTGATGACATATGGGGTATATGGACAGGCTCCGAACAAGAGTTCAAGGAGTTTGTCGTGGTTTTAAATTCTCATGATCCATCCATTACGCTAAAAACGGAACTCAACAAGCAGTCCATTGACTTTCTAGATACAACGGTTTTTAAAGGACCAAATTTCCAGAATGATTTCAAATTGGATGTGAAAGTTTTCTTCAAGGTCACGGACACGCATGCGCTGCTGCACAAGCAAAGTTTCCACCCAAAGCATACCTTTCGAGGCATCGTGAAATCTCAACTACTTAGATTCAGACGAATCTGTACGAGACACGAGCATTTCAGAGAGGCAGTGGTGACTTTGTTTAAGGCATTGCGCAGGCGTGGGTACTCAAGGTCCTTTTTAAGACATTGTTATAGGACCTTTGAAGATGGTAAAGCGAGGGATCATGGGAAATCAATTCCTGTCATCACAACCTTTTCCTCAGCAAGCAGATTTTTGAACAGCAAGCTGAAGACCAATTTTGATAACATTTTAGCACAACAGGACATTATCCAGAACTCCAGAATAGTTTCAGCTTATCGTAGGAATGCTAATTTGCAGGACGTGTTGGTCCATGCAAAACTGCCATCCCTGAGCTCAGATAGGTCACAGTTGTTGGATGCCCAGTTTGAGAAGCTGAGGTTTATTAAAAACAGTAGAGACAATACTGTACATAGAATCCAGCAGGGATTCAGCCCACGATCCAAGAACTGTGTTTATGTCATTTTTTGCTCCAAGTGTACTATGAAGTACGTGGGAGAGACAAAAAACACATTGTCCACGCGTATGATGCAACACAGATACAACATACGCAATAAGAAGGAAGTGGACACGCCCCTGGTTCGACATTTTTTGCGTCATGGCTTGGCGTCGGTCAGAATGGCGGGCTTACAAAGGAATGTGCTTTGGACTGACCGTGAGCGCAGAAACCAGGAAAGGCGCTGGATTTTCTTGTTGGGCACAAGGGTACCTTATGGTCTGAATATTAGGAGAGATTAGGTCTTTTGGAGGATTCATGTCCTGATGATGGTTATGGGACTTTAGTGAAAAGGACGTTTAGTCCCAAGGCCTTCTTTTTGAGCTCTAATTTTGTTCCATACCCTTGGTTTAGCCTCAGGTTCTGTTTTGGTTATTTTGGTTTAGTCTAGCTCCACCTTTTGTTTCTTTGGGAGGGTGAATATTGGTTTCTTGCCTAAACCTAATTTAGGCCTCTTGCCTAACCTTAATTTGGACTTCTTGCCTAATCCTAATTATAGCCTAACCCAGTTCTTTATCCTAACCTTAACCCCCATCCCTTAACTTAACCCCTATCCCTCATTCTAACCCTTACCTTAACCACTATCCCTTATCTTAACCCTTACCTTAACCACTAGCCCTAACCTTAACCACTAGCCCTTACCTTAACCACTAGCCCTAACCTTAACCACTAGCCCTTACCTTAACCACTAGCCCTTACCTTAACCCTTACCTTAACCACTAGCCCTAACCTTAACCACTAGCCCTTACCTTAACCACTAGCCCTTATCTTAACCCTTACCTTAACCACTAGCCCTTATCTTAACCACTAGCCCTTAACTTAACCCCATCCCTTATCTTAACCCTTACCTTAACCTTAACCCTGCCTCATTCTAACCCTAATCTTTAGCCCCCCCCTCCTTTTTTCCTAATCCCAACCCAATAAATATATTGGTATATAAATAATTAAAAACAGTTAAAACATAGGGCTAAAAATACTTATTAAAAGGGGCTTTAATATTAAAAAGCAATTGGCTGCTGTTAAAAAACAATATTAGGTTGATTGGTTAATATAAATACATAAATAAATTAATAAATACATAAATAAATAAATACATAATTTATGAGGTAGTATTTGGTTGGAGGGTTAAAATTCATTTGGTACATAAAGGGTTGGAAATCTAAATTTAGAGGAGGTTTTTTGGTTAAGGGGAATAAGTTTATTATTTACACTTACGGTTTTTTTTCCATTTATGTGGTTAAGATGTTAAATAAGTTAAGTTACATATATTATTCACATTTGAGTTGATTAAAAAGTTAAAAACATTATTTTATCACATATTTAAGGAGTTTACCAAAACAAGGTGGAGTTTAGGACCCAGCACTACAGCGCATGTGCATCTGCCATTTTGTGAGTTTGCTGAGGAAACTTCATTTTGCACTTGGCTCTTGATGAGGACAGACCTGTCTTGCACTGCTCAGCCACTACAGATCAGTAAGTGCATTTTGGTGTGCTTTTCCTGAAGAAGGTCGCTTTCGACCGAAACGTCGTGTTACACAGCACACCTTCTTTTGTTTATTTATCGCAAATAGAGTGACTTAATTTCTTTTGTTACGCGGCGAAGTGCCCGAAACTTTAGTTTGTTTTTTCTAGTTTCTTTTGGTTTTTTCCTTTCCCGCTGTTTGGGGAAAGTGTTTTTAGTTGTTGGTTTGCTTTTTTTGTATAAAGACAGAAAATACTAAAAAAATAAGAAAACTTAAAAACAACAAAAAAATATACTTTAGGACGAGATAGTTTCACAAGGGTAAGTTTCCTTTTCTTTTTATAGGACTAATTTGTCCATTTACAAGGGTAAGTTTCCTTTCTTTTTATAGGACTAATTTGTCCATTTGATAAGTTTCCTTTTTCTTCTTAAAGGACCACTCCGTCCATTTTTGAACTTAGTTGTTTTTTCTGAGTTTTTTGCTTTTTCCCTTCCTTTTTTGTTTTTGGGAAGGTGTTTTTAGTTGTTTGTTGGATTTTTTGGTTTAGATAACATAACAAAAAATACAAAAAAATTAATAAACTTAAAAATACACAAAAAAATCATAAAAATCAAAAAAACAAAAACAGTTCTAAACTTAAGGAACTAAAAACAAACGATGTATCCCTGGACTGATGGGCGCAGGGGCTGGCGCCCCCAGCGCACTCGCCAGGAATACTGGGGCCGGGGGGACAGGCGGTATGCGGGTTGGATGGACCGTGCACCTTCCTTCCCTGCTTGGGGAGGGACTCGGACCCGATTCCCTAACCAGCCAGCGCCTCCCCCGCGTGCGCCTCGTTACGCCGGCCCCCAATCACGCTCCTACGCCGATGTAGTTCGCCAAGGTCGCCCGCAAGCGGCCCAGAGATGGGGCCCTTCACGAGATGGAAGTTCGGAGGTCAGGAGACAGCCAGCGGATCCTGATTTTGGCAAACTGGTCCGCAAGCTACACCTGATCATTAAAATGGTTCACCATTTGCAGAATGTGGCGCGCAAACCTGGAAAGCCGGAGCCACGCATGATAGCCCGTATGGTCGAACTCTTGTCAGGGATGATCAAGCCCGCGGCTCCAACACAGCGAACAATAGATTTGATTGTTGGCAATGCCAAAAACTGGGGCCACACCACATATCTCATTTTGATGGAACACTATGAGACAGGTGTTCAAGAGTTGCTGGATGAACTACCTGAACTGCACATCCCTGACTGGAGACCAGCCTTTCAGGTGGCAGTACGGTGGGCTAAACGCAATTTGCCCCGGCTTCCACAAGAGGTCATTGATCATGCTGAGGCTTTGATCATGGACAGGTTGGAGGCTGCTCCTCCACAGCAGACTGATGCCGCAACTTCGGCCCGTACTTCGCGTGCTGCCTCAGTGGATGTTGATGCAGGAGACCTGGTCCAGCCAGGTCCTTCAAGAGCAGGCCTGGTCCAGCCAGGTCCTTCAAGGGCAGGCCTGGTCCAGCCAGGTCCTTCAAAAGGGTCAGGGAAGGTTAAGCCGGCCCGCGTCCCACAACCAGCTACAACCAAAGCTTCAGTGGGTACGATGACAGACCGTGCTGACCAGGGAACTCGAGATTGGCAGAGCACTCCGAAATCGGGGTCTCCCAGGGAACAAAGACAGGCGCGCAGGACGCCTAAGGGAACCAAGTTGGTTATCCCTGAACATGTGTCACCGGTGAACCGTGGGTTTGACCAGGAGTCTGTGGAAGAGTCTTCCCAGGCCTCTGAGGATGATGCTGATCGTGGGTCACTTTCTGATCAGTCAGATGAGGAGGATGAGGAAGAGGTAATTCCGCCTTCTCCACAAACCGTGCAAGATAGTCTTCCGGTTCAGAGGGAGGCTAGTCCAGAGGAAGACCTCTTTGAAGAGTCTTCAGATCATTTTACTTCACCAGAACCTCAACGTTTTAAGCCCTACAAACACCCCAACACACAACGCAAGCTGACGGATTGGTCGTTGTCGGTCCATAAGAAGTGGTTGTTTATTGGGGACTCGAACCTCGATAAGCTTCCTGAGTACTTTAACAAAGACCTGCAGGTCGAGTGCTTTCCGGGGGCTCATTTCCGACATGGACAGGCCCTGATGGAAAAGACCATACCTCCGACAGGCCTGGTTGTTGAGAAAATCGTGCTTTCTTTTGGCATGAACAGTAGGGGGAATAAGTGCAAAGAGACCACGGTTAAAAACGTGCAAGGGGCACTGAGGTCAACCAAGAGAAAGTTTCCCTATGCGGAAATCTGGATTCCTTTGGTGAATTATTCAGAAGCTCTCCCACAGGAGGAGAAAGATAACCTCCAGATTTTGAACGAGCATGTGGAAAGAAATATGCCGTTCATTCCCCGTCTTCCGGACGAGAAGTTTCAAACGGAGACGGATGATGTTCATTGGACACGTGAGACAGGGAGTGCCATGTTTGACCATTGGATGTCATTTTTAAACTCCAGGTCCCCCTAAGTCCTGAACGGGAGGGGGCGGAGAAGACGCGGTCATTGGTCACGCAAGACATTGTGGTCTTGGCGAAGACCTTCACGCTGTCTAATCCGCAAAGCACCCTTTTGACTAAGGGCTTGTCTTTTATCCCGACATTAGATGTAGGCAGGAACCAAAGAACACAGTTATTAGCAGACATACAAAATTATCACCGCAAGCTAAAATTGGCCGCGTATTTTAAAACCACCAATGACAAACCGGTGTTGCCCTTTGTTGGGCCTTCCATTTGGACACCACCGCTTAGCGACTTGCCACTAGAAGTCTCAACTTTGATTGAAACGGATTTAGCCGATTTCACAAAACATTATAGGTCAGTACAGGAGAAATATAATATCTCTCAGGCTGAAGTTAAGGCTCTGCGAGAGCTACAACATGCTAAACACTTGGTCATCAAACCAGCCGATAAGGGTTCGGCGGTTGTAATACTCAGCAGAGACCAATATGTCCTTGAAGTTGAACGCCAATTGAACGATGCGGTGTATTATAAAAAGTTAGATAAACCAATTTATATGGAAACAGTTCCAATGGTAGTATCCATTTTGGACAGGTTAAAAAAGAGGAAGTTCATAAATGCTAAACAACGCCAATATTTGATGGGTCGGAACCAGCCGAGAGAAAGGCGTTTTTACATCTTGCCTAAAATACATAAAGAACCGCAGAAATGGACAGTCCCGTTTGAAATTCCGCCAGGGAGACCAATAGTCTCAGACTGCGGGAGCGAGACGTATTTTACGGCTGAGTTTTTAGACTACTATTTAAATCCATTATCCACTAAACATCCTGCCTACGTGAGGGATACATGTCATTTTATTGAGATTGTGCACGGTTTGAGGATTCAGGAAGAATTTTTTTTCTTCTCTATGGACGTAGATAACTTGTACACAAACATTCCAATTCCGGCTGGAATAGAATGTGTGAGGAACATTTTTCAGGTTTATCCTGATCCCAAACGCCCTGATGAGGAGCTCTTAGAGCTGCTTGAAATAAATTTGACTCGAAATGATTTTATGTTCGATGGTAAATTTTACCTGCAAATCAAGGGGACGGCAATGGGCAAAAAGTTTGCCCCAGCCTACGCCAATATTTTTATGGCTAACTGGGAAAAAGAAGTGCTAGCTAAGTGCCAGAAGAAGCCGGCTTGTTATCTACGGTACCTTGATGACATATGGGGTATATGGACAGGCTCCGAACAAGAGTTCAAGGAGTTTGTCGTGGTTTTAAATTCTCATGATCCATCCATTACGCTAAAAACGGAACTCAACAAGCAGTCCATTGACTTTCTAGATACAACGGTTTTTAAAGGACCAAATTTCCAGAATGATTTCAAATTGGATGTGAAAGTTTTCTTCAAGGTCACGGACACGCATGCGCTGCTGCACAAGCAAAGTTTCCACCCAAAGCATACCTTTCGAGGCATCGTGAAATCTCAACTACTTAGATTCAGACGAATCTGTACGAGACACGAGCATTTCAGAGAGGCAGTGGTGACTTTGTTTAAGGCATTGCGCAGGCGTGGGTACTCAAGGTCCTTTTTAAGACATTGTTATAGGACCTTTGAAGATGGTAAAGCGAGGGATCATGGGAAATCAATTCCTGTCATCACAACCTTTTCCTCAGCAAGCAGATTTTTGAACAGCAAGCTGAAGACCAATTTTGATAACATTTTAGCACAACAGGACATTATCCAGAACTCCAGAATAGTTTCAGCTTATCGTAGGAATGCTAATTTGCAGGACGTGTTGGTCCATGCAAAACTGCCATCCCTGAGCTCAGATAGGTCACAGTTGTTGGATGCCCAGTTTGAGAAGCTGAGGTTTATTAAAAACAGTAGAGACAATACTGTACATAGAATCCAGCAGGGATTCAGCCCACGATCCAAGAACTGTGTTTATGTCATTTTTTGCTCCAAGTGTACTATGAAGTACGTGGGAGAGACAAAAAACACATTGTCCACGCGTATGATGCAACACAGATACAACATACGCAATAAGAAGGAAGTGGACACGCCCCTGGTTCGACATTTTTTGCGTCATGGCTTGGCGTCGGTCAGAATGGCGGGCTTACAAAGGAATGTGCTTTGGACTGACCGTGAGCGCAGAAACCAGGAAAGGCGCTGGATTTTCTTGTTGGGCACAAGGGTACCTTATGGTCTGAATATTAGGAGAGATTAGGTCTTTTGGAGGATTCATGTCCTGATGATGGTTATGGGACTTTAGTGAAAAGGACGTTTAGTCCCAAGGCCTTCTTTTTGAGCTCTAATTTTGTTCCATACCCTTGGTTTAGCCTCAGGTTCTGTTTTGGTTATTTTGGTTTAGTCTAGCTCCACCTTTTGTTTCTTTGGGAGGGTGAATATTGGTTTCTTGCCTAAACCTAATTTAGGCCTCTTGCCTAACCTTAATTTGGACTTCTTGCCTAATCCTAATTATAGCCTAACCCAGTTCTTTATCCTAACCTTAACCCCCATCCCTTAACTTAACCCCTATCCCTCATTCTAACCCTTACCTTAACCACTATCCCTTATCTTAACCCTTACCTTAACCACTAGCCCTAACCTTAACCACTAGCCCTTACCTTAACCACTAGCCCTAACCTTAACCACTAGCCCTTACCTTAACCACTAGCCCTTACCTTAACCCTTACCTTAACCACTAGCCCTAACCTTAACCACTAGCCCTTACCTTAACCACTAGCCCTTATCTTAACCCTTACCTTAACCACTAGCCCTTATCTTAACCACTAGCCCTTAACTTAACCCCATCCCTTATCTTAACCCTTACCTTAACCTTAACCCTGCCTCATTCTAACCCTAATCTTTAGCCCCCCCCTCCTTTTTTCCTAATCCCAACCCAATAAATATATTGGTATATAAATAATTAAAAACAGTTAAAACATAGGGCTAAAAATACTTATTAAAAGGGGCTTTAATATTAAAAAGCAATTGGCTGCTGTTAAAAAACAATATTAGGTTGATTGGTTAATATAAATACATAAATAAATTAATAAATACATAAATAAATAAATACATAATTTATGAGGTAGTATTTGGTTGGAGGGTTAAAATTCATTTGGTACATAAAGGGTTGGAAATCTAAATTTAGAGGAGGTTTTTTGGTTAAGGGGAATAAGTTTATTATTTACACTTACGGTTTTTTTTCCATTTATGTGGTTAAGATGTTAAATAAGTTAAGTTACATATATTATTCACATTTGAGTTGATTAAAAAGTTAAAAACATTATTTTATCACATATTTAAGGAGTTTACCAAAACAAGGTGGAGTTTAGGACCCAGCACTACAGCGCATGTGCATCTGCCATTTTGTGAGTTTGCTGAGGAAACTTCATTTTGCACTTGGCTCTTGATGAGGACAGACCTGTCTTGCACTGCTCAGCCACTACAGATCAGTAAGTGCATTTTGGTGTGCTTTTCCTGAAGAAGGTCGCTTTCGACCGAAACGTCGTGTTACACAGCACACCTTCTTTTGTTTATTTATCGCAAATAGAGTGACTTAATTTCTTTTGTTACGCGGCGAAGTGCCCGAAACTTTAGTTTGTTTTTTCTAGTTTCTTTTGGTTTTTTCCTTTCCCGCTGTTTGGGGAAAGTGTTTTTAGTTGTTGGTTTGCTTTTTTTGTATAAAGACAGAAAATACTAAAAAAATAAGAAAACTTAAAAACAACAAAAAAATATACTTTAGGACGAGATAGTTTCACAAGGGTAAGTTTCCTTTTCTTTTTATAGGACTAATTTGTCCATTTACAAGGGTAAGTTTCCTTTCTTTTTATAGGACTAATTTGTCCATTTGATAAGTTTCCTTTTTCTTCTTAAAGGACCACTCCGTCCATTTTTGAACTTAGTTGTTTTTTCTGAGTTTTTTGCTTTTTCCCTTCCTTTTTTGTTTTTGGGAAGGTGTTTTTAGTTGTTTGTTGGATTTTTTGGTTTAGATAACATAACAAAAAATACAAAAAAATTAATAAACTTAAAAATACACAAAAAAATCATAAAAATCAAAAAAACAAAAACAGTTCTAAACTTAAGGAACTAAAAACAAACGATGTATCCCTGGACTGATGGGCGCAGGGGCTGGCGCCCCCAGCGCACTCGCCAGGAATACTGGGGCCGGGGGGACAGGCGGTATGCGGGTTGGATGGACCGTGCACCTTCCTTCCCTGCTTGGGGAGGGACTCGGACCCGATTCCCTAACCAGCCAGCGCCTCCCCCGCGTGCGCCTCGTTACGCCGGCCCCCAATCACGCTCCTACGCCGATGTAGTTCGCCAAGGTCGCCCGCAAGCGGCCCAGAGATGGGGCCCTTCACGAGATGGAAGTTCGGAGGTCAGGAGACAGCCAGCGGATCCTGATTTTGGCAAACTGGTCCGCAAGCTACACCTGATCATTAAAATGGTTCACCATTTGCAGAATGTGGCGCGCAAACCTGGAAAGCCGGAGCCACGCATGATAGCCCGTATGGTCGAACTCTTGTCAGGGATGATCAAGCCCGCGGCTCCAACACAGCGAACAATAGATTTGATTGTTGGCAATGCCAAAAACTGGGGCCACACCACATATCTCATTTTGATGGAACACTATGAGACAGGTGTTCAAGAGTTGCTGGATGAACTACCTGAACTGCACATCCCTGACTGGAGACCAGCCTTTCAGGTGGCAGTACGGTGGGCTAAACGCAATTTGCCCCGGCTTCCACAAGAGGTCATTGATCATGCTGAGGCTTTGATCATGGACAGGTTGGAGGCTGCTCCTCCACAGCAGACTGATGCCGCAACTTCGGCCCGTACTTCGCGTGCTGCCTCAGTGGATGTTGATGCAGGAGACCTGGTCCAGCCAGGTCCTTCAAGAGCAGGCCTGGTCCAGCCAGGTCCTTCAAGGGCAGGCCTGGTCCAGCCAGGTCCTTCAAAAGGGTCAGGGAAGGTTAAGCCGGCCCGCGTCCCACAACCAGCTACAACCAAAGCTTCAGTGGGTACGATGACAGACCGTGCTGACCAGGGAACTCGAGATTGGCAGAGCACTCCGAAATCGGGGTCTCCCAGGGAACAAAGACAGGCGCGCAGGACGCCTAAGGGAACCAAGTTGGTTATCCCTGAACATGTGTCACCGGTGAACCGTGGGTTTGACCAGGAGTCTGTGGAAGAGTCTTCCCAGGCCTCTGAGGATGATGCTGATCGTGGGTCACTTTCTGATCAGTCAGATGAGGAGGATGAGGAAGAGGTAATTCCGCCTTCTCCACAAACCGTGCAAGATAGTCTTCCGGTTCAGAGGGAGGCTAGTCCAGAGGAAGACCTCTTTGAAGAGTCTTCAGATCATTTTACTTCACCAGAACCTCAACGTTTTAAGCCCTACAAACACCCCAACACACAACGCAAGCTGACGGATTGGTCGTTGTCGGTCCATAAGAAGTGGTTGTTTATTGGGGACTCGAACCTCGATAAGCTTCCTGAGTACTTTAACAAAGACCTGCAGGTCGAGTGCTTTCCGGGGGCTCATTTCCGACATGGACAGGCCCTGATGGAAAAGACCATACCTCCGACAGGCCTGGTTGTTGAGAAAATCGTGCTTTCTTTTGGCATGAACAGTAGGGGGAATAAGTGCAAAGAGACCACGGTTAAAAACGTGCAAGGGGCACTGAGGTCAACCAAGAGAAAGTTTCCCTATGCGGAAATCTGGATTCCTTTGGTGAATTATTCAGAAGCTCTCCCACAGGAGGAGAAAGATAACCTCCAGATTTTGAACGAGCATGTGGAAAGAAATATGCCGTTCATTCCCCGTCTTCCGGACGAGAAGTTTCAAACGGAGACGGATGATGTTCATTGGACACGTGAGACAGGGAGTGCCATGTTTGACCATTGGATGTCATTTTTAAACTCCAGGTCCCCCTAAGTCCTGAACGGGAGGGGGCGGAGAAGACGCGGTCATTGGTCACGCAAGACATTGTGGTCTTGGCGAAGACCTTCACGCTGTCTAATCCGCAAAGCACCCTTTTGACTAAGGGCTTGTCTTTTATCCCGACATTAGATGTAGGCAGGAACCAAAGAACACAGTTATTAGCAGACATACAAAATTATCACCGCAAGCTAAAATTGGCCGCGTATTTTAAAACCACCAATGACAAACCGGTGTTGCCCTTTGTTGGGCCTTCCATTTGGACACCACCGCTTAGCGACTTGCCACTAGAAGTCTCAACTTTGATTGAAACGGATTTAGCCGATTTCACAAAACATTATAGGTCAGTACAGGAGAAATATAATATCTCTCAGGCTGAAGTTAAGGCTCTGCGAGAGCTACAACATGCTAAACACTTGGTCATCAAACCAGCCGATAAGGGTTCGGCGGTTGTAATACTCAGCAGAGACCAATATGTCCTTGAAGTTGAACGCCAATTGAACGATGCGGTGTATTATAAAAAGTTAGATAAACCAATTTATATGGAAACAGTTCCAATGGTAGTATCCATTTTGGACAGGTTAAAAAAGAGGAAGTTCATAAATGCTAAACAACGCCAATATTTGATGGGTCGGAACCAGCCGAGAGAAAGGCGTTTTTACATCTTGCCTAAAATACATAAAGAACCGCAGAAATGGACAGTCCCGTTTGAAATTCCGCCAGGGAGACCAATAGTCTCAGACTGCGGGAGCGAGACGTATTTTACGGCTGAGTTTTTAGACTACTATTTAAATCCATTATCCACTAAACATCCTGCCTACGTGAGGGATACATGTCATTTTATTGAGATTGTGCACGGTTTGAGGATTCAGGAAGAATTTTTTTTCTTCTCTATGGACGTAGATAACTTGTACACAAACATTCCAATTCCGGCTGGAATAGAATGTGTGAGGAACATTTTTCAGGTTTATCCTGATCCCAAACGCCCTGATGAGGAGCTCTTAGAGCTGCTTGAAATAAATTTGACTCGAAATGATTTTATGTTCGATGGTAAATTTTACCTGCAAATCAAGGGGACGGCAATGGGCAAAAAGTTTGCCCCAGCCTACGCCAATATTTTTATGGCTAACTGGGAAAAAGAAGTGCTAGCTAAGTGCCAGAAGAAGCCGGCTTGTTATCTACGGTACCTTGATGACATATGGGGTATATGGACAGGCTCCGAACAAGAGTTCAAGGAGTTTGTCGTGGTTTTAAATTCTCATGATCCATCCATTACGCTAAAAACGGAACTCAACAAGCAGTCCATTGACTTTCTAGATACAACGGTTTTTAAAGGACCAAATTTCCAGAATGATTTCAAATTGGATGTGAAAGTTTTCTTCAAGGTCACGGACACGCATGCGCTGCTGCACAAGCAAAGTTTCCACCCAAAGCATACCTTTCGAGGCATCGTGAAATCTCAACTACTTAGATTCAGACGAATCTGTACGAGACACGAGCATTTCAGAGAGGCAGTGGTGACTTTGTTTAAGGCATTGCGCAGGCGTGGGTACTCAAGGTCCTTTTTAAGACATTGTTATAGGACCTTTGAAGATGGTAAAGCGAGGGATCATGGGAAATCAATTCCTGTCATCACAACCTTTTCCTCAGCAAGCAGATTTTTGAACAGCAAGCTGAAGACCAATTTTGATAACATTTTAGCACAACAGGACATTATCCAGAACTCCAGAATAGTTTCAGCTTATCGTAGGAATGCTAATTTGCAGGACGTGTTGGTCCATGCAAAACTGCCATCCCTGAGCTCAGATAGGTCACAGTTGTTGGATGCCCAGTTTGAGAAGCTGAGGTTTATTAAAAACAGTAGAGACAATACTGTACATAGAATCCAGCAGGGATTCAGCCCACGATCCAAGAACTGTGTTTATGTCATTTTTTGCTCCAAGTGTACTATGAAGTACGTGGGAGAGACAAAAAACACATTGTCCACGCGTATGATGCAACACAGATACAACATACGCAATAAGAAGGAAGTGGACACGCCCCTGGTTCGACATTTTTTGCGTCATGGCTTGGCGTCGGTCAGAATGGCGGGCTTACAAAGGAATGTGCTTTGGACTGACCGTGAGCGCAGAAACCAGGAAAGGCGCTGGATTTTCTTGTTGGGCACAAGGGTACCTTATGGTCTGAATATTAGGAGAGATTAGGTCTTTTGGAGGATTCATGTCCTGATGATGGTTATGGGACTTTAGTGAAAAGGACGTTTAGTCCCAAGGCCTTCTTTTTGAGCTCTAATTTTGTTCCATACCCTTGGTTTAGCCTCAGGTTCTGTTTTGGTTATTTTGGTTTAGTCTAGCTCCACCTTTTGTTTCTTTGGGAGGGTGAATATTGGTTTCTTGCCTAAACCTAATTTAGGCCTCTTGCCTAACCTTAATTTGGACTTCTTGCCTAATCCTAATTATAGCCTAACCCAGTTCTTTATCCTAACCTTAACCCCCATCCCTTAACTTAACCCCTATCCCTCATTCTAACCCTTACCTTAACCACTATCCCTTATCTTAACCCTTACCTTAACCACTAGCCCTAACCTTAACCACTAGCCCTTACCTTAACCACTAGCCCTAACCTTAACCACTAGCCCTTACCTTAACCACTAGCCCTTACCTTAACCCTTACCTTAACCACTAGCCCTAACCTTAACCACTAGCCCTTACCTTAACCACTAGCCCTTATCTTAACCCTTACCTTAACCACTAGCCCTTATCTTAACCACTAGCCCTTAACTTAACCCCATCCCTTATCTTAACCCTTACCTTAACCTTAACCCTGCCTCATTCTAACCCTAATCTTTAGCCCCCCCCTCCTTTTTTCCTAATCCCAACCCAATAAATATATTGGTATATAAATAATTAAAAACAGTTAAAACATAGGGCTAAAAATACTTATTAAAAGGGGCTTTAATATTAAAAAGCAATTGGCTGCTGTTAAAAAACAATATTAGGTTGATTGGTTAATATAAATACATAAATAAATTAATAAATACATAAATAAATAAATACATAATTTATGAGGTAGTATTTGGTTGGAGGGTTAAAATTCATTTGGTACATAAAGGGTTGGAAATCTAAATTTAGAGGAGGTTTTTTGGTTAAGGGGAATAAGTTTATTATTTACACTTACGGTTTTTTTTCCATTTATGTGGTTAAGATGTTAAATAAGTTAAGTTACATATATTATTCACATTTGAGTTGATTAAAAAGTTAAAAACATTATTTTATCACATATTTAAGGAGTTTACCAAAACAAGGTGGAGTTTAGGACCCAGCACTACAGCGCATGTGCATCTGCCATTTTGTGAGTTTGCTGAGGAAACTTCATTTTGCACTTGGCTCTTGATGAGGACAGACCTGTCTTGCACTGCTCAGCCACTACAGATCAGTAAGTGCATTTTGGTGTGCTTTTCCTGAAGAAGGTCGCTTTCGACCGAAACGTCGTGTTACACAGCACACCTTCTTTTGTTTATTTATCGCAAATAGAGTGACTTAATTTCTTTTGTTACGCGGCGAAGTGCCCGAAACTTTAGTTTGTTTTTTCTAGTTTCTTTTGGTTTTTTCCTTTCCCGCTGTTTGGGGAAAGTGTTTTTAGTTGTTGGTTTGCTTTTTTTGTATAAAGACAGAAAATACTAAAAAAATAAGAAAACTTAAAAACAACAAAAAAATATACTTTAGGACGAGATAGTTTCACAAGGGTAAGTTTCCTTTTCTTTTTATAGGACTAATTTGTCCATTTACAAGGGTAAGTTTCCTTTCTTTTTATAGGACTAATTTGTCCATTTGATAAGTTTCCTTTTTCTTCTTAAAGGACCACTCCGTCCATTTTTGAACTTAGTTGTTTTTTCTGAGTTTTTTGCTTTTTCCCTTCCTTTTTTGTTTTTGGGAAGGTGTTTTTAGTTGTTTGTTGGATTTTTTGGTTTAGATAACATAACAAAAAATACAAAAAAATTAATAAACTTAAAAATACACAAAAAAATCATAAAAATCAAAAAAACAAAAACAGTTCTAAACTTAAGGAACTAAAAACAAACGATGTATCCCTGGACTGATGGGCGCAGGGGCTGGCGCCCCCAGCGCACTCGCCAGGAATACTGGGGCCGGGGGGACAGGCGGTATGCGGGTTGGATGGACCGTGCACCTTCCTTCCCTGCTTGGGGAGGGACTCGGACCCGATTCCCTAACCAGCCAGCGCCTCCCCCGCGTGCGCCTCGTTACGCCGGCCCCCAATCACGCTCCTACGCCGATGTAGTTCGCCAAGGTCGCCCGCAAGCGGCCCAGAGATGGGGCCCTTCACGAGATGGAAGTTCGGAGGTCAGGAGACAGCCAGCGGATCCTGATTTTGGCAAACTGGTCCGCAAGCTACACCTGATCATTAAAATGGTTCACCATTTGCAGAATGTGGCGCGCAAACCTGGAAAGCCGGAGCCACGCATGATAGCCCGTATGGTCGAACTCTTGTCAGGGATGATCAAGCCCGCGGCTCCAACACAGCGAACAATAGATTTGATTGTTGGCAATGCCAAAAACTGGGGCCACACCACATATCTCATTTTGATGGAACACTATGAGACAGGTGTTCAAGAGTTGCTGGATGAACTACCTGAACTGCACATCCCTGACTGGAGACCAGCCTTTCAGGTGGCAGTACGGTGGGCTAAACGCAATTTGCCCCGGCTTCCACAAGAGGTCATTGATCATGCTGAGGCTTTGATCATGGACAGGTTGGAGGCTGCTCCTCCACAGCAGACTGATGCCGCAACTTCGGCCCGTACTTCGCGTGCTGCCTCAGTGGATGTTGATGCAGGAGACCTGGTCCAGCCAGGTCCTTCAAGAGCAGGCCTGGTCCAGCCAGGTCCTTCAAGGGCAGGCCTGGTCCAGCCAGGTCCTTCAAAAGGGTCAGGGAAGGTTAAGCCGGCCCGCGTCCCACAACCAGCTACAACCAAAGCTTCAGTGGGTACGATGACAGACCGTGCTGACCAGGGAACTCGAGATTGGCAGAGCACTCCGAAATCGGGGTCTCCCAGGGAACAAAGACAGGCGCGCAGGACGCCTAAGGGAACCAAGTTGGTTATCCCTGAACATGTGTCACCGGTGAACCGTGGGTTTGACCAGGAGTCTGTGGAAGAGTCTTCCCAGGCCTCTGAGGATGATGCTGATCGTGGGTCACTTTCTGATCAGTCAGATGAGGAGGATGAGGAAGAGGTAATTCCGCCTTCTCCACAAACCGTGCAAGATAGTCTTCCGGTTCAGAGGGAGGCTAGTCCAGAGGAAGACCTCTTTGAAGAGTCTTCAGATCATTTTACTTCACCAGAACCTCAACGTTTTAAGCCCTACAAACACCCCAACACACAACGCAAGCTGACGGATTGGTCGTTGTCGGTCCATAAGAAGTGGTTGTTTATTGGGGACTCGAACCTCGATAAGCTTCCTGAGTACTTTAACAAAGACCTGCAGGTCGAGTGCTTTCCGGGGGCTCATTTCCGACATGGACAGGCCCTGATGGAAAAGACCATACCTCCGACAGGCCTGGTTGTTGAGAAAATCGTGCTTTCTTTTGGCATGAACAGTAGGGGGAATAAGTGCAAAGAGACCACGGTTAAAAACGTGCAAGGGGCACTGAGGTCAACCAAGAGAAAGTTTCCCTATGCGGAAATCTGGATTCCTTTGGTGAATTATTCAGAAGCTCTCCCACAGGAGGAGAAAGATAACCTCCAGATTTTGAACGAGCATGTGGAAAGAAATATGCCGTTCATTCCCCGTCTTCCGGACGAGAAGTTTCAAACGGAGACGGATGATGTTCATTGGACACGTGAGACAGGGAGTGCCATGTTTGACCATTGGATGTCATTTTTAAACTCCAGGTCCCCCTAAGTCCTGAACGGGAGGGGGCGGAGAAGACGCGGTCATTGGTCACGCAAGACATTGTGGTCTTGGCGAAGACCTTCACGCTGTCTAATCCGCAAAGCACCCTTTTGACTAAGGGCTTGTCTTTTATCCCGACATTAGATGTAGGCAGGAACCAAAGAACACAGTTATTAGCAGACATACAAAATTATCACCGCAAGCTAAAATTGGCCGCGTATTTTAAAACCACCAATGACAAACCGGTGTTGCCCTTTGTTGGGCCTTCCATTTGGACACCACCGCTTAGCGACTTGCCACTAGAAGTCTCAACTTTGATTGAAACGGATTTAGCCGATTTCACAAAACATTATAGGTCAGTACAGGAGAAATATAATATCTCTCAGGCTGAAGTTAAGGCTCTGCGAGAGCTACAACATGCTAAACACTTGGTCATCAAACCAGCCGATAAGGGTTCGGCGGTTGTAATACTCAGCAGAGACCAATATGTCCTTGAAGTTGAACGCCAATTGAACGATGCGGTGTATTATAAAAAGTTAGATAAACCAATTTATATGGAAACAGTTCCAATGGTAGTATCCATTTTGGACAGGTTAAAAAAGAGGAAGTTCATAAATGCTAAACAACGCCAATATTTGATGGGTCGGAACCAGCCGAGAGAAAGGCGTTTTTACATCTTGCCTAAAATACATAAAGAACCGCAGAAATGGACAGTCCCGTTTGAAATTCCGCCAGGGAGACCAATAGTCTCAGACTGCGGGAGCGAGACGTATTTTACGGCTGAGTTTTTAGACTACTATTTAAATCCATTATCCACTAAACATCCTGCCTACGTGAGGGATACATGTCATTTTATTGAGATTGTGCACGGTTTGAGGATTCAGGAAGAATTTTTTTTCTTCTCTATGGACGTAGATAACTTGTACACAAACATTCCAATTCCGGCTGGAATAGAATGTGTGAGGAACATTTTTCAGGTTTATCCTGATCCCAAACGCCCTGATGAGGAGCTCTTAGAGCTGCTTGAAATAAATTTGACTCGAAATGATTTTATGTTCGATGGTAAATTTTACCTGCAAATCAAGGGGACGGCAATGGGCAAAAAGTTTGCCCCAGCCTACGCCAATATTTTTATGGCTAACTGGGAAAAAGAAGTGCTAGCTAAGTGCCAGAAGAAGCCGGCTTGTTATCTACGGTACCTTGATGACATATGGGGTATATGGACAGGCTCCGAACAAGAGTTCAAGGAGTTTGTCGTGGTTTTAAATTCTCATGATCCATCCATTACGCTAAAAACGGAACTCAACAAGCAGTCCATTGACTTTCTAGATACAACGGTTTTTAAAGGACCAAATTTCCAGAATGATTTCAAATTGGATGTGAAAGTTTTCTTCAAGGTCACGGACACGCATGCGCTGCTGCACAAGCAAAGTTTCCACCCAAAGCATACCTTTCGAGGCATCGTGAAATCTCAACTACTTAGATTCAGACGAATCTGTACGAGACACGAGCATTTCAGAGAGGCAGTGGTGACTTTGTTTAAGGCATTGCGCAGGCGTGGGTACTCAAGGTCCTTTTTAAGACATTGTTATAGGACCTTTGAAGATGGTAAAGCGAGGGATCATGGGAAATCAATTCCTGTCATCACAACCTTTTCCTCAGCAAGCAGATTTTTGAACAGCAAGCTGAAGACCAATTTTGATAACATTTTAGCACAACAGGACATTATCCAGAACTCCAGAATAGTTTCAGCTTATCGTAGGAATGCTAATTTGCAGGACGTGTTGGTCCATGCAAAACTGCCATCCCTGAGCTCAGATAGGTCACAGTTGTTGGATGCCCAGTTTGAGAAGCTGAGGTTTATTAAAAACAGTAGAGACAATACTGTACATAGAATCCAGCAGGGATTCAGCCCACGATCCAAGAACTGTGTTTATGTCATTTTTTGCTCCAAGTGTACTATGAAGTACGTGGGAGAGACAAAAAACACATTGTCCACGCGTATGATGCAACACAGATACAACATACGCAATAAGAAGGAAGTGGACACGCCCCTGGTTCGACATTTTTTGCGTCATGGCTTGGCGTCGGTCAGAATGGCGGGCTTACAAAGGAATGTGCTTTGGACTGACCGTGAGCGCAGAAACCAGGAAAGGCGCTGGATTTTCTTGTTGGGCACAAGGGTACCTTATGGTCTGAATATTAGGAGAGATTAGGTCTTTTGGAGGATTCATGTCCTGATGATGGTTATGGGACTTTAGTGAAAAGGACGTTTAGTCCCAAGGCCTTCTTTTTGAGCTCTAATTTTGTTCCATACCCTTGGTTTAGCCTCAGGTTCTGTTTTGGTTATTTTGGTTTAGTCTAGCTCCACCTTTTGTTTCTTTGGGAGGGTGAATATTGGTTTCTTGCCTAAACCTAATTTAGGCCTCTTGCCTAACCTTAATTTGGACTTCTTGCCTAATCCTAATTATAGCCTAACCCAGTTCTTTATCCTAACCTTAACCCCCATCCCTTAACTTAACCCCTATCCCTCATTCTAACCCTTACCTTAACCACTATCCCTTATCTTAACCCTTACCTTAACCACTAGCCCTAACCTTAACCACTAGCCCTTACCTTAACCACTAGCCCTAACCTTAACCACTAGCCCTTACCTTAACCACTAGCCCTTACCTTAACCCTTACCTTAACCACTAGCCCTAACCTTAACCACTAGCCCTTACCTTAACCACTAGCCCTTATCTTAACCCTTACCTTAACCACTAGCCCTTATCTTAACCACTAGCCCTTAACTTAACCCCATCCCTTATCTTAACCCTTACCTTAACCTTAACCCTGCCTCATTCTAACCCTAATCTTTAGCCCCCCCCTCCTTTTTTCCTAATCCCAACCCAATAAATATATTGGTATATAAATAATTAAAAACAGTTAAAACATAGGGCTAAAAATACTTATTAAAAGGGGCTTTAATATTAAAAAGCAATTGGCTGCTGTTAAAAAACAATATTAGGTTGATTGGTTAATATAAATACATAAATAAATTAATAAATACATAAATAAATAAATACATAATTTATGAGGTAGTATTTGGTTGGAGGGTTAAAATTCATTTGGTACATAAAGGGTTGGAAATCTAAATTTAGAGGAGGTTTTTTGGTTAAGGGGAATAAGTTTATTATTTACACTTACGGTTTTTTTTCCATTTATGTGGTTAAGATGTTAAATAAGTTAAGTTACATATATTATTCACATTTGAGTTGATTAAAAAGTTAAAAACATTATTTTATCACATATTTAAGGAGTTTACCAAAACAAGGTGGAGTTTAGGACCCAGCACTACAGCGCATGTGCATCTGCCATTTTGTGAGTTTGCTGAGGAAACTTCATTTTGCACTTGGCTCTTGATGAGGACAGACCTGTCTTGCACTGCTCAGCCACTACAGATCAGTAAGTGCATTTTGGTGTGCTTTTCCTGAAGAAGGTCGCTTTCGACCGAAACGTCGTGTTACACAGCACACCTTCTTTTGTTTATTTATCGCAAATAGAGTGACTTAATTTCTTTTGTTACGCGGCGAAGTGCCCGAAACTTTAGTTTGTTTTTTCTAGTTTCTTTTGGTTTTTTCCTTTCCCGCTGTTTGGGGAAAGTGTTTTTAGTTGTTGGTTTGCTTTTTTTGTATAAAGACAGAAAATACTAAAAAAATAAGAAAACTTAAAAACAACAAAAAAATATACTTTAGGACGAGATAGTTTCACAAGGGTAAGTTTCCTTTTCTTTTTATAGGACTAATTTGTCCATTTACAAGGGTAAGTTTCCTTTCTTTTTATAGGACTAATTTGTCCATTTGATAAGTTTCCTTTTTCTTCTTAAAGGACCACTCCGTCCATTTTTGAACTTAGTTGTTTTTTCTGAGTTTTTTGCTTTTTCCCTTCCTTTTTTGTTTTTGGGAAGGTGTTTTTAGTTGTTTGTTGGATTTTTTGGTTTAGATAACATAACAAAAAATACAAAAAAATTAATAAACTTAAAAATACACAAAAAAATCATAAAAATCAAAAAAACAAAAACAGTTCTAAACTTAAGGAACTAAAAACAAACGATGTATCCCTGGACTGATGGGCGCAGGGGCTGGCGCCCCCAGCGCACTCGCCAGGAATACTGGGGCCGGGGGGACAGGCGGTATGCGGGTTGGATGGACCGTGCACCTTCCTTCCCTGCTTGGGGAGGGACTCGGACCCGATTCCCTAACCAGCCAGCGCCTCCCCCGCGTGCGCCTCGTTACGCCGGCCCCCAATCACGCTCCTACGCCGATGTAGTTCGCCAAGGTCGCCCGCAAGCGGCCCAGAGATGGGGCCCTTCACGAGATGGAAGTTCGGAGGTCAGGAGACAGCCAGCGGATCCTGATTTTGGCAAACTGGTCCGCAAGCTACACCTGATCATTAAAATGGTTCACCATTTGCAGAATGTGGCGCGCAAACCTGGAAAGCCGGAGCCACGCATGATAGCCCGTATGGTCGAACTCTTGTCAGGGATGATCAAGCCCGCGGCTCCAACACAGCGAACAATAGATTTGATTGTTGGCAATGCCAAAAACTGGGGCCACACCACATATCTCATTTTGATGGAACACTATGAGACAGGTGTTCAAGAGTTGCTGGATGAACTACCTGAACTGCACATCCCTGACTGGAGACCAGCCTTTCAGGTGGCAGTACGGTGGGCTAAACGCAATTTGCCCCGGCTTCCACAAGAGGTCATTGATCATGCTGAGGCTTTGATCATGGACAGGTTGGAGGCTGCTCCTCCACAGCAGACTGATGCCGCAACTTCGGCCCGTACTTCGCGTGCTGCCTCAGTGGATGTTGATGCAGGAGACCTGGTCCAGCCAGGTCCTTCAAGAGCAGGCCTGGTCCAGCCAGGTCCTTCAAGGGCAGGCCTGGTCCAGCCAGGTCCTTCAAAAGGGTCAGGGAAGGTTAAGCCGGCCCGCGTCCCACAACCAGCTACAACCAAAGCTTCAGTGGGTACGATGACAGACCGTGCTGACCAGGGAACTCGAGATTGGCAGAGCACTCCGAAATCGGGGTCTCCCAGGGAACAAAGACAGGCGCGCAGGACGCCTAAGGGAACCAAGTTGGTTATCCCTGAACATGTGTCACCGGTGAACCGTGGGTTTGACCAGGAGTCTGTGGAAGAGTCTTCCCAGGCCTCTGAGGATGATGCTGATCGTGGGTCACTTTCTGATCAGTCAGATGAGGAGGATGAGGAAGAGGTAATTCCGCCTTCTCCACAAACCGTGCAAGATAGTCTTCCGGTTCAGAGGGAGGCTAGTCCAGAGGAAGACCTCTTTGAAGAGTCTTCAGATCATTTTACTTCACCAGAACCTCAACGTTTTAAGCCCTACAAACACCCCAACACACAACGCAAGCTGACGGATTGGTCGTTGTCGGTCCATAAGAAGTGGTTGTTTATTGGGGACTCGAACCTCGATAAGCTTCCTGAGTACTTTAACAAAGACCTGCAGGTCGAGTGCTTTCCGGGGGCTCATTTCCGACATGGACAGGCCCTGATGGAAAAGACCATACCTCCGACAGGCCTGGTTGTTGAGAAAATCGTGCTTTCTTTTGGCATGAACAGTAGGGGGAATAAGTGCAAAGAGACCACGGTTAAAAACGTGCAAGGGGCACTGAGGTCAACCAAGAGAAAGTTTCCCTATGCGGAAATCTGGATTCCTTTGGTGAATTATTCAGAAGCTCTCCCACAGGAGGAGAAAGATAACCTCCAGATTTTGAACGAGCATGTGGAAAGAAATATGCCGTTCATTCCCCGTCTTCCGGACGAGAAGTTTCAAACGGAGACGGATGATGTTCATTGGACACGTGAGACAGGGAGTGCCATGTTTGACCATTGGATGTCATTTTTAAACTCCAGGTCCCCCTAAGTCCTGAACGGGAGGGGGCGGAGAAGACGCGGTCATTGGTCACGCAAGACATTGTGGTCTTGGCGAAGACCTTCACGCTGTCTAATCCGCAAAGCACCCTTTTGACTAAGGGCTTGTCTTTTATCCCGACATTAGATGTAGGCAGGAACCAAAGAACACAGTTATTAGCAGACATACAAAATTATCACCGCAAGCTAAAATTGGCCGCGTATTTTAAAACCACCAATGACAAACCGGTGTTGCCCTTTGTTGGGCCTTCCATTTGGACACCACCGCTTAGCGACTTGCCACTAGAAGTCTCAACTTTGATTGAAACGGATTTAGCCGATTTCACAAAACATTATAGGTCAGTACAGGAGAAATATAATATCTCTCAGGCTGAAGTTAAGGCTCTGCGAGAGCTACAACATGCTAAACACTTGGTCATCAAACCAGCCGATAAGGGTTCGGCGGTTGTAATACTCAGCAGAGACCAATATGTCCTTGAAGTTGAACGCCAATTGAACGATGCGGTGTATTATAAAAAGTTAGATAAACCAATTTATATGGAAACAGTTCCAATGGTAGTATCCATTTTGGACAGGTTAAAAAAGAGGAAGTTCATAAATGCTAAACAACGCCAATATTTGATGGGTCGGAACCAGCCGAGAGAAAGGCGTTTTTACATCTTGCCTAAAATACATAAAGAACCGCAGAAATGGACAGTCCCGTTTGAAATTCCGCCAGGGAGACCAATAGTCTCAGACTGCGGGAGCGAGACGTATTTTACGGCTGAGTTTTTAGACTACTATTTAAATCCATTATCCACTAAACATCCTGCCTACGTGAGGGATACATGTCATTTTATTGAGATTGTGCACGGTTTGAGGATTCAGGAAGAATTTTTTTTCTTCTCTATGGACGTAGATAACTTGTACACAAACATTCCAATTCCGGCTGGAATAGAATGTGTGAGGAACATTTTTCAGGTTTATCCTGATCCCAAACGCCCTGATGAGGAGCTCTTAGAGCTGCTTGAAATAAATTTGACTCGAAATGATTTTATGTTCGATGGTAAATTTTACCTGCAAATCAAGGGGACGGCAATGGGCAAAAAGTTTGCCCCAGCCTACGCCAATATTTTTATGGCTAACTGGGAAAAAGAAGTGCTAGCTAAGTGCCAGAAGAAGCCGGCTTGTTATCTACGGTACCTTGATGACATATGGGGTATATGGACAGGCTCCGAACAAGAGTTCAAGGAGTTTGTCGTGGTTTTAAATTCTCATGATCCATCCATTACGCTAAAAACGGAACTCAACAAGCAGTCCATTGACTTTCTAGATACAACGGTTTTTAAAGGACCAAATTTCCAGAATGATTTCAAATTGGATGTGAAAGTTTTCTTCAAGGTCACGGACACGCATGCGCTGCTGCACAAGCAAAGTTTCCACCCAAAGCATACCTTTCGAGGCATCGTGAAATCTCAACTACTTAGATTCAGACGAATCTGTACGAGACACGAGCATTTCAGAGAGGCAGTGGTGACTTTGTTTAAGGCATTGCGCAGGCGTGGGTACTCAAGGTCCTTTTTAAGACATTGTTATAGGACCTTTGAAGATGGTAAAGCGAGGGATCATGGGAAATCAATTCCTGTCATCACAACCTTTTCCTCAGCAAGCAGATTTTTGAACAGCAAGCTGAAGACCAATTTTGATAACATTTTAGCACAACAGGACATTATCCAGAACTCCAGAATAGTTTCAGCTTATCGTAGGAATGCTAATTTGCAGGACGTGTTGGTCCATGCAAAACTGCCATCCCTGAGCTCAGATAGGTCACAGTTGTTGGATGCCCAGTTTGAGAAGCTGAGGTTTATTAAAAACAGTAGAGACAATACTGTACATAGAATCCAGCAGGGATTCAGCCCACGATCCAAGAACTGTGTTTATGTCATTTTTTGCTCCAAGTGTACTATGAAGTACGTGGGAGAGACAAAAAACACATTGTCCACGCGTATGATGCAACACAGATACAACATACGCAATAAGAAGGAAGTGGACACGCCCCTGGTTCGACATTTTTTGCGTCATGGCTTGGCGTCGGTCAGAATGGCGGGCTTACAAAGGAATGTGCTTTGGACTGACCGTGAGCGCAGAAACCAGGAAAGGCGCTGGATTTTCTTGTTGGGCACAAGGGTACCTTATGGTCTGAATATTAGGAGAGATTAGGTCTTTTGGAGGATTCATGTCCTGATGATGGTTATGGGACTTTAGTGAAAAGGACGTTTAGTCCCAAGGCCTTCTTTTTGAGCTCTAATTTTGTTCCATACCCTTGGTTTAGCCTCAGGTTCTGTTTTGGTTATTTTGGTTTAGTCTAGCTCCACCTTTTGTTTCTTTGGGAGGGTGAATATTGGTTTCTTGCCTAAACCTAATTTAGGCCTCTTGCCTAACCTTAATTTGGACTTCTTGCCTAATCCTAATTATAGCCTAACCCAGTTCTTTATCCTAACCTTAACCCCCATCCCTTAACTTAACCCCTATCCCTCATTCTAACCCTTACCTTAACCACTATCCCTTATCTTAACCCTTACCTTAACCACTAGCCCTAACCTTAACCACTAGCCCTTACCTTAACCACTAGCCCTAACCTTAACCACTAGCCCTTACCTTAACCACTAGCCCTTACCTTAACCCTTACCTTAACCACTAGCCCTAACCTTAACCACTAGCCCTTACCTTAACCACTAGCCCTTATCTTAACCCTTACCTTAACCACTAGCCCTTATCTTAACCACTAGCCCTTAACTTAACCCCATCCCTTATCTTAACCCTTACCTTAACCTTAACCCTGCCTCATTCTAACCCTAATCTTTAGCCCCCCCCTCCTTTTTTCCTAATCCCAACCCAATAAATATATTGGTATATAAATAATTAAAAACAGTTAAAACATAGGGCTAAAAATACTTATTAAAAGGGGCTTTAATATTAAAAAGCAATTGGCTGCTGTTAAAAAACAATATTAGGTTGATTGGTTAATATAAATACATAAATAAATTAATAAATACATAAATAAATAAATACATAATTTATGAGGTAGTATTTGGTTGGAGGGTTAAAATTCATTTGGTACATAAAGGGTTGGAAATCTAAATTTAGAGGAGGTTTTTTGGTTAAGGGGAATAAGTTTATTATTTACACTTACGGTTTTTTTTCCATTTATGTGGTTAAGATGTTAAATAAGTTAAGTTACATATATTATTCACATTTGAGTTGATTAAAAAGTTAAAAACATTATTTTATCACATATTTAAGGAGTTTACCAAAACAAGGTGGAGTTTAGGACCCAGCACTACAGCGCATGTGCATCTGCCATTTTGTGAGTTTGCTGAGGAAACTTCATTTTGCACTTGGCTCTTGATGAGGACAGACCTGTCTTGCACTGCTCAGCCACTACAGATCAGTAAGTGCATTTTGGTGTGCTTTTCCTGAAGAAGGTCGCTTTCGACCGAAACGTCGTGTTACACAGCACACCTTCTTTTGTTTATTTATCGCAAATAGAGTGACTTAATTTCTTTTGTTACGCGGCGAAGTGCCCGAAACTTTAGTTTGTTTTTTCTAGTTTCTTTTGGTTTTTTCCTTTCCCGCTGTTTGGGGAAAGTGTTTTTAGTTGTTGGTTTGCTTTTTTTGTATAAAGACAGAAAATACTAAAAAAATAAGAAAACTTAAAAACAACAAAAAAATATACTTTAGGACGAGATAGTTTCACAAGGGTAAGTTTCCTTTTCTTTTTATAGGACTAATTTGTCCATTTACAAGGGTAAGTTTCCTTTCTTTTTATAGGACTAATTTGTCCATTTGATAAGTTTCCTTTTTCTTCTTAAAGGACCACTCCGTCCATTTTTGAACTTAGTTGTTTTTTCTGAGTTTTTTGCTTTTTCCCTTCCTTTTTTGTTTTTGGGAAGGTGTTTTTAGTTGTTTGTTGGATTTTTTGGTTTAGATAACATAACAAAAAATACAAAAAAATTAATAAACTTAAAAATACACAAAAAAATCATAAAAATCAAAAAAACAAAAACAGTTCTAAACTTAAGGAACTAAAAACAAACGATGTATCCCTGGACTGATGGGCGCAGGGGCTGGCGCCCCCAGCGCACTCGCCAGGAATACTGGGGCCGGGGGGACAGGCGGTATGCGGGTTGGATGGACCGTGCACCTTCCTTCCCTGCTTGGGGAGGGACTCGGACCCGATTCCCTAACCCTAACCCTAACCCCTAACCCTAACCCTTCTAGCTCCAAATAAAAAGTTCGGCAACTTTTGCCGAATCAGCCTTTTCACCCTTAATCTACCCTAACCCTAACCCCCTAACCCTAACCCTAACCCTAACCCTAACCCTACCCTAACCCTAACCCTAACCCTAACCCCCATCCCTTAACTTAACCCCTATCCCTCATTTTAACCCTTATCTTAACCACTATCCCTTATCTTAACCCTTACCTTAACCACTAGCCCTTACCTTAACCACTAGCCCTTACCTTAACCACTAATCCTTATCTTAACCCTTACCTTAACCACTAGCCCTAACCTTAACCACTAGCCCTTACCTTAACCACTAGCCCTTATCTTAACCCTTACCCTAACCACTAGCCCTTACCTTAACCACTAGCCCTTACCTTAACCCCATCCCTTATCTTAACCCTTACCTTAACCTTAATCCTACCTCATCCTAACCCTAATCCTTTAGCCCCCTCCCTTCTTTTTTCCTAATCCCAACCCTAATAAATATATTGATATATAAATAATTTAAACAGTAAAAACATAGGGCTAAAAATATTTATTAAAAGGGGCTTCAATATTAAAAAGCAATTGGCTGCTGTTAAAAACATTATAATATAAATATATAAATAAATAAATAAATAATTTATGAGGTAGTATTTGGTTGGAGGGTTAAAATTCATTTAGGTACATTTGGTTAAGGGGAATTAGTTCGTTATTTTCACTCAGGGTTTTGTTTTTCATATACAGGGTTAAGACGTTAAAAAAGTTAAGATACACATATAATTCACAATTGAGTGGATTAAAAAGTTAAAAACATTATTTCATTATACATTTACGGGGTTAATAGAAACAAGGTGGAGTTTAGGACCCAGCACTAAAGCGCATGTGCAGTCGCCATTTTATGAGTTTGCTGTTAGGAAGTCTCATTTTGCACTTGGCTCTTGAAGAGGACAGACGCGTCTTGCACTGCTCAGCCACTATACACTAGTAAGTGCTTTTTGGTGTGCTCTACCTGATGAAGGTCGTCCTCGACCGAAACGTCGTTTCATAGCACACCATCTTTTGTTTCTTCAGCGCAAATAGAGCGAGTTAATTTCTTTTGTTGCACGGCGATTTGCCTGAAACTTTAGTTTGTTTTTTCTAGTTTCTTTTGCTTTTTTCCTTTCCCGCTGTTTGAGGAAAGTGTTTTTAGTTGTTGGTTTGATTTGATTTTTTTGTATAAAAACAAAAAATACCAAAAAAATAAGAAAATTTAAAAACAACAAAAAAAAGTAATACTAACAATAGAGCTTTACAAGGGTAAGTTTCCTTTTTCTTTTTAGAGGACTAATTTGTCCATTCACAAGGGTAAGTTTCCTTTCTTTTTATAGGACTACTCTGTCCATTGGATAAGTTTCCTTTTCCTTGTTAAAGGACCAATTTGTCCATTTTTTCATTTTAGTAGTTTTTTGAGTTTTTTGCTTTTTCCCTTCCTTTTTCATTTTTGGGAAGGTGTTTTTAGTTGATTTTTTGATTTTTTGGTTTAGATAACATAACACAAAAATACAAAAAAATTATAAAACTAAAAAATACACAAAAAAAAAAAAAAATCACAAAAATCAAAAACACCAAAAACAGTACTAAACTTAGAGAACTAAAAACAAGCCATGTATCCCTGGACTGGGTGGCGCAGGGACTGGCGTCCCCAACGCACTCGCCAGGAATACTGGGGCCGGGGGGACGGGCGGTACATGGGTCGGATGGACCGTGCACCCCCCTTCCCCGCTTGGGGAGGGACTCGGACCCGATTCCCTAACCAGCCAGCGCCTCCCCCGCGTGCGCCTCGTTACGCCGGCCCCCAATCACGCTCCTACGCCGACGTAGTTCGCCAAGGTCGCCCGCAAGCGGCCCAGAGATGGGGCCCTCCACGAGATGGAAGTTCGGAGGTCAGGAGACAGCCAGCGGATCCTGATTTTGGCAAACTGGTCCGCAAGCTACACCTGATCATTAAAATGGTTCACCATTTGCAGAATGTGGCGCGCAAACCTGGAAAGCCGGAACCACGCATGATAGCCCGTATGGTCGAGCTCTTGTCAGGGATGATTAAGCCCGCGGCTCCAACACAGCGAACAATAGATTTGATTGTTGGCAATGCCAAAAACTGGGGCCACACCACATATCTCATTTTGATGGAACACTATGAGACAGGTGTTCAAGAGTTGCTGGATGAACTACCTGAACTGCACATCCCTGACTGGAGACCAGCCTTTCAGGTGGCAGTACGGTGGGCTAAACGCAATTTGCCCCGGCTTCCACAAGAGGTCATTGATCATGCTGAGGCTTTGATCATGGACAGGTTGGAGGCTGCTCCTCCACAGCAGACTGATGCCGCAACTTCGGCCCGTACTTCGCGTGCTGCCTCAGTGGATGTTGATGCAGGAGACCTGGTCCAGCCAGGTCCTTCAAGAGCAGGCCTGGTCCAGCCAGGTCCTTCAAGGGCAGGCCTGGTCCAGCCAGGTCCTTCAAAAGGGTCAGGGAAGGTTAAGCCGGCCCGCGTCCCACAACCAGCTACAACCAAAGCTTCAGTGGGTACGATGACAGACCGTGCGGACCAGGGAGCTCGAGATTGGCAGAGCACTCCGAAATCGGGGTCTCCCAGGGAACAAAGACAGGCGCGCAGGACGCCTAAGGGAACCAAGTTGGTTATCCCTGAACATGTGTCACCGGTGAACCGTGAGTTTGACCAGGAGTCTGTGGAAGAGTCTTCCCAGGCCTCTGAGGATGATGCTGATCGTGGGTCACTTTCTGATCAGTCAGATGAGGAGGATGAGGAAGAGGTAATTCCGCCTTCTCCACAAACCGTGCAAGATAGTCTTCCGGTTCAGAGGGAGGCTAGTCCAGAGGAAGACCTCTTTGAAGAGTCTTCAGATCATTTTACTTCACCAGAACCTCAACGTTTTAAGCCCTACAAACACCCCAACACACAACGCAAGCTGACGGATTGGTCGTTGTCGGTCCACAAGAAGTGGTTGTTTATTGGGGACTCGAACCTCGATAAGCTTCCTGAGTACTTTAACAAAGACCTGCAGGTCGAGTGCTTTCCGGGGGCTCATTTCCGACATGGACAGGCTCTGATGGAAAAGACCATACCTCCGACAGGCCTGGTTGTTGAGAAAATCGTGCTTTCTTTTGGCATGAACAGTAGGGGGAATAAGTGCAAAGAGACCACGGTTAAAAACGTGCAAGGGGCACTGAGGTCAACCAAGAGAAAGTTTCCCTATGCGGAAATCTGGATTCCTTTGGTGAATTATTCAGAAGCTCTCCCACAGGAGGAGAAAGATAACCTCCAGATTTTGAACGAGCATGTGGAAAGAAATATGCCGTTCATTCCCCGTCTTCCGGACGAGAAGTTTCAAACGGAGACGGATGATGTTCATTGGACACGTGAGACAGGGAGTGCCATGTTTGACCATTGGATGTCATTTTTAAACTCCAGGTCCCCCTAAGTCCTGAACGGGAGGGGGCGGAGAAGACGCGGTCATTGGTCACGCAAGACATTGTGGTCTTGGCGAAGACCTTCACGCTGTCTAATCCGCAAAGCACCCTTTTGACTAAGGGCTTGTCTTTTATCCCGACATTAGATGTAGGCAGGAACCAAAGAACACAGTTATTAGCAGACATACAAAATTATCACCGCAAGCTAAAATTGGCCGCGTATTTTAAAACCACCAATGACAAACCGGTGTTGCCCTTTGTTGGGCCTTCTATTTGGACACCACCGCTTAGCGATTTGCCACTAGAAGTCTCAACTTTGATTGAAACGGATTTAGCCGATTTCACAAAACATTATAGATCAGTACAGGAGAAATATAATATCTCTCAGGCTGAAGTTAAGGCTCTGCGAGAGCTACAACATGCTAAACACTTGGTCATCAAACCAGCCGATAAGGGTTCGGCGGTTGTAATACTCAGCAGAGACCAATATGTCTTTGAAGTTGAACGCCAATTGAACGATGCGGTGTATTATAAAAAGTTAGATAAACCAATTTATATGGAAACAGTTCCAATGGTAGTATCCATTTTGGACAGATTAAAAAAGAAGAAGTTCATAAATGCTAAACAACGCCAATATTTGATGGGTCGGAACCAGCCGAGAGAAAGGCGTTTTTACATCTTGCCTAAAATACATAAAGAACCGCAGAAATGGACAGTCCCGTTTGAAATTCCGCCAGGGAGACCAATAGTCTCAGACTGCGGGAGCGAGACGTATTTCACGGCTGAGTTTTTAGACTACTATTTAAATCCATTATCCACTAAACATCCTGCCTACGTGAGGGATACATGTCATTTTACTGAGATTGTGCACGGTTTGAGGATTCAGGAAGAATTTTTTTTCTTCTCTATGGACGTAGATAACTTGTACACAAACATTCCAATTCCGGCTGGAATAGAATGTGTGAGGAACATTTTTCAGGTTTATCCTGATCCCAAACGCCCTGATGAGGAGCTCTTAGAGCTGCTTGAAATAAATTTGACTCGAAATGATTTTATGTTCGATGGTAAATTTTACCTGCAAATCAAGGGGACGGCAATGGGCAAAAAGTTTGCCCCAGCCTACGCCAATATTTTTATGGCTAACTGGGAAAAAGAAGTGCTAGCTAAGTGCCAGAAGAAGCCGGCTTGTTATCTACGGTACCTTGATGACATATGGGGTATATGGACAGGCTCCGAACAAGAGTTCAAGGAGTTTGTCGTGGTTTTAAATTCTCATGATCCATCCATTACGCTAAAAACGGAACTCAACAAGCAGTCCATTGACTTTCTAGATACAACGGTTTTTAAAGGACCAAATTTCCAGAATGATTTCAAATTGGATGTGAAAGTTTTCTTCAAGGTCACGGACACGCATGCGCTGCTGCACAAGCAAAGTTTCCACCCAAAGCATACCTTTCGAGGCATCGTGAAATCTCAACTACTTAGATTCAGACGAATCTGTACGAGACACGAGCATTTCAAAGAGGCAGTGGTGACTTTGTTTAAGGCATTGCGCAGGCGTGGGTACTCAAGGTCCTTTTTAAGACATTGTTACAGGACCTTTGAAGATGGTAAAGCGAGGGATCATGGGAAATTAATTCCTGTCATCACAACCTTTTCCTCAGCAAGCAGATTCTTGAACAGCAAGCTGAAGACCAATTTTGATAACATTTTAGCACAACAGGACATTATCCAGAACTCGAGAATAGTTTCAGCTTATCGTAGGAATGCTAATTTGCAGGACGTGTTGGTCCATGCAAAACTGCCATCCCTGAGCTCAGATAGGTCACAGTTGTTGGATGCCCAGTTTGAGAAGCTGAGGTTTATTAAAAACAGTAGAGACAATACTGTACATAGAATCCAGCAGGGATTCAGCCCACGATCTAAGAACTGTGTTTATGTCATTTTTTGCTCCAAGTGTACTATGAAGTACGTGGGAGAGACAAAAAACACATTGTCCACGCGTATGATGCAACACAGATACAACATACGCAACAAGAAGGAAGTGGACACGCCCCTGGTTCGACATTTTTTGCGTCATGGCTTGGCGTCGGTCAGAATGGCGGGCTTACAAAGGAATGTGCTTTGGACTGACCGTGAGCGCAGGAACCAGGAAAGGCGCTGGATTTTCTTGTTGGGCACAAGGGTACCTCATGGTCTGAATATTAGGAGAGATTAGGCCTTTTGGAGGATTCATGTCCTGATGATGGTTATGGGACTTTAGTGAAAAGGACGTTTAGTCCCAAGGTTTTTTTTGAGCTCTAATTTTGTTCCATACCCTTGGTTTAGCCTCAGGTTCTGTTTTGGTTATTTTGGTTTAGTCTAGCTCCACCTTTTGTTTCTTTGGGAGGGTGAATATTGGTTTCTTGCCTAAACCTAATTTAGGCCTCTTGCCTAACCTTAATTTGGACTTCTTGCCTAATCCTAATTATAGCCCAACCCAGTTCTTTATCCTAACCTTAACCCCCATCCCTTAACTTAACCCCTATCCCTCATTTTAACCCTTATCTTAACCACTATCCCTTATCTTAACCCTTACCTTAACCACTAGCCCTTACCTTAACCACTAGCCCTTACCTTAACCACTAATCCTTATCTTAACCCTTACCTTAACCACTAGCCCTAACCTTAACCACTAGCCCTTACCTTAACCACTAGCCCTTATCTTAACCCTTACCCTAACCACTAGCCCTTACCTTAACCACTAGCCCTTACCTTAACCCCATCCCTTATCTTAACCCTTACCTTAACCTTAATCCTACCTCATCCTAACCCTAATCCTTTAGCCCCCTCCCTTCTTTTTTCCTAATCCCAACCCTAATAAATATATTGATATATAAATAATTTAAACAGTAAAAACATAGGGCTAAAAATATTTATTAAAAGGGGCTTCAATATTAAAAAGCAATTGGCTGCTGTTAAAAACATTATAATATAAATATATAAATAAATAAATAAATAATTTATGAGGTAGTATTTGGTTGGAGGGTTAAAATTCATTTAGGTACATTTGGTTAAGGGGAATTAGTTCGTTATTTTCACTCAGGGTTTTGTTTTTCATATACAGGGTTAAGACGTTAAAAAAGTTAAGATACACATATAATTCACAATTGAGTGGATTAAAAAGTTAAAAACATTATTTCATTATACATTTACGGGGTTAATAGAAACAAGGTGGAGTTTAGGACCCAGCACTAAAGCGCATGTGCAGTCGCCATTTTATGAGTTTGCTGTTAGGAAGTCTCATTTTGCACTTGGCTCTTGAAGAGGACAGACGCGTCTTGCACTGCTCAGCCACTATACACTAGTAAGTGCTTTTTGGTGTGCTCTACCTGATGAAGGTCGTCCTCGACCGAAACGTCGTTTCATAGCACACCATCTTTTGTTTCTTCAGCGCAAATAGAGCGAGTTAATTTCTTTTGTTGCACGGCGATTTGCCTGAAACTTTAGTTTGTTTTTTCTAGTTTCTTTTGCTTTTTTCCTTTCCCGCTGTTTGAGGAAAGTGTTTTTAGTTGTTGGTTTGATTTGATTTTTTTGTATAAAAACAAAAAATACCAAAAAAATAAGAAAATTTAAAAACAACAAAAAAAAGTAATACTAACAATAGAGCTTTACAAGGGTAAGTTTCCTTTTTCTTTTTAGAGGACTAATTTGTCCATTCACAAGGGTAAGTTTCCTTTCTTTTTATAGGACTACTCTGTCCATTGGATAAGTTTCCTTTTCCTTGTTAAAGGACCAATTTGTCCATTTTTTCATTTTAGTAGTTTTTTGAGTTTTTTGCTTTTTCCCTTCCTTTTTCATTTTTGGGAAGGTGTTTTTAGTTGATTTTTTGATTTTTTGGTTTAGATAACATAACACAAAAATACAAAAAAATTATAAAACTAAAAAATACACAAAAAAAATCACAAAAATCAAAAACACCAAAAACAGTACTAAACTTAGAGAACTAAAAACAAGCCATGTATCCCTGGACTGGGTGGCGCAGGGACTGGCGTCCCCAACGCACTCGCCAGGAATACTGGGGCCGGGGGGACGGGCGGTACATGGGTCGGATGGACCGTGCACCCCCCTTCCCCGCTTGGGGAGGGACTCGGACCCGATTCCCTAACCCTTACCCTTACCTTAACCCCTTCGAATTGGGCCCTAACCCCAACCTCCATAACCCTATTGATTATTTATTTTGATTTTTTAACCCTATCCCTCCCCTTACCCTTACCATAACCCCTAAACTCTATGCCTAACCCCAACCAATTGTAACCCTTACTTACCTCCTTTATACTCACCTGGGATCCTGTGGGAAAGAACAAAACCTGTGGAAGAGAGAAAAGAAAAATTAATAACAACAAAAGAACATAATTATTATGGACATGCCCAACCCCCACCCCTGTAACCCTACTCACCTTTTCTTTCTTTTTTTTCCTTTCACTTACCTGAGACCGGCTGGGAGATGGAACCTAGAAAAAGAAGAAAAGAAATGTTAATAAAACAATTATTACTATATATATCTCTGTTAGCATCATTGTATGAATATTATAACCTATGCATACTCTATATAATCCCATACTCACCTATATATTGATATATATCTTGTAATAATAAATAAACAAACAATGGAATGTATTTTCATGTATATAATATGTGTATGTATATGTATATATATATGTATATCACCTTTATGTATTTTTATACTTACCGTTTTTGTGGGGGGGGGATGGGGCTGGCCCATCCTTTGGGGGACTGAGATGGAGTGTGCATGATCCCGCCGGCCCCTGCGGGGCCGACGGGATCTAAAAATCTTTTGTCTTAACCCCTCAGAAGTGAGCCCTAACCCCAAACATTTTAACCCTATTGATTTTATCTAACCCTATTTAATATTAACCCTAACCTCAACCTATTATTTTATTTATATTACCATTTTTTTGTATATATTATTATAATAAACCAATTCTGGTATTTAACCCCTATTAATTACTATAAGTATAATTATTTATAATATAAAGATATTTGATAATATACTCACCTTTGGGGCTCCTTTCATTATATGCATATATTATTATTATTATTAAATACAAATGATTAATGAACACAATTCAGTCCACAGTGGGGGTGTGGGGCTGGTCTCTTCTCGAGGAGCTGGATGGAGTGTGCATGGCCGGGCCGGCCCCTCCGGGGCCGACCCGACCCAAAAATCTCTTATCCTAACCACCACCCCCGTTTTTTTTCTTTTTTTCCTTTTTTTTCTTTTTTTCTTTTTTTCTTTTTTTAAAAAAAATGTATGTAACCCTAATAACAAGTTTAAAATGGTGAAATGGCCCTTTAAAAAAAACACAATTATTTAAAACAATTCATTGGAGGATGTTTTCTTAAAAAAAATCGATATTAAAATCCAAATGGCTTCAAAACACAATATACAAAATTCATTGGGTACTTTATATACAAATTAATACACGAACAATGATTGTTAAAAAGTTAAAAAGTTAAAAAACAGTTAAAAACACCAAAAACAATACAAAAATATAAAAACAATAAAAAACATGAAAAAATAAAAAAATATATTAAAAAAAACATAAAAATATAAAAAAAACAATAAAAAATAATAAAATACAATTTCATATTTTTCTTTTGTTATTTCATTTATTACGGTTACATATATTTTATTTTTATGTACAAAGCCAAAACATTGGACACTAATGATTTTAAACATGGAAAGGAGGAACCAACACAAGTTAAACTTAAGAAAGTGGGAAAATAATCAAAGTTAAAGTTAACAAAGGGAGAGGGTATAAATACAGGTGCTCCAGCAGAGCCCTCTCATTCTTGCTCTTACCTTTGCAGAGAGAACATCTCAGCAGTGACAGCCATTGCCACAGATACTTTTGTTTACAAGTGTGCCTTGCCTGAGGAAGCCGGATAACGGCGAAACGTCGCGCGTGGCACACTATTTCTTTTGAGGGAGTTTTTTTTGTTTTTGGGATTTGCATAATTGTTTTTAGTTCATATTACTTTTATTTTACATAATAAGTTAAAAAACACTTTTCATTTAAAAAATTCATATTATTTCATTATATTTTAATTCATTTTGATAAATAAATAATTAAAAATAGTTTTCATTTCATAAGTTAAAAACAATTTCATTTTTTTACATATATAAAACCAGAGAATGAGCGACCGCGCTCAAGGTGAGTGGACGGAGGTCCGCTATGGGAGACGGCAACGCCGTCCCCCAAACAATGATTTTGATACACGGTCCTGGGGTCAGCGGGGGTTGGGACCCCAGGGGATGGCCCGTGCCTTTCCGGTCTCCCGTCAGGGGGCACCGGTTCACAACCCCTTCCCTAACCCTCCTCCCGAACCCTTCCCCCCACCTCTCCCCTAAACTTAACCCCTCTGACCTCCCCAACTCCTTCAATCCCAACCCTAGCCCCCTGCCCCGTCCTCCCCCCCACTCTCCCCCTAAACCTGACACTCTTTCTCCCCCTTCTGACTCTCCTGTTCCCCCCACTCTCCCTCCTATCCCAACTACACTTCCTCCCTCTTCAGACCTCTGTGCGTTGGCTGGGGGCGAGGTTGCGGCGGCGGTGGGGGGCCCCGATGGATTGATGCAGCCCCAGTTGCCCAGACGCAACCCCAGGCGACAGGTAAAGGTGCAGCTCAACCCCATCCCTCGAGCTGTACTCGACCGCCTGGGGTCGCAGTCGGCTGGGTCCTCTGCCGGGGCCCTCCCCGCTCCCTCCTCCTCCCCCCCAGCCTGCCGCCGCCACCACCCCCCCTCTCCGCACAAAGTCCATAACCCCACAGAGACTACACAGACATACAGCAATGTAGTTCTCCCTTGTAGTAACACAATCTCCTCTTCTCCACCTCCAGATCCACCACATGCACAGCAGAGGGGGCCAGAGCTGTTTGCCGCAGGGGCCTGTAGAGCCCTAGAAATCTCTGAGGTGGATAACAACTCTATGATGATGAAGGGTAAAATGAAAGCTAAGCTGAACACTACCTTAACATCTGAGATATCCACCTCCCGCCCAACCAGGGTCCCTGCGGCGGCGCCTGGCTCCCCGAACCCCCCAGAACCACATACACACCCACGCACTTTTCGTAAAATTCAGGATTGGTCGCTGGAGGTGCGGAAGAAGATACTCATTATAGGCGATTCAAACCTCTCCCGCATCCCCACATTCAGACACTCACACATTCAGGTAGACAGTTTCCCCGGAGCCACATTTCACCACATCACCGCCATCTTAAAGAAACTGCCACCCCAACACACCGTCACACAGGTAATACTCTCGGTCGGTCTCAACAACTGTCTGTCAGAACATGAACCATCTACCTTTTTGAAACAAGCACAGCAGATGTGGAGCACCAGCCAGATCACCTTCCCTAACGCCACCATTTACTTCCCCATCATAAACTTTTCACGGAAACTGGACCAGCGAAAGCAAACACTACTCACCCGACTCAATAACACCATAGCCTCCAAGTACAACTTTATTCCGGAAATTAACCCATTGCTTTTTCACACCACGGCCGACAACATCCACTGGACTGCCCAGGTGGCCGAACAGATATTCAGGTACTGGAAAGAACACTTAAACTTGTAAAGGGAGATAACTGCACACCTCCCCCACAACTCTCCAACATAACGAATCTCTCTGCTGTTTTCTCCCTCACAGCCGCACAGCTGGAGATCCTAGAAAAAGGACTCACGTTCATCCCGACCCCCAATCCTCCCACCCGGCCGGAACTCAGAAGGGACCTTCATGCCTTCCACCGACGGCTTAAATTGTTAGACCACTTTCAGGGGGCCCAGGGGCGGGAGCCTGTGCCCTTCACGGGACCGTCCACTTGGCAACCACACCCGGACACCATTTCACCCACCATAACACAACTAATCACTGATAACAACCGGGCACTCACACACTGGCACCCCCGTCCACATAGAACACCCAACATTAGCCAGGAACACAAACGCACCCTCAGAACACTAGGCACATCCAAACACATAGTTATTAAACCAGCCGACAAGGGGGGCCAAATTGTTATTCAAGATAGGGACAATTACATATTAGAAGCACACAGACAGTTAAACAACAACACATATTATAGACCACTACACACCTCACTCCAGCAGGAAACACAAACATTAGTTAGGAACATTACAGACACATTACACAGACACAAATACATCACTACAAAACAAAAACAGTACCTGGACGGTCCCGATGAACCCAGGCCCCGCCTCTTTTATCTGTTACCCAAGATCCACAAGCCCCCTGAAACGTGGACGGTCCCTTCTGTTGTTCCGGTCGGCCGCCCCATTGTAAGCGACTGCGGTTCAGAAACATACGCCATAACCGAATACATAGATCATTTCATCAATCCCCTCGCCAAACTCCACCCTAGCTACATAAAAGACACATACCATTTTGTACAGACAATAAAAAACCAACAGGTACCCGGTCACACCCTCCTTTTCACAATAGACATAGACTCTTTATACACCAACATTGAAACTCCACTGGGATTAGCCGCCGTTCAGTCAATTTTCAACAAACATCCAGATTCAACTCGCCCTGACCACCACATCCTGAAACTTTTGGAAATAACCCTCACTAGAAATGATTTTATGTTCAACAACCAGCACTATCTCCAGCTGTGCGGCTGCGCGATGGGCCGGAAGTATGCGCCGTCTTACGCGGACATATATCTGGCCCACTGGGAAGAAACAGCACTCAGCAACATCCCCATCAAACACCGACTGTATTTCCAGTACCTGGATGACATTTTCGGCCTCTGGGACAGCACACCAGAACAGTTCATCACTTTCACCGACACCCTTAACTCACACCATCCAAAGATCAAAATCAAGTACAATCTACAACCTCACTCAATAGAATTTCTGGACACGAGTGTCTTCTTCCGCGACTCCAGCGACCAAACCAAGATACTGGCCACCAAAGTCCATTTCAAAGACACCGACCGCCATGCACTCCTTCATAAAACCAGCTACCACCCAAGGCACACGTACAGAGGTCTGATAAAGTCCCAGCTGATACGCTTCCACAGGATCTGCACCTTCCCTGAGCATGTGGAGGAAGCTACAAGCACCCTCTTTAGTGCGCTGAGGCCTAGGGGTTACTCAAGGCGCTTCCTCAGGAGTGTCAAGGCGGAGGTCGGCCGGACCTTCAAAGAAAAATACCACCATAACGTCCCCCGACCAGCCAGCCCGAATCTTGTCCCCCTGGTGGTCACCTATTCGGAGACCACCAGAAACCTTCTCTCCACTTTTAAGACAAACTTTGAAAGGGCAAGGAACAACTGCGACGCGCTGGGGGACTGCCGGCTGATCTCCGCCCACCGCAGGAACAAAAATCTCAAAGATTTATTGGTGCATTCTGACCTGAACAACTCAAGGACACCTGGGGAAGCGCTTCGAGGCTCGGCAATTGGTTTTATCTCCCTCCCCCACATTTTTAACCCTTACGCAAAAACAGGTATAAACCCGTGGCAGGCCCTGAAGCCAACAACAAATAATGTCATATATGCCATTAGGTGCAGGGCCTGCCACAAAATGTATGTGGGGCAGACTAAACATTCAATTTTAACCAGAATAAAACAGCATTTTTATATCATGAACAACGGGAGTGGCACCAGTGTCCTGTATGCACATTTTAAACTCCATGGCCAACACAATGTCCAGAGCATGGGCCTGGAGAGCAGGAGGGATTGGACCACGGCCCAGAGACAGGCAGCGGAGAGGAGATGGATTCATCTACTAAAGACCATAGACCCCACGGGCCTAAATGAAAAGTATGGTTGATGAGTCCATCTCCACTTGATAAATAACAACTTTTTTTTGCAGCATTTACTAGAAGTGCTCACCTCCTCCCTTTTCAGGGCTTCTCCCCCTACAGGTTCTGAGCAGGACTCCGACTGCGGTGACTCAAGAAGGAAACTCTCCCTTTTTTTTTTTTTTTTTTTTTTAACCTTCTTTAATTTCTATATTTTAGACATATTTTTACTTATATATTAAATTTATGAAATTTATTATATTTAATTATAAGTTTTACTTCCTACAAATCATGAATTTATTTATTTATTTACTTATTTATGGATTCTCTATTTTACAAAGATCTTCTAACTATTTATTTATTTAATTTCCTTATGCATTTACTATAATTTTAACTTCTTTTTACACATATATATTTACTTGATTTTTATTATTTCTTTCTAAAACTTATAAAAGCAGTTATTCCTCACATGAAGCCTCTCACCGCAGCCGGAGTTCCTGCAAACCCTTGTTTCAAATAAAACATATCTTATAAAAAACCTATGAGAAGTTGGGGTCATTATTATTATTATTATTACTATTATTATTATTTTTTAGCAGGAGCAAGCATTTTTACTTTCAAATTGAACTTTTATAAAGCAAGGTTTTAGACAATAAACAACAGTATTATGCATGATTTTATTCTAACCCTAAAATGTGTATATATATGTGTGATTCCCTCTTATCCATTGCATGCATATATGGTGTTTTTTTAGCACTTGTTTGTAAGCACTTGTTTTATCAGTTGAGCACTTCTTTTATCATTTTAGCACTTATGTCTTATTAACTTCTCTTGTTTTATGTCTAACTTTTTAAAATTTCAATCAAGCACTTATTATTTATTTATTTAGTTATTTTCTTATAAAACTTGCTCCTTTTAAGTAATGACCACCGTAAGTATCACGGCAGGGGCCCTGAAAGGGGAGGGGACATTTTGATAAATATACAAAGTCCCACTGCCAGCCTGCACCGTTGCCCAATCCTCCATGCACTTCTAAAATTCGACCACACTTTTAAGTACTTTTTAAGGATCAAAGATCCATTTTTATTACAATTAAGGAGGGTCCCAAGATCCTTTGGATCCCCATTGCCCCCGAGAGCCCGTGCCCTTCGCAGTGCTCCCCCCAGGGGCACTACGCTTTTACCTAAACCTAACCCGCCCGTACATCATCCGCAATAAAGGCTGGAATAACTACCGACCGTGGCGGTATCAGCAGCCCATCCGTAAGTCAAACAACAATCCAAACACACCAGCTCAGAACAGAGTCCAATGCCAGGATCCGGACTTTACACACAAGGTCCGCTCTTTTCTATTCACAATTGATGTGGACAGCCTTTATACTAAGATTGATACACAAGACGACATCCAAGCAATTAAAAACTTGATTTATTTATTTATTTATTCATATTTGAGGAGGAGGAATTTGTAATGTTTTTGTACATCTTAACAAGCATAATCGCTGTATAAAATGTAAATCCGTAGGTCATCACAATTTGGTTAATTTCTTGGACACAACCACATTCAACGGACCCATATTCACTCTACACAACCAATTGGACACAAAAGTTTATTTCAAATGACAATTATCACGGTTCCACAGAATATACACACAGACAGAGGATTTTAAACAAGCCACCAAAGTGCTGTTCTCGGCTTTATCCAGCAGAGGGCACTCCAGGGCCATATTTGGAATTATTTCGAACGACAAGGATTGCTAGACGACTAGCGCGAATAAGAGGGGTTTAAAAGCGCCAGACAGGGGAATATTTCTTTCAAAAATGTGTGTATATGGTGATTTGTAAATAATGTGGCAAAAGATATGTGGGAGAAACAAGCCTGACAATACATGTACAGATTGCATGTCATAAATACAATATTGTAGAACAAAAGAATACTGACCGGCATGTTTTCCAGCATTTGTCTCCCCTGACTGGGATCCAGTACATGCCCTGACCCTGGAGTGTAAACCAAAATGGTCCACGGCCCTGGGGAGGGGAATTGTCATTCGAAGACAGTTTGACACATAACAACAGCTGAGTTTTAAATAGTGACATTCATCTGATTTCACTGTCAATCTCAAACTGTACGAGCGAGACAAGCACAAAATGAGACGTGTTGCATTTTTCACAGTAACCAAGTCAAAATAAATCACGTTGTCCTTCAAAAACATGCACAATTGATGTTTCTAAAGTGGGATTGTCATTCTAAGACAGTTTGACACAGAAAAAGAAATGAATCTTAAATATTGACTTTCCTTTGATTTTCCTGGCAAAATGACGCTATATGAGCGAGACAAGCACAAAATGAGACAAGATGAACACTTGTTACATTTTTCACAGTAACTACATACGGTGGTCAAAATAAACAATGTTGTCTTTCACAAACATTCACAATTGACCAGAGCTGACCAGCAGTCCCGCCGTGGTTATCCAACAGTCCCCGAAGACTTTTGTAGCAGCGCCGCGCGGCCACATGCGCACCGGCTGGTATGACGGAGGACGCCCGCGTGTGACCGCCGGCTCATCATCTAACCAGCGCCCGTACATCATCCGCAATAAAGGCTGGAATAACTACCGACCGTGGCGGTATCAGCAGCCCATCCGTAAGTCAAACAACAATCCAAACACACCAGCTCAGAACAGAGTCCAATGCCAGGATCCGGACTTTACACACAAGGTCCGCTCTTTTCTATTCACAATTGATGTGGACAGCCTTTATACTAAGATTGATACACAAGACGACATCCAAGCAATTAAAAACTTGATTTATTTATTTATTTATTCATATTTGAGGAGGAGGAATTTGTAATGTTTTTGTACATCTTAACAAGCATAATCGCTGTATAAAATGTAAATCCGTAGGTCATCACAATTTGGTTAATTTCTTGGACACAACCACATTCAACGGACCCATATTCACTCTACACAACCAATTGGACACAAAAGTTTATTTCAAATGACAATTATCACGGTTCCACAGAATATACACACAGACAGAGGATTTTAAACAAGCCACCAAAGTGCTGTTCTCGGCTTTATCCAGCAGAGGGCACTCCAGGGCCATATTTGGAATTATTTCGAACGACAAGGATTGCTAGACGACTAGCGCGAATAAGAGGGGTTTAAAAGCGCCAGACAGGGGAATATTTCTTTCAAAAATGTGTGTATATGGTGATTTGTAAATAATGTGGCAAAAGATATGTGGGAGAAACAAGCCTGACAATACATGTACAGATTGCATGTCATAAATACAATATTGTAGAACAAAAGAATACTGACCGGCATGTTTTCCAGCATTTGTCTCCCCTGACTGGGATCCAGTACATGCCCTGACCCTGGAGTGTAAACCAAAATGGTCCACGGCCCTGGGGAGGGGAATTGTCATTCGAAGACAGTTTGACACATAACAACAGCTGAGTTTTAAATAGTGACATTCATCTGATTTCACTGTCAATCTCAAACTGTACGAGCGAGACAAGCACAAAATGAGACGTGTTGCATTTTTCACAGTAACCAAGTCAAAATAAATCACGTTGTCCTTCAAAAACATGCACAATTGATGTTTCTAAAGTGGGATTGTCATTCTAAGACAGTTTGACACAGAAAAAGAAATGAATCTTAAATATTGACTTTCCTTTGATTTTCCTGGCAAAATGACGCTATATGAGCGAGACAAGCACAAAATGAGACAAGATGAACACTTGTTACATTTTTCACAGTAACTACATACGGTGGTCAAAATAAACAATGTTGTCTTTCACAAACATTCACAATTGACCAGAGCTGACCAGCAGTCCCGCCGTGGTTATCCAACAGTCCCCGAAGACTTTTGTAGCAGCGCCGCGCGGCCACATGCGCACCGGCTGGTATGACGGAGGACGCCCGCGTGTGACCGCCGGCTCATCATCTAACCAGCGCCCGTACATCATCCGCAATAAAGGCTGGAATAACTACCGACCGTGGCGGTATCAGCAGCCCATCCGTAAGTCAAACAACAATCCAAACACACCAGCTCAGAACAGAGTCCAATGCCAGGATCCGGACTTTACACACAAGGTCCGCTCTTTTCTATTCACAATTGATGTGGACAGCCTTTATACTAAGATTGATACACAAGACGACATCCAAGCAATTAAAAACTTGATTTATTTATTTATTTATTCATATTTGAGGAGGAGGAATTTGTAATGTTTTTGTACATCTTAACAAGCATAATCGCTGTATAAAATGTAAATCCGTAGGTCATCACAATTTGGTTAATTTCTTGGACACAACCACATTCAACGGACCCATATTCACTCTACACAACCAATTGGACACAAAAGTTTATTTCAAATGACAATTATCACGGTTCCACAGAATATACACACAGACAGAGGATTTTAAACAAGCCACCAAAGTGCTGTTCTCGGCTTTATCCAGCAGAGGGCACTCCAGGGCCATATTTGGAATTATTTCGAACGACAAGGATTGCTAGACGACTAGCGCGAATAAGAGGGGTTTAAAAGCGCCAGACAGGGGAATATTTCTTTCAAAAATGTGTGTATATGGTGATTTGTAAATAATGTGGCAAAAGATATGTGGGAGAAACAAGCCTGACAATACATGTACAGATTGCATGTCATAAATACAATATTGTAGAACAAAAGAATACTGACCGGCATGTTTTCCAGCATTTGTCTCCCCTGACTGGGATCCAGTACATGCCCTGACCCTGGAGTGTAAACCAAAATGGTCCACGGCCCTGGGGAGGGGAATTGTCATTCGAAGACAGTTTGACACATAACAACAGCTGAGTTTTAAATAGTGACATTCATCTGATTTCACTGTCAATCTCAAACTGTACGAGCGAGACAAGCACAAAATGAGACGTGTTGCATTTTTCACAGTAACCAAGTCAAAATAAATCACGTTGTCCTTCAAAAACATGCACAATTGATGTTTCTAAAGTGGGATTGTCATTCTAAGACAGTTTGACACAGAAAAAGAAATGAATCTTAAATATTGACTTTCCTTTGATTTTCCTGGCAAAATGACGCTATATGAGCGAGACAAGCACAAAATGAGACAAGATGAACACTTGTTACATTTTTCACAGTAACTACATACGGTGGTCAAAATAAACAATGTTGTCTTTCACAAACATTCACAATTGACCAGAGCTGACCAGCAGTCCCGCCGTGGTTATCCAACAGTCCCCGAAGACTTTTGTAGCAGCGCCGCGCGGCCACATGCGCACCGGCTGGTATGACGGAGGACGCCCGCGTGTGACCGCCGGCTCATCATCTAACCAGCGCCCGTACATCATCCGCAATAAAGGCTGGAATAACTACCGACCGTGGCGGTATCAGCAGCCCATCCGTAAGTCAAACAACAATCCAAACACACCAGCTCAGAACAGAGTCCAATGCCAGGATCCGGACTTTACACACAAGGTCCGCTCTTTTCTATTCACAATTGATGTGGACAGCCTTTATACTAAGATTGATACACAAGACGACATCCAAGCAATTAAAAACTTGATTTATTTATTTATTTATTCATATTTGAGGAGGAGGAATTTGTAATGTTTTTGTACATCTTAACAAGCATAATCGCTGTATAAAATGTAAATCCGTAGGTCATCACAATTTGGTTAATTTCTTGGACACAACCACATTCAACGGACCCATATTCACTCTACACAACCAATTGGACACAAAAGTTTATTTCAAATGACAATTATCACGGTTCCACAGAATATACACACAGACAGAGGATTTTAAACAAGCCACCAAAGTGCTGTTCTCGGCTTTATCCAGCAGAGGGCACTCCAGGGCCATATTTGGAATTATTTCGAACGACAAGGATTGCTAGACGACTAGCGCGAATAAGAGGGGTTTAAAAGCGCCAGACAGGGGAATATTTCTTTCAAAAATGTGTGTATATGGTGATTTGTAAATAATGTGGCAAAAGATATGTGGGAGAAACAAGCCTGACAATACATGTACAGATTGCATGTCATAAATACAATATTGTAGAACAAAAGAATACTGACCGGCATGTTTTCCAGCATTTGTCTCCCCTGACTGGGATCCAGTACATGCCCTGACCCTGGAGTGTAAACCAAAATGGTCCACGGCCCTGGGGAGGGGAATTGTCATTCGAAGACAGTTTGACACATAACAACAGCTGAGTTTTAAATAGTGACATTCATCTGATTTCACTGTCAATCTCAAACTGTACGAGCGAGACAAGCACAAAATGAGACGTGTTGCATTTTTCACAGTAACCAAGTCAAAATAAATCACGTTGTCCTTCAAAAACATGCACAATTGATGTTTCTAAAGTGGGATTGTCATTCTAAGACAGTTTGACACAGAAAAAGAAATGAATCTTAAATATTGACTTTCCTTTGATTTTCCTGGCAAAATGACGCTATATGAGCGAGACAAGCACAAAATGAGACAAGATGAACACTTGTTACATTTTTCACAGTAACTACATACGGTGGTCAAAATAAACAATGTTGTCTTTCACAAACATTCACAATTGACCAGAGCTGACCAGCAGTCCCGCCGTGGTTATCCAACAGTCCCCGAAGACTTTTGTAGCAGCGCCGCGCGGCCACATGCGCACCGGCTGGTATGACGGAGGACGCCCGCGTGTGACCGCCGGCTCATCATCTAACCAGCGCCCGTACATCATCCGCAATAAAGGCTGGAATAACTACCGACCGTGGCGGTATCAGCAGCCCATCCGTAAGTCAAACAACAATCCAAACACACCAGCTCAGAACAGAGTCCAATGCCAGGATCCGGACTTTACACACAAGGTCCGCTCTTTTCTATTCACAATTGATGTGGACAGCCTTTATACTAAGATTGATACACAAGACGACATCCAAGCAATTAAAAACTTGATTTATTTATTTATTTATTCATATTTGAGGAGGAGGAATTTGTAATGTTTTTGTACATCTTAACAAGCATAATCGCTGTATAAAATGTAAATCCGTAGGTCATCACAATTTGGTTAATTTCTTGGACACAACCACATTCAACGGACCCATATTCACTCTACACAACCAATTGGACACAAAAGTTTATTTCAAATGACAATTATCACGGTTCCACAGAATATACACACAGACAGAGGATTTTAAACAAGCCACCAAAGTGCTGTTCTCGGCTTTATCCAGCAGAGGGCACTCCAGGGCCATATTTGGAATTATTTCGAACGACAAGGATTGCTAGACGACTAGCGCGAATAAGAGGGGTTTAAAAGCGCCAGACAGGGGAATATTTCTTTCAAAAATGTGTGTATATGGTGATTTGTAAATAATGTGGCAAAAGATATGTGGGAGAAACAAGCCTGACAATACATGTACAGATTGCATGTCATAAATACAATATTGTAGAACAAAAGAATACTGACCGGCATGTTTTCCAGCATTTGTCTCCCCTGACTGGGATCCAGTACATGCCCTGACCCTGGAGTGTAAACCAAAATGGTCCACGGCCCTGGGGAGGGGAATTGTCATTCGAAGACAGTTTGACACATAACAACAGCTGAGTTTTAAATAGTGACATTCATCTGATTTCACTGTCAATCTCAAACTGTACGAGCGAGACAAGCACAAAATGAGACGTGTTGCATTTTTCACAGTAACCAAGTCAAAATAAATCACGTTGTCCTTCAAAAACATGCACAATTGATGTTTCTAAAGTGGGATTGTCATTCTAAGACAGTTTGACACAGAAAAAGAAATGAATCTTAAATATTGACTTTCCTTTGATTTTCCTGGCAAAATGACGCTATATGAGCGAGACAAGCACAAAATGAGACAAGATGAACACTTGTTACATTTTTCACAGTAACTACATACGGTGGTCAAAATAAACAATGTTGTCTTTCACAAACATTCACAATTGACCAGAGCTGACCAGCAGTCCCGCCGTGGTTATCCAACAGTCCCCGAAGACTTTTGTAGCAGCGCCGCGCGGCCACATGCGCACCGGCTGGTATGACGGAGGACGCCCGCGTGTGACCGCCGGCTCATCATCTAACCAGCGCCCGTACATCATCCGCAATAAAGGCTGGAATAACTACCGACCGTGGCGGTATCAGCAGCCCATCCGTAAGTCAAACAACAATCCAAACACACCAGCTCAGAACAGAGTCCAATGCCAGGATCCGGACTTTACACACAAGGTCCGCTCTTTTCTATTCACAATTGATGTGGACAGCCTTTATACTAAGATTGATACACAAGACGACATCCAAGCAATTAAAAACTTGATTTATTTATTTATTTATTCATATTTGAGGAGGAGGAATTTGTAATGTTTTTGTACATCTTAACAAGTATAATCGCTGTATAAAATGTAAATCCGTAGGTCATCACAATTTGGTTAATTTCTTGGACACAACCACATTCAACGGACCCATATTCACTCTACACAACCAATTGGACACAAAAGTTTATTTCAAATGACAATTATCACGGTTCCACAGAATATACACACAGACAGAGGATTTTAAACAAGCCACCAAAGTGCTGTTCTCGGCTTTATCCAGCAGAGGGCACTCCAGGGCCATATTTGGAATTATTTCGAACGACAAGGATTGCTAGACGACTAGCGCGAATAAGAGGGGTTTAAAAGCGCCAGACAGGGGAATATTTCTTTCAAAAATGTGTGTATATGGTGATTTGTAAATAATGTGGCAAAAGATATGTGGGAGAAACAAGCCTGACAATACATGTACAGATTGCATGTCATAAATACAATATTGTAGAACAAAAGAATACTGACCGGCATGTTTTCCAGCATTTGTCTCCCCTGACTGGGATCCAGTACATGCCCTGACCCTGGAGTGTAAACCAAAATGGTCCACGGCCCTGGGGAGGGGAATTGTCATTCGAAGACAGTTTGACACATAACAACAGCTGAGTTTTAAATAGTGACATTCATCTGATTTCACTGTCAATCTCAAACTGTACGAGCGAGACAAGCACAAAATGAGACGTGTTGCATTTTTCACAGTAACCAAGTCAAAATAAATCACGTTGTCCTTCAAAAACATGCACAATTGATGTTTCTAAAGTGGGATTGTCATTCTAAGACAGTTTGACACAGAAAAAGAAATGAATCTTAAATATTGACTTTCCTTTGATTTTCCTGGCAAAATGACGCTATATGAGCGAGACAAGCACAAAATGAGACAAGATGAACACTTGTTACATTTTTCACAGTAACTACATACGGTGGTCAAAATAAACAATGTTGTCTTTCACAAACATTCACAATTGACCAGAGCTGACCAGCAGTCCCGCCGTGGTTATCCAACAGTCCCCGAAGACTTTTGTAGCAGCGCCGCGCGGCCACATGCGCACCGGCTGGTATGACGGAGGACGCCCGCGTGTGACCGCCGGCTCATCATCTAACCAGCGCCCGTACATCATCCGCAATAAAGGCTGGAATAACTACCGACCGTGGCGGTATCAGCAGCCCATCCGTAAGTCAAACAACAATCCAAACACACCAGCTCAGAACAGAGTCCAATGCCAGGATCCGGACTTTACACACAAGGTCCGCTCTTTTCTATTCACAATTGATGTGGACAGCCTTTATACTAAGATTGATACACAAGACGACATCCAAGCAATTAAAAACTTGATTTATTTATTTATTTATTCATATTTGAGGAGGAGGAATTTGTAATGTTTTTGTACATCTTAACAAGCATAATCGCTGTATAAAATGTAAATCCGTAGGTCATCACAATTTGGTTAATTTCTTGGACACAACCACATTCAACGGACCCATATTCACTCTACACAACCAATTGGACACAAAAGTTTATTTCAAATGACAATTATCACGGTTCCACAGAATATACACACAGACAGAGGATTTTAAACAAGCCACCAAAGTGCTGTTCTCGGCTTTATCCAGCAGAGGGCACTCCAGGGCCATATTTGGAATTATTTCGAACGACAAGGATTGCTAGACGACTAGCGCGAATAAGAGGGGTTTAAAAGCGCCAGACAGGGGAATATTTCTTTCAAAAATGTGTGTATATGGTGATTTGTAAATAATGTGGCAAAAGATATGTGGGAGAAACAAGCCTGACAATACATGTACAGATTGCATGTCATAAATACAATATTGTAGAACAAAAGAATACTGACCGGCATGTTTTCCAGCATTTGTCTCCCCTGACTGGGATCCAGTACATGCCCTGACCCTGGAGTGTAAACCAAAATGGTCCACGGCCCTGGGGAGGGGAATTGTCATTCGAAGACAGTTTGACACATAACAACAGCTGAGTTTTAAATAGTGACATTCATCTGATTTCACTGTCAATCTCAAACTGTACGAGCGAGACAAGCACAAAATGAGACGTGTTGCATTTTTCACAGTAACCAAGTCAAAATAAATCACGTTGTCCTTCAAAAACATGCACAATTGATGTTTCTAAAGTGGGATTGTCATTCTAAGACAGTTTGACACAGAAAAAGAAATGAATCTTAAATATTGACTTTCCTTTGATTTTCCTGGCAAAATGACGCTATATGAGCGAGACAAGCACAAAATGAGACAAGATGAACACTTGTTACATTTTTCACAGTAACTACATACGGTGGTCAAAATAAACAATGTTGTCTTTCACAAACATTCACAATTGACCAGAGCTGACCAGCAGTCCCGCCGTGGTTATCCAACAGTCCCCGAAGACTTTTGTAGCAGCGCCGCGCGGCCACATGCGCACCGGCTGGTATGACGGAGGACGCCCGCGTGTGACCGCCGGCTCATCATCTAACCAGCGCCCGTACATCATCCGCAATAAAGGCTGGAATAACTACCGACCGTGGCGGTATCAGCAGCCCATCCGTAAGTCAAACAACAATCCAAACACACCAGCTCAGAACAGAGTCCAATGCCAGGATCCGGACTTTACACACAAGGTCCGCTCTTTTCTATTCACAATTGATGTGGACAGCCTTTATACTAAGATTGATACACAAGACGACATCCAAGCAATTAAAAACTTGATTTATTTATTTATTTATTCATATTTGAGGAGGAGGAATTTGTAATGTTTTTGTACATCTTAACAAGCATAATCGCTGTATAAAATGTAAATCCGTAGGTCATCACAATTTGGTTAATTTCTTGGACACAACCACATTCAACGGACCCATATTCACTCTACACAACCAATTGGACACAAAAGTTTATTTCAAATGACAATTATCACGGTTCCACAGAATATACACACAGACAGAGGATTTTAAACAAGCCACCAAAGTGCTGTTCTCGGCTTTATCCAGCAGAGGGCACTCCAGGGCCATATTTGGAATTATTTCGAACGACAAGGATTGCTAGACGACTAGCGCGAATAAGAGGGGTTTAAAAGCGCCAGACAGGGGAATATTTCTTTCAAAAATGTGTGTATATGGTGATTTGTAAATAATGTGGCAAAAGATATGTGGGAGAAACAAGCCTGACAATACATGTACAGATTGCATGTCATAAATACAATATTGTAGAACAAAAGAATACTGACCGGCATGTTTTCCAGCATTTGTCTCCCCTGACTGGGATCCAGTACATGCCCTGACCCTGGAGTGTAAACCAAAATGGTCCACGGCCCTGGGGAGGGGAATTGTCATTCGAAGACAGTTTGACACATAACAACAGCTGAGTTTTAAATAGTGACATTCATCTGATTTCACTGTCAATCTCAAACTGTACGAGCGAGACAAGCACAAAATGAGACGTGTTGCATTTTTCACAGTAACCAAGTCAAAATAAATCACGTTGTCCTTCAAAAACATGCACAATTGATGTTTCTAAAGTGGGATTGTCATTCTAAGACAGTTTGACACAGAAAAAGAAATGAATCTTAAATATTGACTTTCCTTTGATTTTCCTGGCAAAATGACGCTATATGAGCGAGACAAGCACAAAATGAGACAAGATGAACACTTGTTACATTTTTCACAGTAACTACATACGGTGGTCAAAATAAACAATGTTGTCTTTCACAAACATTCACAATTGACCAGAGCTGACCAGCAGTCCCGCCGTGGTTATCCAACAGTCCCCGAAGACTTTTGTAGCAGCGCCGCGCGGCCACATGCGCACCGGCTGGTATGACGGAGGACGCCCGCGTGTGACCGCCGGCTCATCATCTAACCAGCGCCCGTACATCATCCGCAATAAAGGCTGGAATAACTACCGACCGTGGCGGTATCAGCAGCCCATCCGTAAGTCAAACAACAATCCAAACACACCAGCTCAGAACAGAGTCCAATGCCAGGATCCGGACTTTACACACAAGGTCCGCTCTTTTCTATTCACAATTGATGTGGACAGCCTTTATACTAAGATTGATACACAAGACGACATCCAAGCAATTAAAAACTTGATTTATTTATTTATTTATTCATATTTGAGGAGGAGGAATTTGTAATGTTTTTGTACATCTTAACAAGCATAATCGCTGTATAAAATGTAAATCCGTAGGTCATCACAATTTGGTTAATTTCTTGGACACAACCACATTCAACGGACCCATATTCACTCTACACAACCAATTGGACACAAAAGTTTATTTCAAATGACAATTATCACGGTTCCACAGAATATACACACAGACAGAGGATTTTAAACAAGCCACCAAAGTGCTGTTCTCGGCTTTATCCAGCAGAGGGCACTCCAGGGCCATATTTGGAATTATTTCGAACGACAAGGATTGCTAGACGACTAGCGCGAATAAGAGGGGTTTAAAAGCGCCAGACAGGGGAATATTTCTTTCAAAAATGTGTGTATATGGTGATTTGTAAATAATGTGGCAAAAGATATGTGGGAGAAACAAGCCTGACAATACATGTACAGATTGCATGTCATAAATACAATATTGTAGAACAAAAGAATACTGACCGGCATGTTTTCCAGCATTTGTCTCCCCTGACTGGGATCCAGTACATGCCCTGACCCTGGAGTGTAAACCAAAATGGTCCACGGCCCTGGGGAGGGGAATTGTCATTCGAAGACAGTTTGACACATAACAACAGCTGAGTTTTAAATAGTGACATTCATCTGATTTCACTGTCAATCTCAAACTGTACGAGCGAGACAAGCACAAAATGAGACGTGTTGCATTTTTCACAGTAACCAAGTCAAAATAAATCACGTTGTCCTTCAAAAACATGCACAATTGATGTTTCTAAAGTGGGATTGTCATTCTAAGACAGTTTGACACAGAAAAAGAAATGAATCTTAAATATTGACTTTCCTTTGATTTTCCTGGCAAAATGACGCTATATGAGCGAGACAAGCACAAAATGAGACAAGATGAACACTTGTTACATTTTTCACAGTAACTACATACGGTGGTCAAAATAAACAATGTTGTCTTTCACAAACATTCACAATTGACCAGAGCTGACCAGCAGTCCCGCCGTGGTTATCCAACAGTCCCCGAAGACTTTTGTAGCAGCGCCGCGCGGCCACATGCGCACCGGCTGGTATGACGGAGGACGCCCGCGTGTGACCGCCGGCTCATCATCTAACCAGCGCCCGTACATCATCCGCAATAAAGGCTGGAATAACTACCGACCGTGGCGGTATCAGCAGCCCATCCGTAAGTCAAACAACAATCCAAACACACCAGCTCAGAACAGAGTCCAATGCCAGGATCCGGACTTTACACACAAGGTCCGCTCTTTTCTATTCACAATTGATGTGGACAGCCTTTATACTAAGATTGATACACAAGACGACATCCAAGCAATTAAAAACTTGATTTATTTATTTATTTATTCATATTTGAGGAGGAGGAATTTGTAATGTTTTTGTACATCTTAACAAGCATAATCGCTGTATAAAATGTAAATCCGTAGGTCATCACAATTTGGTTAATTTCTTGGACACAACCACATTCAACGGACCCATATTCACTCTACACAACCAATTGGACACAAAAGTTTATTTCAAATGACAATTATCACGGTTCCACAGAATATACACACAGACAGAGGATTTTAAACAAGCCACCAAAGTGCTGTTCTCGGCTTTATCCAGCAGAGGGCACTCCAGGGCCATATTTGGAATTATTTCGAACGACAAGGATTGCTAGACGACTAGCGCGAATAAGAGGGGTTTAAAAGCGCCAGACAGGGGAATATTTCTTTCAAAAATGTGTGTATATGGTGATTTGTAAATAATGTGGCAAAAGATATGTGGGAGAAACAAGCCTGACAATACATGTACAGATTGCATGTCATAAATACAATATTGTAGAACAAAAGAATACTGACCGGCATGTTTTCCAGCATTTGTCTCCCCTGACTGGGATCCAGTACATGCCCTGACCCTGGAGTGTAAACCAAAATGGTCCACGGCCCTGGGGAGGGGAATTGTCATTCGAAGACAGTTTGACACATAACAACAGCTGAGTTTTAAATAGTGACATTCATCTGATTTCACTGTCAATCTCAAACTGTACGAGCGAGACAAGCACAAAATGAGACGTGTTGCATTTTTCACAGTAACCAAGTCAAAATAAATCACGTTGTCCTTCAAAAACATGCACAATTGATGTTTCTAAAGTGGGATTGTCATTCTAAGACAGTTTGACACAGAAAAAGAAATGAATCTTAAATATTGACTTTCCTTTGATTTTCCTGGCAAAATGACGCTATATGAGCGAGACAAGCACAAAATGAGACAAGATGAACACTTGTTACATTTTTCACAGTAACTACATACGGTGGTCAAAATAAACAATGTTGTCTTTCACAAACATTCACAATTGACCAGAGCTGACCAGCAGTCCCGCCGTGGTTATCCAACAGTCCCCGAAGACTTTTGTAGCAGCGCCGCGCGGCCACATGCGCACCGGCTGGTATGACGGAGGACGCCCGCGTGTGACCGCCGGCTCATCATCTAACCAGCGCCCGTACATCATCCGCAATAAAGGCTGGAATAACTACCGACCGTGGCGGTATCAGCAGCCCATCCGTAAGTCAAACAACAATCCAAACACACCAGCTCAGAACAGAGTCCAATGCCAGGATCCGGACTTTACACACAAGGTCCGCTCTTTTCTATTCACAATTGATGTGGACAGCCTTTATACTAAGATTGATACACAAGACGACATCCAAGCAATTAAAAACTTGATTTATTTATTTATTTATTCATATTTGAGGAGGAGGAATTTGTAATGTTTTTGTACATCTTAACAAGCATAATCGCTGTATAAAATGTAAATCCGTAGGTCATCACAATTTGGTTAATTTCTTGGACACAACCACATTCAACGGACCCATATTCACTCTACACAACCAATTGGACACAAAAGTTTATTTCAAATGACAATTATCACGGTTCCACAGAATATACACACAGACAGAGGATTTTAAACAAGCCACCAAAGTGCTGTTCTCGGCTTTATCCAGCAGAGGGCACTCCAGGGCCATATTTGGAATTATTTCGAACGACAAGGATTGCTAGACGACTAGCGCGAATAAGAGGGGTTTAAAAGCGCCAGACAGGGGAATATTTCTTTCAAAAATGTGTGTATATGGTGATTTGTAAATAATGTGGCAAAAGATATGTGGGAGAAACAAGCCTGACAATACATGTACAGATTGCATGTCATAAATACAATATTGTAGAACAAAAGAATACTGACCGGCATGTTTTCCAGCATTTGTCTCCCCTGACTGGGATCCAGTACATGCCCTGACCCTGGAGTGTAAACCAAAATGGTCCACGGCCCTGGGGAGGGGAATTGTCATTCGAAGACAGTTTGACACATAACAACAGCTGAGTTTTAAATAGTGACATTCATCTGATTTCACTGTCAATCTCAAACTGTACGAGCGAGACAAGCACAAAATGAGACGTGTTGCATTTTTCACAGTAACCAAGTCAAAATAAATCACGTTGTCCTTCAAAAACATGCACAATTGATGTTTCTAAAGTGGGATTGTCATTCTAAGACAGTTTGACACAGAAAAAGAAATGAATCTTAAATATTGACTTTCCTTTGATTTTCCTGGCAAAATGACGCTATATGAGCGAGACAAGCACAAAATGAGACAAGATGAACACTTGTTACATTTTTCACAGTAACTACATACGGTGGTCAAAATAAACAATGTTGTCTTTCACAAACATTCACAATTGACCAGAGCTGACCAGCAGTCCCGCCGTGGTTATCCAACAGTCCCCGAAGACTTTTGTAGCAGCGCCGCGCGGCCACATGCGCACCGGCTGGTATGACGGAGGACGCCCGCGTGTGACCGCCGGCTCATCATCTAACCAGCGCCCGTACATCATCCGCAATAAAGGCTGGAATAACTACCGACCGTGGCGGTATCAGCAGCCCATCCGTAAGTCAAACAACAATCCAAACACACCAGCTCAGAACAGAGTCCAATGCCAGGATCCGGACTTTACACACAAGGTCCGCTCTTTTCTATTCACAATTGATGTGGACAGCCTTTATACTAAGATTGATACACAAGACGACATCCAAGCAATTAAAAACTTGATTTATTTATTTATTTATTCATATTTGAGGAGGAGGAATTTGTAATGTTTTTGTACATCTTAACAAGCATAATCGCTGTATAAAATGTAAATCCGTAGGTCATCACAATTTGGTTAATTTCTTGGACACAACCACATTCAACGGACCCATATTCACTCTACACAACCAATTGGACACAAAAGTTTATTTCAAATGACAATTATCACGGTTCCACAGAATATACACACAGACAGAGGATTTTAAACAAGCCACCAAAGTGCTGTTCTCGGCTTTATCCAGCAGAGGGCACTCCAGGGCCATATTTGGAATTATTTCGAACGACAAGGATTGCTAGACGACTAGCGCGAATAAGAGGGGTTTAAAAGCGCCAGACAGGGGAATATTTCTTTCAAAAATGTGTGTATATGGTGATTTGTAAATAATGTGGCAAAAGATATGTGGGAGAAACAAGCCTGACAATACATGTACAGATTGCATGTCATAAATACAATATTGTAGAACAAAAGAATACTGACCGGCATGTTTTCCAGCATTTGTCTCCCCTGACTGGGATCCAGTACATGCCCTGACCCTGGAGTGTAAACCAAAATGGTCCACGGCCCTGGGGAGGGGAATTGTCATTCGAAGACAGTTTGACACATAACAACAGCTGAGTTTTAAATAGTGACATTCATCTGATTTCACTGTCAATCTCAAACTGTACGAGCGAGACAAGCACAAAATGAGACGTGTTGCATTTTTCACAGTAACCAAGTCAAAATAAATCACGTTGTCCTTCAAAAACATGCACAATTGATGTTTCTAAAGTGGGATTGTCATTCTAAGACAGTTTGACACAGAAAAAGAAATGAATCTTAAATATTGACTTTCCTTTGATTTTCCTGGCAAAATGACGCTATATGAGCGAGACAAGCACAAAATGAGACAAGATGAACACTTGTTACATTTTTCACAGTAACTACATACGGTGGTCAAAATAAACAATGTTGTCTTTCACAAACATTCACAATTGACCAGAGCTGACCAGCAGTCCCGCCGTGGTTATCCAACAGTCCCCGAAGACTTTTGTAGCAGCGCCGCGCGGCCACATGCGCACCGGCTGGTATGACGGAGGACGCCCGCGTGTGACCGCCGGCTCATCATCTAACCAGCGCCCGTACATCATCCGCAATAAAGGCTGGAATAACTACCGACCGTGGCGGTATCAGCAGCCCATCCGTAAGTCAAACAACAATCCAAACACACCAGCTCAGAACAGAGTCCAATGCCAGGATCCGGACTTTACACACAAGGTCCGCTCTTTTCTATTCACAATTGATGTGGACAGCCTTTATACTAAGATTGATACACAAGACGACATCCAAGCAATTAAAAACTTGATTTATTTATTTATTTATTCATATTTGAGGAGGAGGAATTTGTAATGTTTTTGTACATCTTAACAAGCATAATCGCTGTATAAAATGTAAATCCGTAGGTCATCACAATTTGGTTAATTTCTTGGACACAACCACATTCAACGGACCCATATTCACTCTACACAACCAATTGGACACAAAAGTTTATTTCAAATGACAATTATCACGGTTCCACAGAATATACACACAGACAGAGGATTTTAAACAAGCCACCAAAGTGCTGTTCTCGGCTTTATCCAGCAGAGGGCACTCCAGGGCCATATTTGGAATTATTTCGAACGACAAGGATTGCTAGACGACTAGCGCGAATAAGAGGGGTTTAAAAGCGCCAGACAGGGGAATATTTCTTTCAAAAATGTGTGTATATGGTGATTTGTAAATAATGTGGCAAAAGATATGTGGGAGAAACAAGCCTGACAATACATGTACAGATTGCATGTCATAAATACAATATTGTAGAACAAAAGAATACTGACCGGCATGTTTTCCAGCATTTGTCTCCCCTGACTGGGATCCAGTACATGCCCTGACCCTGGAGTGTAAACCAAAATGGTCCACGGCCCTGGGGAGGGGAATTGTCATTCGAAGACAGTTTGACACATAACAACAGCTGAGTTTTAAATAGTGACATTCATCTGATTTCACTGTCAATCTCAAACTGTACGAGCGAGACAAGCACAAAATGAGACGTGTTGCATTTTTCACAGTAACCAAGTCAAAATAAATCACGTTGTCCTTCAAAAACATGCACAATTGATGTTTCTAAAGTGGGATTGTCATTCTAAGACAGTTTGACACAGAAAAAGAAATGAATCTTAAATATTGACTTTCCTTTGATTTTCCTGGCAAAATGACGCTATATGAGCGAGACAAGCACAAAATGAGACAAGATGAACACTTGTTACATTTTTCACAGTAACTACATACGGTGGTCAAAATAAACAATGTTGTCTTTCACAAACATTCACAATTGACCAGAGCTGACCAGCAGTCCCGCCGTGGTTATCCAACAGTCCCCGAAGACTTTTGTAGCAGCGCCGCGCGGCCACATGCGCACCGGCTGGTATGACGGAGGACGCCCGCGTGTGACCGCCGGCTCATCATCTAACCAGCGCCCGTACATCATCCGCAATAAAGGCTGGAATAACTACCGACCGTGGCGGTATCAGCAGCCCATCCGTAAGTCAAACAACAATCCAAACACACCAGCTCAGAACAGAGTCCAATGCCAGGATCCGGACTTTACACACAAGGTCCGCTCTTTTCTATTCACAATTGATGTGGACAGCCTTTATACTAAGATTGATACACAAGACGACATCCAAGCAATTAAAAACTTGATTTATTTATTTATTTATTCATATTTGAGGAGGAGGAATTTGTAATGTTTTTGTACATCTTAACAAGCATAATCGCTGTATAAAATGTAAATCCGTAGGTCATCACAATTTGGTTAATTTCTTGGACACAACCACATTCAACGGACCCATATTCACTCTACACAACCAATTGGACACAAAAGTTTATTTCAAATGACAATTATCACGGTTCCACAGAATATACACACAGACAGAGGATTTTAAACAAGCCACCAAAGTGCTGTTCTCGGCTTTATCCAGCAGAGGGCACTCCAGGGCCATATTTGGAATTATTTCGAACGACAAGGATTGCTAGACGACTTGCGCGAATAAGAGGGGTTTAAAAGCGCCAGACAGGGGAATATTTCTTTCAAAAATGTGTGTATATGGTGATTTGTAAATAATGTGGCAAAAGATATGTGGGAGAAACAAGCCTGACAATACATGTACAGATTGCATGTCATAAATACAATATTGTAGAACAAAAGAATACTGACCGGCATGTTTTCCAGCATTTGTCTCCCCTGACTGGGATCCAGTACATGCCCTGACCCTGGAGTGTAAACCAAAATGGTCCACGGCCCTGGGGAGGGGAATTGTCATTCGAAGACAGTTTGACACATAACAACAGCTGAGTTTTAAATAGTGACATTCATCTGATTTCACTGTCAATCTCAAACTGTACGAGCGAGACAAGCACAAAATGAGACGTGTTGCATTTTTCACAGTAACCAAGTCAAAATAAATCACGTTGTCCTTCAAAAACATGCACAATTGATGTTTCTAAAGTGGGATTGTCATTCTAAGACAGTTTGACACAGAAAAAGAAATGAATCTTAAATATTGACTTTCCTTTGATTTTCCTGGCAAAATGACGCTATATGAGCGAGACAAGCACAAAATGAGACAAGATGAACACTTGTTACATTTTTCACAGTAACTACATACGGTGGTCAAAATAAACAATGTTGTCTTTCACAAACATTCACAATTGACCAGAGCTGACCAGCAGTCCCGCCGTGGTTATCCAACAGTCCCCGAAGACTTTTGTAGCAGCGCCGCGCGGCCACATGCGCACCGGCTGGTATGACGGAGGACGCCCGCGTGTGACCGCCGGCTCATCATCTAACCAGCGCCCGTACATCATCCGCAATAAAGGCTGGAATAACTACCGACCGTGGCGGTATCAGCAGCCCATCCGTAAGTCAAACAACAATCCAAACACACCAGCTCAGAACAGAGTCCAATGCCAGGATCCGGACTTTACACACAAGGTCCGCTCTTTTCTATTCACAATTGATGTGGACAGCCTTTATACTAAGATTGATACACAAGACGACATCCAAGCAATTAAAAACTTGATTTATTTATTTATTTATTCATATTTGAGGAGGAGGAATTTGTAATGTTTTTGTACATCTTAACAAGCATAATCGCTGTATAAAATGTAAATCCGTAGGTCATCACAATTTGGTTAATTTCTTGGACACAACCACATTCAACGGACCCATATTCACTCTACACAACCAATTGGACACAAAAGTTTATTTCAAATGACAATTATCACGGTTCCACAGAATATACACACAGACAGAGGATTTTAAACAAGCCACCAAAGTGCTGTTCTCGGCTTTATCCAGCAGAGGGCACTCCAGGGCCATATTTGGAATTATTTCGAACGACAAGGATTGCTAGACGACTTGCGCGAATAAGAGGGGTTTAAAAGCGCCAGACAGGGGAATATTTCTTTCAAAAATGTGTGTATATGGTGATTTGTAAATAATGTGGCAAAAGATATGTGGGAGAAACAAGCCTGACAATACATGTACAGATTGCATGTCATAAATACAATATTGTAGAACAAAAGAATACTGACCGGCATGTTTTCCAGCATTTGTCTCCCCTGACTGGGATCCAGTACATGCCCTGACCCTGGAGTGTAAACCAAAATGGTCCACGGCCCTGGGGAGGGGAATTGTCATTCGAAGACAGTTTGACACATAACAACAGCTGAGTTTTAAATAGTGACATTCATCTGATTTCACTGTCAATCTCAAACTGTACGAGCGAGACAAGCACAAAATGAGACGTGTTGCATTTTTCACAGTAACCAAGTCAAAATAAATCACGTTGTCCTTCAAAAACATGCACAATTGATGTTTCTAAAGTGGGATTGTCATTCTAAGACAGTTTGACACAGAAAAAGAAATGAATCTTAAATATTGACTTTCCTTTGATTTTCCTGGCAAAATGACGCTATATGAGCGAGACAAGCACAAAATGAGACAAGATGAACACTTGTTACATTTTTCACAGTAACTACATACGGTGGTCAAAATAAACAATGTTGTCTTTCACAAACATTCACAATTGACCAGAGCTGACCAGCAGTCCCGCCGTGGTTATCCAACAGTCCCCGAAGACTTTTGTAGCAGCGCCGCGCGGCCACATGCGCACCGGCTGGTATGACGGAGGACGCCCGCGTGTGACCGCCGGCTCATCATCTAACCAGCGCCCGTACATCATCCGCAATAAAGGCTGGAATAACTACCGACCGTGGCGGTATCAGCAGCCCATCCGTAAGTCAAACAACAATCCAAACACACCAGCTCAGAACAGAGTCCAATGCCAGGATCCGGACTTTACACACAAGGTCCGCTCTTTTCTATTCACAATTGATGTGGACAGCCTTTATACTAAGATTGATACACAAGACGACATCCAAGCAATTAAAAACTTGATTTATTTATTTATTTATTCATATTTGAGGAGGAGGAATTTGTAATGTTTTTGTACATCTTAACAAGCATAATCGCTGTATAAAATGTAAATCCGTAGGTCATCACAATTTGGTTAATTTCTTGGACACAACCACATTCAACGGACCCATATTCACTCTACACAACCAATTGGACACAAAAGTTTATTTCAAATGACAATTATCACGGTTCCACAGAATATACACACAGACAGAGGATTTTAAACAAGCCACCAAAGTGCTGTTCTCGGCTTTATCCAGCAGAGGGCACTCCAGGGCCATATTTGGAATTATTTCGAACGACAAGGATTGCTAGACGACTTGCGCGAATAAGAGGGGTTTAAAAGCGCCAGACAGGGGAATATTTCTTTCAAAAATGTGTGTATATGGTGATTTGTAAATAATGTGGCAAAAGATATGTGGGAGAAACAAGCCTGACAATACATGTACAGATTGCATGTCATAAATACAATATTGTAGAACAAAAGAATACTGACCGGCATGTTTTCCAGCATTTGTCTCCCCTGACTGGGATCCAGTACATGCCCTGACCCTGGAGTGTAAACCAAAATGGTCCACGGCCCTGGGGAGGGGAATTGTCATTCGAAGACAGTTTGACACATAACAACAGCTGAGTTTTAAATAGTGACATTCATCTGATTTCACTGTCAATCTCAAACTGTACGAGCGAGACAAGCACAAAATGAGACGTGTTGCATTTTTCACAGTAACCAAGTCAAAATAAATCACGTTGTCCTTCAAAAACATGCACAATTGATGTTTCTAAAGTGGGATTGTCATTCTAAGACAGTTTGACACAGAAAAAGAAATGAATCTTAAATATTGACTTTCCTTTGATTTTCCTGGCAAAATGACGCTATATGAGCGAGACAAGCACAAAATGAGACAAGATGAACACTTGTTACATTTTTCACAGTAACTACATACGGTGGTCAAAATAAACAATGTTGTCTTTCACAAACATTCACAATTGACCAGAGCTGACCAGCAGTCCCGCCGTGGTTATCCAACAGTCCCCGAAGACTTTTGTAGCAGCGCCGCGCGGCCACATGCGCACCGGCTGGTATGACGGAGGACGCCCGCGTGTGACCGCCGGCTCATCATCTAACCAGCGCCTGTACATCATCCGCAATAAAGGCTGGAATAACTACCGACCGTGGCGGTATCAGCAGCCCATCCGTAAGTCAAACAACAATCCAAACACACCAGCTCAGAACAGAGTCCAATGCCAGGATCCGGACTTTACACACAAGGTCCGCTCTTTTCTATTCACAATTGATGTGGACAGCCTTTATACTAAGATTGATACACAAGACGACATCCAAGCAATTAAAAACTTGATTTATTTATTTATTTATTCATATTTGAGGAGGAGGAATTTGTAATGTTTTTGTACATCTTAACAAGCATAATCGCTGTATAAAATGTAAATCCGTAGGTCATCACAATTTGGTTAATTTCTTGGACACAACCACATTCAACGGACCCATATTCACTCTACACAACCAATTGGACACAAAAGTTTATTTCAAATGACAATTATCACGGTTCCACAGAATATACACACAGACAGAGGATTTTAAACAAGCCACCAAAGTGCTGTTCTCGGCTTTATCCAGCAGAGGGCACTCCAGGGCCATATTTGGAATTATTTCGAACGACAAGGATTGCTAGACGACTAGCGCGAATAAGAGGGGTTTAAAAGCGCCAGACAGGGGAATATTTCTTTCAAAAATGTGTGTATATGGTGATTTGTAAATAATGTGGCAAAAGATATGTGGGAGAAACAAGCCTGACAATACATGTACAGATTGCATGTCATAAATACAATATTGTAGAACAAAAGAATACTGACCGGCATGTTTTCCAGCATTTGTCTCCCCTGACTGGGATCCAGTACATGCCCTGACCCTGGAGTGTAAACCAAAATGGTCCACGGCCCTGGGGAGGGGAATTGTCATTCGAAGACAGTTTGACACATAACAACAGCTGAGTTTTAAATAGTGACATTCATCTGATTTCACTGTCAATCTCAAACTGTACGAGCGAGACAAGCACAAAATGAGACGTGTTGCATTTTTCACAGTAACCAAGTCAAAATAAATCACGTTGTCCTTCAAAAACATGCACAATTGATGTTTCTAAAGTGGGATTGTCATTCTAAGACAGTTTGACACAGAAAAAGAAATGAATCTTAAATATTGACTTTCCTTTGATTTTCCTGGCAAAATGACGCTATATGAGCGAGACAAGCACAAAATGAGACAAGATGAACACTTGTTACATTTTTCACAGTAACTACATACGGTGGTCAAAATAAACAATGTTGTCTTTCACAAACATTCACAATTGACCAGAGCTGACCAGCAGTCCCGCCGTGGTTATCCAACAGTCCCCGAAGACTTTTGTAGCAGCGCCGCGCGGCCACATGCGCACCGGCTGGTATGACGGAGGACGCCCGCGTGTGACCGCCGGCTCATCATCTAACCAGCGCCCGTACATCATCCGCAATAAAGGCTGGAATAACTACCGACCGTGGCGGTATCAGCAGCCCATCCGTAAGTCAAACAACAATCCAAACACACCAGCTCAGAACAGAGTCCAATGCCAGGATCCGGACTTTACACACAAGGTCCGCTCTTTTCTATTCACAATTGATGTGGACAGCCTTTATACTAAGATTGATACACAAGACGACATCCAAGCAATTAAAAACTTGATTTATTTATTTATTTATTCATATTTGAGGAGGAGGAATTTGTAATGTTTTTGTACATCTTAACAAGCATAATCGCTGTATAAAATGTAAATCCGTAGGTCATCACAATTTGGTTAATTTCTTGGACACAACCACATTCAACGGACCCATATTCACTCTACACAACCAATTGGACACAAAAGTTTATTTCAAATGACAATTATCACGGTTCCACAGAATATACACACAGACAGAGGATTTTAAACAAGCCACCAAAGTGCTGTTCTCGGCTTTATCCAGCAGAGGGCACTCCAGGGCCATATTTGGAATTATTTCGAACGACAAGGATTGCTAGACGACTAGCGCGAATAAGAGGGGTTTAAAAGCGCCAGACAGGGGAATATTTCTTTCAAAAATGTGTGTATATGGTGATTTGTAAATAATGTGGCAAAAGATATGTGGGAGAAACAAGCCTGACAATACATGTACAGATTGCATGTCATAAATACAATATTGTAGAACAAAAGAATACTGACCGGCATGTTTTCCAGCATTTGTCTCCCCTGACTGGGATCCAGTACATGCCCTGACCCTGGAGTGTAAACCAAAATGGTCCACGGCCCTGGGGAGGGGAATTGTCATTCGAAGACAGTTTGACACATAACAACAGCTGAGTTTTAAATAGTGACATTCATCTGATTTCACTGTCAATCTCAAACTGTACGAGCGAGACAAGCACAAAATGAGACGTGTTGCATTTTTCACAGTAACTCAACACCAAGTCAAAATAAATCATGTTGTCCTTCAAAAACATGCACAATTGATGTTTCTAAAGTGGGATTGTCATTCTAAGACAGTTTGACACAGAAAAAGAAATGAATCTTAAATATTGACTTTCCTTTGATTTTCCTGGCAAAATGACGCTATATGAGCGAGACAAGCACAAAATGAGACAAGATGAACACTTGTTACATTTTTCACAGTAACTACATACGGTGGTCAAAATAAACAATGTTGTCTTTCACAAACAGTCACAATTGACCAGAGCTGACCAGCAGTCCCGCCGTGGTTATCCAACAGTCCCCGAAGACTTTTGTAGCAGCGCCGCGCGGCCAGATGCGCACCGGCTGGTATGACGGAGGACGCCCGCGTGTGACCGCCGGCTCATCATCTAACCAGCGCCCGTACATCATCCGCAATAATGGCTGGAATAACTACCGACCGTAGCGGTATCAGCAGCCCATCCGTAAGTCAAACAACAATCCAAACACACCAGCTCAGAACAGAGTCCAATGCCAGGATCCGGACTTTACACACAAGGTCCGCTCTTTTCTATTCACAATTGATGTGGACAGCCTTTATACTAAGATTGATACACAAGACGACATCCAAGCAATTAAAAACTTGATTTATTTATTTATATTTGAGGAGGAGGAATTTGTAATGTTTTTGTACATCTTAACAAGCATAATCGCTGTATAAAATGTAAATCCATAAGTCATCACAATTTGGTTAATTTCTTGGACACAACCACATTCAACGGACCCATATTCACTCTACACAACCAATTGGACACAAAAGTTTATTTCAAATGACAATTATCACGGTTCCACAGAATATACACACAGACAGAGGATTTTAAACAAGCCACCAAAGTGCTGTTCTCGGCTTTATCCAGCAGAGGGCACTCCAGGGCCATATTTGGAATCATTTCGAACGACAAGGATTGCTAGACGACTTGCGCGAATAAGAGGGGTTTAAAAGCGCCAGACAGGGGAATATTTCTTTCAAAAATGTGTGTATATGGTGATTTGTAAATAATGTGGCAAAAGATATGTGGGAGAAACAAGCCTGACAATACATGTACAGATTGCATGTCATAAATACAATATTGTAGAACAAAAGAATACTGACCGGCATGTTTTCCAGCATTTGTCTCCCCTGACTGGGATCCAGTACATGCCCTGACCCTGGAGTGTAAACCAAAATGGTCCACGGCCCTGGGGAGGGGAATTGTCATTCGAAGACAGTTTGACACATAACAACAGCTGAGTTTTAAATAGTGACATTCATCTGATTTCACTGTCAATCTCAAACTGTACGAGCGAGACAAGCACAAAATGAGACGTGTTGCATTTTTCACAGTAACCAAGTCAAAATAAATCACGTTGTCCTTCAAAAACATGCACAATTGATGTTTCTAAAGTGGGATTGTCATTCTAAGACAGTTTGACACAGAAAAAGAAATGAATCTTAAATATTGACTTTCCTTTGATTTTCCTGGCAAAATGACGCTATATGAGCGAGACAAGCACAAAATGAGACAAGATGAACACTTGTTACATTTTTCACAGTAACTACATACGGTGGTCAAAATAAACAATGTTGTCTTTCACAAACATTCACAATTGACCAGAGCTGACCAGCAGTCCCGCCGTGGTTATCCAACAGTCCCCGAAGACTTTTGTAGCAGCGCCGCGCGGCCACATGCGCGCCGGCTGGTATGACGGAGGACGCCCGCGTGTGACCGCCGGCTCATCATCTAACCAGCGCCCGTACATCATCCGCAATAAAGGCTGGAATAACTACCGACCGTGGCGGTATCAGCAGCCCATCCGTAAGTCAAACAACAATCCAAACACACCAGCTCAGAACAGAGTCCAATGCCAGGATCCGGACTTTACACACAAGGTCCGCTCTTTTCTATTCACAATTGATGTGGACAGCCTTTATACTAAGATTGATACACAAGACGACATCCAAGCAATTAAAAACTTGATTTATTTATTTATTTATTCATATTTGAGGAGGAGGAATTTGTAATGTTTTTGTACATCTTAACAAGCATAATCGCTGTATAAAATGTAAATCCGTAGGTCATCACAATTTGGTTAATTTCTTGGACACAACCACATTCAACGGACCCATATTCACTCTACACAACCAATTGGACACAAAAGTTTATTTCAAATGACAATTATCACGGTTCCACAGAATATACACACAGACAGAGGATTTTAAACAAGCCACCAAAGTGCTGTTCTCGGCTTTATCCAGCAGAGGGCACTCCAGGGCCATATTTGGAATTATTTCGAACGACAAGGATTGCTAGACGACTAGCGCGAATAAGAGGGGTTTAAAAGCGCCAGACAGGGGAATATTTCTTTCAAAAATGTGTGTATATGGTGATTTGTAAATAATGTGGCAAAAGATATGTGGGAGAAACAAGCCTGACAATACATGTACAGATTGCATGTCATAAATACAATATTGTAGAACAAAAGAATACTGACCGGCATGTTTTCCAGCATTTGTCTCCCCTGACTGGGATCCAGTACATGCCCTGACCCTGGAGTGTAAACCAAAATGGTCCACGGCCCTGGGGAGGGGAATTGTCATTCGAAGACAGTTTGACACATAACAACAGCTGAGTTTTAAATAGTGACATTCATCTGATTTCACTGTCAATCTCAAACTGTACGAGCGAGACAAGCACAAAATGAGACGTGTTGCATTTTTCACAGTAAGCAAGTCAAAATAAATCACGTTGTCCTTCAAAACCATGCACAATTGATGTTTCTAAAGTGGGATTGTCATTCTAAGACAGTTTGACACAGAAAAAGAAATGAATCTTAAATATTGACTTTCCTTTGATTTTCCTGGCAAAATGACGCTATATGAGCGAGACAAGCACAAAATGAGACAAGATGAACACTTGTTACATTTTTCACAGTAACTACATACGGTGGTCAAAATAAACAATGTTGTCTTTCACAAACATTCACAATTGACCAGAGCTGACCAGCAGTCCCGCCGTGGTTATCCAACAGTCCCCGAAGACTTTTGTAGCAGCGCCGCGCGGCCACATGCGCACCGGCTGGTATGACGGAGGACGCCCGCGTGTGACCGCCGGCTCATCATCTAACCAGCGCCCGTACATCATCCGCAATAAAGGCTGGAATAACTACCGACCGTGGCGGTATCAGCAGCCCATCCGTAAGTCAAACAACAACCCAAACACACCAGCTCAGAACAGAGTCCAATGCCAGGATCCGGATTTTACACACAAGGTCCGCTCTTTTCTATTCACAATTGATGTGGACAGCCTTTATACTAAGATTGATACACAAGACGACATCCAAGCAATTAAAAACTTGATTTATTTATTTATTTATTCATATTTGAGGAGGAGGAATTTGTAATGTTTTTGTACATCTTAACAAGCATAATCGCTGTATAAAATGTAAATCCGTAGGTCATCACAATTTGGTTAATTTCTTGGACACAACCACATTCAACGGACCCATATTCACTCTACACAACCAATTGGACACAAAAGTTTATTTCAAATGACAATTATCACGGTTCCACAGAATATACACACAGACAGAGGATTTTAAACAAGCCACCAAAGTGCTGTTCTCGGCTTTATCCAGCAGAGGGCACTCCAGGGCCATATTTGGAATTATTTCGAACGACAAGGATTGCTAGACGACTAGCGCGAATAAGAGGGGTTTAAAAGCGCCAGACAGGGGAATATTTCTTTCAAAAATGTGTGTATATGGTGATTTGTAAATAATGTGGCAAAAGATATGTGGGAGAAACAAGCCTGACAATACATGTACAGATTGCATGTCATAAATACAATATTGTAGAACAAAAGAATACTGACCGGCATGTTTTCCAGCATTTGTCTCCCCTGACTGGGATCCAGTACATGCCCTGACCCTGGAGTGTAAACCAAAATGGTCCACGGCCCTGGGGAGGGGAATTGTCATTCGAAGACAGTTTGACACATAACAACAGCTGAGTTTTAAATAGTGACATTCATCTGATTTCACTGTCAATCTCAAACTGTACGAGCGAGACAAGCACAAAATGAGACGTGTTGCATTTTTCACAGTAACTCAACACCAAGTCAAAATAAATCATGTTGTCCTTCAAAAACATGCACAATTGATGTTTCTAAAGTGGGATTGTCATTCTAAGACAGTTTGACACAGAAAAAGAAATGAATCTTAAATATTGACTTTCCTTTGATTTTCCTGGCAAAATGACGCTATATGAGCGAGACAAGCACAAAATGAGACAAGATGAACACTTGTTACATTTTTCACAGTAACTACATACGGTGGTCAAAATAAACAATGTTGTCTTTCACAAACAGTCACAATTGACCAGAGCTGACCAGCAGTCCCGCCGTGGTTATCCAACAGTCCCCGAAGACTTTTGTAGCAGCGCCGCGCGGCCAGATGCGCACCGGCTGGTATGACGGAGGACGCCCGCGTGTGACCGCCGGCTCATCATCTAACCAGCGCCCGTACATCATCCGCAATAATGGCTGGAATAACTACCGACCGTAGCGGTATCAGCAGCCCATCCGTAAGTCAAACAACAATCCAAACACACCAGCTCAGAACAGAGTCCAATGCCAGGATCCGGACTTTACACACAAGGTCCGCTCTTTTCTATTCACAATTGATGTGGACAGCCTTTATACTAAGATTGATACACAAGACGACATCCAAGCAATTAAAAACTTGATTTATTTATTTATATTTGAGGAGGAGGAATTTGTAATGTTTTTGTACATCTTAACAAGCATAATCGCTGTATAAAATGTAAATCCATAAGTCATCACAATTTGGTTAATTTCTTGGACACAACCACATTCAACGGACCCATATTCACTCTACACAACCAATTGGACACAAAAGTTTATTTCAAATGACAATTATCACGGTTCCACAGAATATACACACAGACAGAGGATTTTAAACAAGCCACCAAAGTGCTGTTCTCGGCTTTATCCAGCAGAGGGCACTCCAGGGCCATATTTGGAATCATTTCGAACGACAAGGATTGCTAGACGACTTGCGCGAATAAGAGGGGTTTAAAAGCGCCAGACAGGGGAATATTTCTTTCAAAAATGTGTGTATATGGTGATTTGTAAATAATGTGGCAAAAGATATGTGGGAGAAACAAGCCTGACAATACATGTACAGATTGCATGTCATAAATACAATATTGTAGAACAAAAGAATACTGACCGGCATGTTTTCCAGCATTTGTCTCCCCTGACTGGGATCCAGTACATGCCCTGACCCTGGAGTGTAAACCAAAATGGTCCACGGCCCTGGGGAGGGGAATTGTCATTCGAAGACAGTTTGACACATAACAACAGCTGAGTTTTAAATAGTGACATTCATCTGATTTCACTGTCAATCTCAAACTGTACGAGCGAGACAAGCACAAAATGAGACGTGTTGCATTTTTCACAGTAACCAAGTCAAAATAAATCACGTTGTCCTTCAAAAACATGCACAATTGATGTTTCTAAAGTGGGATTGTCATTCTAAGACAGTTTGACACAGAAAAAGAAATGAATCTTAAATATTGACTTTCCTTTGATTTTCCTGGCAAAATGACGCTATATGAGCGAGACAAGCACAAAATGAGACAAGATGAACACTTGTTACATTTTTCACAGTAACTACATACGGTGGTCAAAATAAACAATGTTGTCTTTCACAAACATTCACAATTGACCAGAGCTGACCAGCAGTCCCGCCGTGGTTATCCAACAGTCCCCGAAGACTTTTGTAGCAGCGCCGCGCGGCCACATGCGCACCGGCTGGTATGACGGAGGACGCCCGCGTGTGACCGCCGGCTCATCATCTAACCAGCGCCCGTACATCATCCGCAATAAAGGCTGGAATAACTACCGACCGTGGCGGTATCAGCAGCCCATCCGTAAGTCAAACAACAATCCAAACACACCAGCTCAGAACAGAGTCCAATGCCAGGATCCGGACTTTACACACAAGGTCCGCTCTTTTCTATTCACAATTGATGTGGACAGCCTTTATACTAAGATTGATACACAAGACGACATCCAAGCAATTAAAAACTTGATTTATTTATTTATTTATTCATATTTGAGGAGGAGGAATTTGTAATGTTTTTGTACATCTTAACAAGCATAATCGCTGTATAAAATGTAAATCCGTAGGTCATCACAATTTGGTTAATTTCTTGGACACAACCACATTCAACGGACCCATATTCACTCTACACAACCAATTGGACACAAAAGTTTATTTCAAATGACAATTATCACGGTTCCACAGAATATACACACAGACAGAGGATTTTAAACAAGCCACCAAAGTGCTGTTCTCGGCTTTATCCAGCAGAGGGCACTCCAGGGCCATATTTGGAATTATTTCGAACGACAAGGATTGCTAGACGACTTGCGCGAATAAGAGGGGTTTAAAAGCGCCAGACAGGGGAATATTTCTTTCAAAAATGTGTGTATATGGTGATTTGTAAATAATGTGGCAAAAGATATGTGGGAGAAACAAGCCTGACAATACATGTACAGATTGCATGTCATAAATACAATATTGTAGAACAAAAGAATACTGACCGGCATGTTTTCCAGCATTTGTCTCCCCTGACTGGGATCCAGTACATGCCCTGACCCTGGAGTGTAAACCAAAATGGTCCACGGCCCTGGGGAGGGGAATTGTCATTCGAAGACAGTTTGACACATAACAACAGCTGAGTTTTAAATAGTGACATTCATCTGATTTCACTGTCAATCTCAAACTGTACGAGCGAGACAAGCACAAAATGAGACGTGTTGCATTTTTCACAGTAACCAAGTCAAAATAAATCACGTTGTCCTTCAAAAACATGCACAATTGATGTTTCTAAAGTGGGATTGTCATTCTAAGACAGTTTGACACAGAAAAAGAAATGAATCTTAAATATTGACTTTCCTTTGATTTTCCTGGCAAAATGACGCTATATGAGCGAGACAAGCACAAAATGAGACAAGATGAACACTTGTTACATTTTTCACAGTAACTACATACGGTGGTCAAAATAAACAATGTTGTCTTTCACAAACATTCACAATTGACCAGAGCTGACCAGCAGTCCCGCCGTGGTTATCCAACAGTCCCCGAAGACTTTTGTAGCAGCGCCGCGCGGCCACATGCGCACCGGCTGGTATGACGGAGGACGCCCGCGTGTGACCGCCGGCTCATCATCTAACCAGCGCCCGTACATCATCCGCAATAAAGGCTGGAATAACTACCGACCGTGGCGGTATCAGCAGCCCATCCGTAAGTCAAACAACAATCCAAACACACCAGCTCAGAACAGAGTCCAATGCCAGGATCCGGACTTTACACACAAGGTCCGCTCTTTTCTATTCACAATTGATGTGGACAGCCTTTATACTAAGATTGATACACAAGACGACATCCAAGCAATTAAAAACTTGATTTATTTATTTATTTATTCATATTTGAGGAGGAGGAATTTGTAATGTTTTTGTACATCTTAACAAGCATAATCGCTGTATAAAATGTAAATCCGTAGGTCATCACAATTTGGTTAATTTCTTGGACACAACCACATTCAACGGACCCATATTCACTCTACACAACCAATTGGACACAAAAGTTTATTTCAAATGACAATTATCACGGTTCCACAGAATATACACACAGACAGAGGATTTTAAACAAGCCACCAAAGTGCTGTTCTCGGCTTTATCCAGCAGAGGGCACTCCAGGGCCATATTTGGAATTATTTCGAACGACAAGGATTGCTAGACGACTAGCGCGAATAAGAGGGGTTTAAAAGCGCCAGACAGGGGAATATTTCTTTCAAAAATGTGTGTATATGGTGATTTGTAAATAATGTGGCAAAAGATATGTGGGAGAAACAAGCCTGACAATACATGTACAGATTGCATGTCATAAATACAATATTGTAGAACAAAAGAATACTGACCGGCATGTTTTCCAGCATTTGTCTCCCCTGACTGGGATCCAGTACATGCCCTGACCCTGGAGTGTAAACCAAAATGGTCCACGGCCCTGGGGAGGGGAATTGTCATTCGAAGACAGTTTGACACATAACAACAGCTGAGTTTTAAATAGTGACATTCATCTGATTTCACTGTCAATCTCAAACTGTACGAGCGAGACAAGCACAAAATGAGACGTGTTGCATTTTTCACAGTAAGCAAGTCAAAATAAATCACGTTGTCCTTCAAAACCATGCACAATTGATGTTTCTAAAGTGGGATTGTCATTCTAAGACAGTTTGACACAGAAAAAGAAATGAATCTTAAATATTGACTTTCCTTTGATTTTCCTGGCAAAATGACGCTATATGAGCGAGACAAGCACAAAATGAGACAAGATGAACACTTGTTACATTTTTCACAGTAACTACATACGGTGGTCAAAATAAACAATGTTGTCTTTCACAAACATTCACAATTGACCAGAGCTGACCAGCAGTCCCGCCGTGGTTATCCAACAGTCCCAGAAGACTTTTGTGGCAGCGCCGCGCGGCCAGATGCGCACCGGCTGGTATGACGGAGGACGCCCGCGTGTGACAGCCGGCTCATCATCTAACCAGCGCCCGTACATCATCCGCAATAAAGGCTGGAATAACTACCGACCTTGGCGGTATCAGCAGCCCATCCGTAAGTCAAACAACAATCCAAACACACCAGCGCAGAACAGAGTCCAATGCCAGGATCCGGACTTTACACACAAGGTCCGCTCTTTTCTATTCACAATTGATGTGGACAGCCTTTATACTAAGATTGATACACAAGACGACATCCAAGCAATTAAAAACTTGATTTATTTATTTATTTATTTATATTTGAGGAGGAGGAATTTGTAATGTTTTTGTACATCTTAACAAGCATAATCGCTGTATAAAATGTAAATCCATAAGTCATCACAATTTGGTTAATTTCTTGGACACAACCACATTCAACGGACCCATATTCACTCTACACAACCAATTGGACACAAAAGTTTATTTCAAATGACAATTATCACGGTTCCACAGAATATACACACAGACAGAGGATTTTAAACAAGCCACCAAAGTGCTGTTCTCGGCTTTATCCAGCAGAGGGCACTCCAGGGCCATATTTGGAATTATTTCGAACGACAAGGATTGCTAGACGACTTGCGCGAATAAGAGGGGTTTAAAAGCGCCAGACAGGGGAATATTTCTTTCAAAAATGTGTGTATATGGTGATTTGTAAATAATGTGGCAAAAGATATGTGGGAGAAACAAGCCTGACAATACATGTACAGATTGCATGTCATAAATACAATATTGTAGAACAAAAGAATACTGACCGGCATGTTTTCCAGCATTTGTCTCCCCTGACTGGGATCCAGTACATGCCCTGACCCTGGAGTGTAAACCAAAATGGTCCACGGCCCTGGGGAGGGGAATTGTCATTCGAAGACAGTTTGACACATAACAACAGCTGAGTTTTAAATAGTGACATTCATCTGATTTCACTGTCAATCTCAAACTGTACGAGCGAGACAAGCACAAAATGAGACGTGTTGCATTTTTCACAGTAAGCAAGTCAAAATAAATCACGTTGTCCTTCAAAAACATGCACAATTGATGTTTCTAAAGTGGGATTGTCATTCTAAGACAGTTTGACACAGAAAAAGAAATGAATCTTAAATATTGACATTCCTTTGATTTTCCTGGCAAAATGACGCTATATGAGCGAGACAAGCACAAAATGAGACAAGATGAACACTTGTTACATTTTTCACAGTAACTACATACGGTGGTCAAAATAAACAATGTTGTCTTTCACAAACATTCACAATTGACCAGAGCTGACCAGCAGTCCCGCCGTGGTTATCCAACAGTCCCCGAAGACTTTTGTAGCAGCGCCGCGCGGCCACATGCGCACCGGCTGGTATGACGGAGGACGCCCGCGTGTGACCGCCGGCTCATCATCTAACCAGCGCCCGTACATCATCCGCAATAAAGGCTGGAATAACTACCGACCGTGGCGGTATCAGCAGCCCATCCGTAAGTCAAACAACAACCCAAACACACCAGCTCAGAACAGAGTCCAATGCCAGGATCCGGATTTTACACACAAGGTCCGCTCTTTTCTATTCACAATTGATGTGGACAGCCTTTATACTAAGATTGATACACAAGACGACATCCAAGCAATTAAAAACTTGATTTATTTATTTATTTATTCATATTTGAGGAGGAGGAATTTGTAATGTTTTTGTACATCTTAACAAGCATAATCGCTGTATAAAATGTAAATCCGTAGGTCATCACAATTTGGTTAATTTCTTGGACACAACCACATTCAACGGACCCATATTCACTCTACACAACCAATTGGACACAAAAGTTTATTTCAAATGACAATTATCACGGTTCCACAGAATATACACACAGACAGAGGATTTTAAACAAGCCACCAAAGTGCTGTTCTCGGCTTTATCCAGCAGAGGGCACTCCAGGGCCATATTTGGAATTATTTCGAACGACAAGGATTGCTAGACGACTTGCGCGAATAAGAGGGGTTTAAAAGCGCCAGACAGGGGAATATTTCTTTCAAAAATGTGTGTATATGGTGATTTGTAAATAATGTGGCAAAAGATATGTGGGAGAAACAAGCCTGACAATACATGTACAGATTGCATGTCATAAATACAATATTGTAGAACAAAAGAATACTGACCGGCATGTTTTCCAGCATTTGTCTCCCCTGACTGGGATCCAGTACATGCCCTGACCCTGGAGTGTAAACCAAAATGGTCCACGGCCCTGGGGAGGGGAATTGTCATTCGAAGACAGTTTGACACATAACAACAGCTGAGTTTTAAATAGTGACATTCATCTGATTTCACTGTCAATCTCAAACTGTACGAGCGAGACAAGCACAAAATGAGACGTGTTGCATTTTTCACAGTAACCAAGTCAAAATAAATCACGTTGTCCTTCAAAAACATGCACAATTGATGTTTCTAAAGTGGGATTGTCATTCTAAGACAGTTTGACACAGAAAAAGAAATGAATCTTAAATATTGACTTTCCTTTGATTTTCCTGGCAAAATGACGCTATATGAGCGAGACAAGCACAAAATGAGACAAGATGAACACTTGTTACATTTTTCACAGTAACTACATACGGTGGTCAAAATAAACAATGTTGTCTTTCACAAACATTCACAATTGACCAGAGCTGACCAGCAGTCCCGCCGTGGTTATCCAACAGTCCCCGAAGACTTTTGTAGCAGCGCCGCGCGGCCACATGCGCACCGGCTGGTATGACGGAGGACGCCCGCGTGTGACCGCCGGCTCATCATCTAACCAGCGCCCGTACATCATCCGCAATAAAGGCTGGAATAACTACCGACCGTGGCGGTATCAGCAGCCCATCCGTAAGTCAAACAACAATCCAAACACACCAGCTCAGAACAGAGTCCAATGCCAGGATCCGGACTTTACACACAAGGTCCGCTCTTTTCTATTCACAATTGATGTGGACAGCCTTTATACTAAGATTGATACACAAGACGACATCCAAGCAATTAAAAACTTGATTTATTTATTTATTTATTCATATTTGAGGAGGAGGAATTTGTAATGTTTTTGTACATCTTAACAAGCATAATCGCTGTATAAAATGTAAATCCGTAGGTCATCACAATTTGGTTAATTTCTTGGACACAACCACATTCAACGGACCCATATTCACTCTACACAACCAATTGGACACAAAAGTTTATTTCAAATGACAATTATCACGGTTCCACAGAATATACACACAGACAGAGGATTTTAAACAAGCCACCAAAGTGCTGTTCTCGGCTTTATCCAGCAGAGGGCACTCCAGGGCCATATTTGGAATTATTTCGAACGACAAGGATTGCTAGACGACTAGCGCGAATAAGAGGGGTTTAAAAGCGCCAGACAGGGGAATATTTCTTTCAAAAATGTGTGTATATGGTGATTTGTAAATAATGTGGCAAAAGATATGTGGGAGAAACAAGCCTGACAATACATGTACAGATTGCATGTCATAAATACAATATTGTAGAACAAAAGAATACTGACCGGCATGTTTTCCAGCATTTGTCTCCCCTGACTGGGATCCAGTACATGCCCTGACCCTGGAGTGTAAACCAAAATGGTCCACGGCCCTGGGGAGGGGAATTGTCATTCGAAGACAGTTTGACACATAACAACAGCTGAGTTTTAAATAGTGACATTCATCTGATTTCACTGTCAATCTCAAACTGTACGAGCGAGACAAGCACAAAATGAGACGTGTTGCATTTTTCACAGTAAGCAAGTCAAAATAAATCACGTTGTCCTTCAAAACCATGCACAATTGATGTTTCTAAAGTGGGATTGTCATTCTAAGACAGTTTGACACAGAAAAAGAAATGAATCTTAAATATTGACTTTCCTTTGATTTTCCTGGCAAAATGACGCTATATGAGCGAGACAAGCACAAAATGAGACAAGATGAACACTTGTTACATTTTTCACAGTAACTACATACGGTGGTCAAAATAAACAATGTTGTCTTTCACAAACATTCACAATTGACCAGAGCTGACCAGCAGTCCCGCCGTGGTTATCCAACAGTCCCAGAAGACTTTTGTGGCAGCGCCGCGCGGCCAGATGCGCACCGGCTGGTATGACGGAGGACGCCCGCGTGTGACAGCCGGCTCATCATCTAACCAGCGCCCGTACATCATCCGCAATAAAGGCTGGAATAACTACCGACCTTGGCGGTATCAGCAGCCCATCCGTAAGTCAAACAACAATCCAAACACACCAGCGCAGAACAGAGTCCAATGCCAGGATCCGGACTTTACACACAAGGTCCGCTCTTTTCTATTCACAATTGATGTGGACAGCCTTTATACTAAGATTGATACACAAGACGACATCCAAGCAATTAAAAACTTGATTTATTTATTTATTTATTTATATTTGAGGAGGAGGAATTTGTAATGTTTTTGTACATCTTAACAAGCATAATCGCTGTATAAAATGTAAATCCATAAGTCATCACAATTTGGTTAATTTCTTGGACACAACCACATTCAACGGACCCATATTCACTCTACACAACCAATTGGACACAAAAGTTTATTTCAAATGACAATTATCACGGTTCCACAGAATATACACACAGACAGAGGATTTTAAACAAGCCACCAAAGTGCTGTTCTCGGCTTTATCCAGCAGAGGGCACTCCAGGGCCATATTTGGAATTATTTCGAACGACAAGGATTGCTAGACGACTTGCGCGAATAAGAGGGGTTTAAAAGCGCCAGACAGGGGAATATTTCTTTCAAAAATGTGTGTATATGGTGATTTGTAAATAATGTGGCAAAAGATATGTGGGAGAAACAAGCCTGACAATACATGTACAGATTGCATGTCATAAATACAATATTGTAGAACAAAAGAATACTGACCGGCATGTTTTCCAGCATTTGTCTCCCCTGACTGGGATCCAGTACATGCCCTGACCCTGGAGTGTAAACCAAAATGGTCCACGGCCCTGGGGAGGGGAATTGTCATTCGAAGACAGTTTGACACATAACAACAGCTGAGTTTTAAATAGTGACATTCATCTGATTTCACTGTCAATCTCAAACTGTACGAGCGAGACAAGCACAAAATGAGACGTGTTGCATTTTTCACAGTAAGCAAGTCAAAATAAATCACGTTGTCCTTCAAAAACATGCACAATTGATGTTTCTAAAGTGGGATTGTCATTCTAAGACAGTTTGACACAGAAAAAGAAATGAATCTTAAATATTGACATTCCTTTGATTTTCCTGGCAAAATGACGCTATATGAGCGAGACAAGCACAAAATGAGACAAGATGAACACTTGTTACATTTTTCACAGTAACTACATACGGTGGTCAAAATAAACAATGTTGTCTTTCACAAACATTCACAATTGACCAGAGCTGACCAGCAGTCCCGCCGTGGTTATCCAACAGTCCCCGAAGACTTTTGTAGCAGCGCCGCGCGGCCACATGCGCACCGGCTGGTATGACGGAGGACGCCCGCGTGTGACCGCCGGCTCATCATCTAACCAGCGCCCGTACATCATCCGCAATAAAGGCTGGAATAACTACCGACCGTGGCGGTATCAGCAGCCCATCCGTAAGTCAAACAACAACCCAAACACACCAGCTCAGAACAGAGTCCAATGCCAGGATCCGGATTTTACACACAAGGTCCGCTCTTTTCTATTCACAATTGATGTGGACAGCCTTTATACTAAGATTGATACACAAGACGACATCCAAGCAATTAAAAACTTGATTTATTTATTTATTTATTCATATTTGAGGAGGAGGAATTTGTAATGTTTTTGTACATCTTAACAAGCATAATCGCTGTATAAAATGTAAATCCGTAGGTCATCACAATTTGGTTAATTTCTTGGACACAACCACATTCAACGGACCCATATTCACTCTACACAACCAATTGGACACAAAAGTTTATTTCAAATGACAATTATCACGGTTCCACAGAATATACACACAGACAGAGGATTTTAAACAAGCCACCAAAGTGCTGTTCTCGGCTTTATCCAGCAGAGGGCACTCCAGGGCCATATTTGGAATTATTTCGAACGACAAGGATTGCTAGACGACTAGCGCGAATAAGAGGGGTTTAAAAGCGCCAGACAGGGGAATATTTCTTTCAAAAATGTGTGTATATGGTGATTTGTAAATAATGTGGCAAAAGATATGTGGGAGAAACAAGCCTGACAATACATGTACAGATTGCATGTCATAAATACAATATTGTAGAACAAAAGAATACTGACCGGCATGTTTTCCAGCATTTGTCTCCCCTGACTGGGATCCAGTACATGCCCTGACCCTGGAGTGTAAACCAAAATGGTCCACGGCCCTGGGGAGGGGAATTGTCATTCGAAGACAGTTTGACACATAACAACAGCTGAGTTTTAAATAGTGACATTCATCTGATTTCACTGTCAATCTCAAACTGTACGAGCGAGACAAGCACAAAATGAGACGTGTTGCATTTTTCACAGTAACTCAACACCAAGTCAAAATAAATCATGTTGTCCTTCAAAAACATGCACAATTGATGTTTCTAAAGTGGGATTGTCATTCTAAGACAGTTTGACACAGAAAAAGAAATGAATCTTAAATATTGACTTTCCTTTGATTTTCCTGGCAAAATGACGCTATATGAGCGAGACAAGCACAAAATGAGACAAGATGAACACTTGTTACATTTTTCACAGTAACTACATACGGTGGTCAAAATAAACAATGTTGTCTTTCACAAACAGTCACAATTGACCAGAGCTGACCAGCAGTCCCGCCGTGGTTATCCAACAGTCCCCGAAGACTTTTGTAGCAGCGCCGCGCGGCCAGATGCGCACCGGCTGGTATGACGGAGGACGCCCGCGTGTGACCGCCGGCTCATCATCTAACCAGCGCCCGTACATCATCCGCAATAATGGCTGGAATAACTACCGACCGTAGCGGTATCAGCAGCCCATCCGTAAGTCAAACAACAATCCAAACACACCAGCTCAGAACAGAGTCCAATGCCAGGATCCGGACTTTACACACAAGGTCCGCTCTTTTCTATTCACAATTGATGTGGACAGCCTTTATACTAAGATTGATACACAAGACGACATCCAAGCAATTAAAAACTTGATTTATTTATTTATATTTGAGGAGGAGGAATTTGTAATGTTTTTGTACATCTTAACAAGCATAATCGCTGTATAAAATGTAAATCCATAAGTCATCACAATTTGGTTAATTTCTTGGACACAACCACATTCAACGGACCCATATTCACTCTACACAACCAATTGGACACAAAAGTTTATTTCAAATGACAATTATCACGGTTCCACAGAATATACACACAGACAGAGGATTTTAAACAAGCCACCAAAGTGCTGTTCTCGGCTTTATCCAGCAGAGGGCACTCCAGGGCCATATTTGGAATCATTTCGAACGACAAGGATTGCTAGACGACTTGCGCGAATAAGAGGGGTTTAAAAGCGCCAGACAGGGGAATATTTCTTTCAAAAATGTGTGTATATGGTGATTTGTAAATAATGTGGCAAAAGATATGTGGGAGAAACAAGCCTGACAATACATGTACAGATTGCATGTCATAAATACAATATTGTAGAACAAAAGAATACTGACCGGCATGTTTTCCAGCATTTGTCTCCCCTGACTGGGATCCAGTACATGCCCTGACCCTGGAGTGTAAACCAAAATGGTCCACGGCCCTGGGGAGGGGAATTGTCATTCGAAGACAGTTTGACACATAACAACAGCTGAGTTTTAAATAGTGACATTCATCTGATTTCACTGTCAATCTCAAACTGTACGAGCGAGACAAGCACAAAATGAGACGTGTTGCATTTTTCACAGTAACCAAGTCAAAATAAATCACGTTGTCCTTCAAAAACATGCACAATTGATGTTTCTAAAGTGGGATTGTCATTCTAAGACAGTTTGACACAGAAAAAGAAATGAATCTTAAATATTGACATTCCTTTGATTTTCCTGGCAAAATGACGCTATATGAGCGAGACAAGCACAAAATGAGACAAGATGAACACTTGTTACATTTTTCACAGTAACTACATACGGTGGTCAAAATAAACAATGTTGTCTTTCACAAACATTCACAATTGACCAGAGCTGACCAGCAGTCCCGCCGTGGTTATCCAACAGTCCCCGAAGACTTTTGTAGCAGCGCCGCGCGGCCACATGCGCACCGGCTGGTATGACGGAGGACGCCCGCGTGTGACCGCCGGCTCATCATCTAACCAGCGCCCGTACATCATCCGCAATAAAGGCTGGAATAACTACCGACCGTGGCGGTATCAGCAGCCCATCCGTAAGTCAAACAACAATCCAAACACACCAGCTCAGAACAGAGTCCAATGCCAGGATCCGGACTTTACACACAAGGTCCGCTCTTTTCTATTCACAATTGATGTGGACAGCCTTTATACTAAGATTGATACACAAGACGACATCCAAGCAATTAAAAACTTGATTTATTTATTTATTTATTCATATTTGAGGAGGAGGAATTTGTAATGTTTTTGTACATCTTAACAAGCATAATCGCTGTATAAAATGTAAATCCGTAGGTCATCACAATTTGGTTAATTTCTTGGACACAACCACATTCAACGGACCCATATTCACTCTACACGACCAATTGGACACAAAAGTTTATTTCAAATGACAATTATCACGGTTCCACAGAATATACACACAGACAGAGGATTTTAAACAAGCCACCAAAGTGCTGTTCTCGGCTTTATCCAGCAGAGGGCACTCCAGGGCCATATTTGGAATTATTTCGAACGACAAGGATTGCTAGACGACTAGCGCGAATAAGAGGGGTTTAAAAGCGCCAGACAGGGGAATATTTCTTTCAAAAATGTGTGTATATGGTGATTTGTAAATAATGTGGCAAAAGATATGTGGGAGAAACAAGCCTGACAATACATGTACAGATTGCATGTCATAAATACAATATTGTAGAACAAAAGAATACTGACCGGCATGTTTTCCAGCATTTGTCTCCCCTGACTGGGATCCAGTACATGCCCTGACCCTGGAGTGTAAACCAAAATGGTCCACGGCCCTGGGGAGGGGAATTGTCATTCGAAGACAGTTTGACACATAACAACAGCTGAGTTTTAAATAGTGACATTCATCTGATTTCACTGTCAATCTCAAACTGTACGAGCGAGACAAGCACAAAATGAGACGTGTTGCATTTTTCACAGTAACTCAACACCAAGTCAAAATAAATCATGTTGTCCTTCAAAAACATGCACAATTGATGTTTCTAAAGTGGGATTGTCATTCTAAGACAGTTTGACACAGAAAAAGAAATGAATCTTAAATATTGACTTTCCTTTGATTTTCCTGGCAAAATGACGCTATATGAGCGAGACAAGCACAAAATGAGACAAGATGAACACTTGTTACATTTTTCACAGTAACTACATACGGTGGTCAAAATAAACAATGTTGTCTTTCACAAACATTCACAATTGACCAGAGCTGACCAGCAGTCCCGCCGTGGTTATCCAACAGTCCCCGAAGACTTTTGTAGCAGCGCCGCGCGGCCACATGCGCACCGGCTGGTATGACGGAGGACGCCCGCGTGTGACCGCCGGCTCATCATCTAACCAGCGCCCGTACATCATCCGCAATAAAGGCTGGAATAACTACCGACCGTGGCGGTATCAGCAGCCCATCCGTAAGTCAAACAACAATCCAAACACACCAGCGCAGAACAGAGTCCAATGCCAGGATCCGGACTTTACACACAAGGTCCGCTCTTTTCTATTCACAATTGATGTGGACAGCCTTTATACTAAGATTGATACACAAGACGACATCCAAGCAATTAAAAACTTGATTTATTTATTTATTTATTTATATTTGAGGAGGAGGAATTTGTAATGTTTTTGTACATCTTAACAAGCATAATCGCTGTATAAAATGTAAATCCATAAGTCATCACAATTTGGTTAATTTCTTGGACACAACCACATTCAACGGACCCATATTCACTCTACACAACCAATTGGACACAAAAGTTTATTTCAAATGACAATTATCACGGTTCCACAGAATATACACACAGACAGAGGATTTTAAACAAGCCACCAAAGTGCTGTTCTCGGCTTTATCCAGCAGAGGGCACTCCAGGGCCATATTTGGAATTATTTCGAACGACAAGGATTGCTAGACGACTTGCGCGAATAAGAGGGGTTTAAAAGCGCCAGACAGGGGAATATTTCTTTCAAAAATGTGTGTATATGGTGATTTGTAAATAATGTGGCAAAAGATATGTGGGAGAAACAAGCCTGACAATACATGTACAGATTGCATGTCATAAATACAATATTGTAGAACAAAAGAATACTGACCGGCATGTTTTCCAGCATTTGTCTCCCCTGACTGGGATCCAGTACATGCCCTGACCCTGGAGTGTAAACCAAAATGGTCCACGGCCCTGGGGAGGGGAATTGTCATTCGAAGACAGTTTGACACATAACAACAGCTGAGTTTTAAATAGTGACATTCATCTGATTTCACTGTCAATCTCAAACTGTACGAGCGAGACAAGCACAAAATGAGACGTGTTGCATTTTTCACAGTAACCAAGTCAAAATAAATCACGTTGTCCTTCAAAAACATGCACAATTGATGTTTCTAAAGTGGGATTGTCATTCTAAGACAGTTTGACACAGAAAAAGAAATGAATCTTAAATATTGACATTCCTTTGATTTTCCTGGCAAAATGACGCTATATGAGCGAGACAAGCACAAAATGAGACAAGATGAACACTTGTTACATTTTTCACAGTAACTACATACGGTGGTCAAAATAAACAATGTTGTCTTTCACAAACATTCACAATTGACCAGAGCTGACCAGCAGTCCCGCCGTGGTTATCCAACAGTCCCCGAAGACTTTTGTAGCAGCGCCGCGCGGCCACATGCGCACCGGCTGGTATGACGGAGGACGCCCGCGTGTGACCGCCGGCTCATCATCTAACCAGCGCCCGTACATCATCCGCAATAAAGGCTGGAATAACTACCGACCGTGGCGGTATCAGCAGCCCATCCGTAAGTCAAACAACAATCCAAACACACCAGCTCAGAACAGAGTCCAATGCCAGGATCCGGACTTTACACACAAGGTCCGCTCTTTTCTATTCACAATTGATGTGGACAGCCTTTATACTAAGATTGATACACAAGACGACATCCAAGCAATTAAAAACTTGATTTATTTATTTATTTATTCATATTTGAGGAGGAGGAATTTGTAATGTTTTTGTACATCTTAACAAGCATAATCGCTGTATAAAATGTAAATCCGTAGGTCATCACAATTTGGTTAATTTCTTGGACACAACCACATTCAACGGACCCATATTCACTCTACACAACCAATTGGACACAAAAGTTTATTTCAAATGACAATTATCACGGTTCCACAGAATATACACACAGACAGAGGATTTTAAACAAGCCACCAAAGTGCTGTTCTCGGCTTTATCCAGCAGAGGGCACTCCAGGGCCATATTTGGAATTATTTCGAACGACAAGGATTGCTAGACGACTAGCGCGAATAAGAGGGGTTTAAAAGCGCCAGACAGGGGAATATTTCTTTCAAAAATGTGTGTATATGGTGATTTGTAAATAATGTGGCAAAAGATATGTGGGAGAAACAAGCCTGACAATACATGTACAGATTGCATGTCATAAATACAATATTGTAGAACAAAAGAATACTGACCGGCATGTTTTCCAGCATTTGTCTCCCCTGACTGGGATCCAGTACATGCCCTGACCCTGGAGTGTAAACCAAAATGGTCCACGGCCCTGGGGAGGGGAATTGTCATTCGAAGACAGTTTGACACATAACAACAGCTGAGTTTTAAATAGTGACATTCATCTGATTTCACTGTCAATCTCAAACTGTACGAGCGAGACAAGCACAAAATGAGACGTGTTGCATTTTTCACAGTAAGCAAGTCAAAATAAATCACGTTGTCCTTCAAAAACATGCACAATTGATGTTTCTAAAGTGGGATTGTCATTCTAAGACAGTTTGACACAGAAAAAGAAATGAATCTTAAATATTGACTTTCCTTTGATTTTCCTGGCAAAATGACGCTATATGAGCGAGACAAGCACAAAATGAGACAAGATGAACACTTGTTACATTTTTCACAGTAACTACATACGGTGGTCAAAATAAACAATGTTGTCTTTCACAAACATTCACAATTGACCAGAGCTGACCAGCAGTCCCGCCGTGGTTATCCAACAGTCCCCGAAGACTTTTGTAGCAGCGCCGCGCGGCCAGATGCGCACCGGCTGGTATGACGGAGGACGCCCGCGTGTGACCGCCGGCTCATCATCTAACCAGCGCCCGTACATCATCCGCAATAAAGGCTGGAATAACTACCGACCGTGGCGGTATCAGCAGCCCATCCGTAAGTCAAACAACAATCCAAACACACCAGCTCAGAACAGAGTCCAATGCCAGGATCCGGACTTTACACACAAGGTCCGCTCTTTTCTATTCACAATTGATGTGGACAGCCTTTATACTAAGATTGATACACAAGACGACATCCAAGCAATTAAAAACTTGATTTATTTATTTATTTATTCATATTTGAGGAGGAGGAATTTGTAATGTTTTTGTACATCTTAACAAGCATAATCGCTGTATAAAATGTAAATCCGTAGGTCATCACAATTTGGTTAATTTCTTGGACACAACCACATTCAACGGACCCATATTCACTCTACACAACCAATTGGACACAAAAGTTTATTTCAAATGACAATTATCACGGTTCCACAGAATATACACACAGACAGAGGATTTTAAACAAGCCACCAAAGTGCTGTTCTCGGCTTTATCCAGCAGAGGGCACTCCAGGGCCATATTTGGAATTATTTCGAACGACAAGGATTGCTAGACGACTAGCGCGAATAAGAGGGGTTTAAAAGCGCCAGACAGGGGAATATTTCTTTCAAAAATGTGTGTATATGGTGATTTGTAAATAATGTGGCAAAAGATATGTGGGAGAAACAAGCCTGACAATACATGTACAGATTGCATGTCATAAATACAATATTGTAGAACAAAAGAATACTGACCGGCATGTTTTCCAGCATTTGTCTCCCCTGACTGGGATCCAGTACATGCCCTGACCCTGGAGTGTAAACCAAAATGGTCCACGGCCCTGGGGAGGGGAATTGTCATTCGAAGACAGTTTGACACATAACAACAGCTGAGTTTTAAATAGTGACATTCATCTGATTTCACTGTCAATCTCAAACTGTACGAGCGAGACAAGCACAAAATGAGACGTGTTGCATTTTTCACAGTAAGCAAGTCAAAATAAATCACGTTGTCCTTCAAAAACATGCACAATTGATGTTTCTAAAGTGGGATTGTCATTCTAAGACAGTTTGACACAGAAAAAGAAATGAATCTTAAATATTGACTTTCCTTTGATTTTCCTGGCAAAATGACGCTATATGAGCGAGACAAGCACAAAATGAGACAAGATGAACACTTGTTACATTTTTCACAGTAACTACATACGGTGGTCAAAATAAACAATGTTGTCTTTCACAAACATTCACAATTGACCAGAGCTGACCAGCAGTCCCGCCGTGGTTATCCAACAGTCCCCGAAGACTTTTGTAGCAGCGCCGCGCGGCCAGATGCGCACCGGCTGGTATGACGGAGGACGCCCGCGTGTGACCGCCGGCTCATCATCTAACCAGCGCCCGTACATCATCCGCAATAAAGGCTGGAATAACTACCGACCGTGGCGGTATCAGCAGCCCATCCGTAAGTCAAACAACAATCCAAACACACCAGCGCAGAACAGAGTCCAATGCCAGGATCCGGACTTTACACACAAGGTCCGCTCTTTTCTATTCACAATTGATGTGGACAGCCTTTATACTAAGATTGATACACAAGACGACATCCAAGCAATTAAAAACTTGATTTATTTATTTATTTATTTATATTTGAGGAGGAGGAATTTGTAATGTTTTTGTACATCTTAACAAGCATAATCGCTGTATAAAATGTAAATCCGTAGGTCATCACAATTTGGTTAATTTCTTGGACACAACCACATTCAACGGACCCATATTCACTCTACACAACCAATTGGACACAAAAGTTTATTTCAAATGACAATTATCACGGTTCCACAGAATATACACACAGACAGAGGATTTTAAACAAGCCACCAAAGTGCTGTTCTCGGCTTTATCCAGCAGAGGGCACTCCAGGGCCATATTTGGAATTATTTCGAACGACAAGGATTGCTAGACGACTTGCGCGAATAAGAGGGGTTTAAAAGCGCCAGACAGGGGAATATTTCTTTCAAAAATGTGTGTATATGGTGATTTGTAAATAATGTGGCAAAAGATATGTGGGAGAAACAAGCCTAACAATACATGTACAGATTGCATGTCATAAATACAATATTGTAGAACAAAAGAATACTGACCGGCATGTTTTCCAGCATTTGTCTCCCCTGACTGGGATCCAGTACATGCCCTGACCCTGGAGTGTAAACCAAAATGGTCCACGGCCCTGGGGAGGGGAATTGTCATTCGAAGACAGTTTGACACATAACAACAGCTGAGTTTTAAATAGTGACATTCATCTGATTTCACTGTCAATCTCAAACTGTACGAGCGAGACAAGCACAAAATGAGACGTGTTGCATTTTTCACAGTAAGCAAGTCAAAATAAATCACGTTGTCCTTCAAAAACATGCACAATTGATGTTTCTAAAGTGGGATTGTCATTCTAAGACAGTTTGACACAGAAAAAGAAATGAATCTTAAATATTGACTTTCCTTTGATTTTCCTGGCAAAATGACGCTATATGAGCGAGACAAGCACAAAATGAGACAAGATGAACACTTGTTACATTTTTCACAGTAACTACATACGGTGGTCAAAATAAACAATGTTGTCTTTCACAAACATTCACAATTGACCAGAGCTGACCAGCAGTCCCGCCGTGGTTATCCAACAGTCCCCGAAGACTTTTGTAGCAGCGCCGCGCGGCCAGATGCGCACCGGCTGGTATGACGGAGGACGCCCGCGTGTGACCGCCGGCTCATCATCTAACCAGCGCCCGTACATCATCCGCAATAAAGGCTGGAATAACTACCGACCGTGGCGGTATCAGCAGCCCATCCGTAAGTCAAACAACAATCCAAACACACCAGCGCAGAACAGAGTCCAATGCCAGGATCCGGACTTTACACACAAGGTCCGCTCTTTTCTATTCACAATTGATGTGGACAGCCTTTATACTAAGATTGATACACAAGACGACATCCAAGCAATTAAAAACTTGATTTATTTATTTATTTATTCATATTTGAGGAGGAGGAATTTGTAATGTTTTTGTACATCTTAACAAGCATAATCGCTGTATAAAATGTAAATCCGTAGGTCATCACAATTTGGTTAATTTCTTGGACACAACCACATTCAACGGACCCATATTCACTCTACACAACCAATTGGACACAAAAGTTTATTTCAAATGACAATTATCACGGTTCCACAGAATATACACACAGACAGAGGATTTTAAACAAGCCACCAAAGTGCTGTTCTCGGCTTTATCCAGCAGAGGGCACTCCAGGGCCATATTTGGAATTATTTCGAACGACAAGGATTGCTAGACGACTAGCGCGAATAAGAGGGGTTTAAAAGCGCCAGACAGGGGAATATTTCTTTCAAAAATGTGTGTATATGGTGATTTGTAAATAATGTGGCAAAAGATATGTGGGAGAAACAAGCCTGACAATACATGTACAGATTGCATGTCATAAATACAATATTGTAGAACAAAAGAATACTGACCGGCATGTTTTCCAGCATTTGTCTCCCCTGACTGGGATCCAGTACATGCCCTGACCCTGGAGTGTAAACCAAAATGGTCCACGGCCCTGGGGAGGGGAATTGTCATTCGAAGACAGTTTGACACATAACAACAGCTGAGTTTTAAATAGTGACATTCATCTGATTTCACTGTCAATCTCAAACTGTACGAGCGAGACAAGCACAAAATGAGACGTGTTGCATTTTTCACAGTAAGCAAGTCAAAATAAATCACGTTGTCCTTCAAAAACATGCACAATTGATGTTTCTAAAGTGGGATTGTCATTCTAAGACAGTTTGACACAGAAAAAGAAATGAATCTTAAATATTGACTTTCCTTTGATTTTCCTGGCAAAATGACGCTATATGAGCGAGACAAGCACAAAATGAGACAAGATGAACACTTGTTACATTTTTCACAGTAACTACATACGGTGGTCAAAATAAACAATGTTGTCTTTCACAAACATTCACAATTGACCAGAGCTGACCAGCAGTCCCGCCGTGGTTATCCAACAGTCCCCGAAGACTTTTGTAGCAGCGCCGCGCGGCCAGATGCGCACCGGCTGGTATGACGGAGGACGCCCGCGTGTGACCGCCGGCTCATCATCTAACCAGCGCCCGTACATCATCCGCAATAAAGGCTGGAATAACTACCGACCGTGGCGGTATCAGCAGCCCATCCGTAAGTCAAACAACAATCCAAACACACCAGCGCAGAACAGAGTCCAATGCCAGGATCCGGACTTTACACACAAGGTCCGCTCTTTTCTATTCACAATTGATGTGGACAGCCTTTATACTAAGATTGATACACAAGACGACATCCAAGCAATTAAAAACTTGATTTATTTATTTATTTATTTATATTTGAGGAGGAGGAATTTGTAATGTTTTTGTACATCTTAACAAGCATAATCGCTGTATAAAATGTAAATCCGTAGGTCATCACAATTTGGTTAATTTCTTGGACACAACCACATTCAACGGACCCATATTCACTCTACACAACCAATTGGACACAAAAGTTTATTTCAAATGACAATTATCACGGTTCCACAGAATATACACACAGACAGAGGATTTTAAACAAGCCACCAAAGTGCTGTTCTCGGCTTTATCCAGCAGAGGGCACTCCAGGGCCATATTTGGAATTATTTCGAACGACAAGGATTGCTAGACGACTTGCGCGAATAAGAGGGGTTTAAAAGCGCCAGACAGGGGAATATTTCTTTCAAAAATGTGTGTATATGGTGATTTGTAAATAATGTGGCAAAAGATATGTGGGAGAAACAAGCCTAACAATACATGTACAGATTGCATGTCATAAATACAATATTGTAGAACAAAAGAATACTGACCGGCATGTTTTCCAGCATTTGTCTCCCCTGACTGGGATCCAGTACATGCCCTGACCCTGGAGTGTAAACCAAAATGGTCCACGGCCCTGGGGAGGGGAATTGTCATTCGAAGACAGTTTGACACATAACAACAGCTGAGTTTTAAATAGTGACATTCATCTGATTTCACTGTCAATCTCAAACTGTACGAGCGAGACAAGCACAAAATGAGACGTGTTGCATTTTTCACAGTAAGCAAGTCAAAATAAATCACGTTGTCCTTCAAAAACATGCACAATTGATGTTTCTAAAGTGGGATTGTCATTCTAAGACAGTTTGACACAGAAAAAGAAATGAATCTTAAATATTGACTTTCCTTTGATTTTCCTGGCAAAATGACGCTATATGAGCGAGACAAGCACAAAATGAGACAAGATGAACACTTGTTACATTTTTCACAGTAACTACATACGGTGGTCAAAATAAACAATGTTGTCTTTCACAAACATTCACAATTGACCAGAGCTGACCAGCAGTCCCGCCGTGGTTATCCAACAGTCCCCGAAGACTTTTGTAGCAGCGCCGCGCGGCCAGATGCGCACCGGCTGGTATGACGGAGGACGCCCGCGTGTGACCGCCGGCTCATCATCTAACCAGCGCCCGTACATCATCCGCAATAAAGGCTGGAATAACTACCGACCGTGGCGGTATCAGCAGCCCATCCGTAAGTCAAACAACAATCCAAACACACCAGCGCAGAACAGAGTCCAATGCCAGGATCCGGACTTTACACACAAGGTCCGCTCTTTTCTATTCACAATTGATGTGGACAGCCTTTATACTAAGATTGATACACAAGACGACATCCAAGCAATTAAAAACTTGATTTATTTATTTATTTATTTATATTTGAGGAGGAGGAATTTGTAATGTTTTTGTACATCTTAACAAGCATAATCGCTGTATAAAATGTAAGTCCATAAGTCATCACAATTTGGTTAATTTCTTGGACACAACCACATTCAACGGACCCATATTCACTCTACACAACCAATTGGACACAAAAGTTTATTTCAAATGACAATTATCACGGTTCCACAGAATATACACACAGACAGAGGATTTTAAACAAGCCACCAAAGTGCTGTTCTCGGCTTTATCCAGCAGAGGGCACTCCAGGGCCATATTTGGAATTATTTCGAACGACAAGGATTGCTAGACGACTTGCGCGAATAAGAGGGGTTTAAAAGCGCCAGACAGGGGAATATTTCTTTCAAAAATGTGTGTATATGGTGATTTGTAAATAATGTGGCAAAAGATATGTGGGAGAAACAAGCCTAACAATACATGTACAGATTGCATGTCATAAATACAATATTGTAGAACAAAAGAATACTGACCGGCATGTTTTCCAGCATTTGTCTCCCCTGACTGGGATCCAGTACATGCCCTGACCCTGGAGTGTAAACCAAAATGGTCCACGGCCCTGGGGAGGGGAATTGTCATTCGAAGACAGTTTGACACATAACAACAGCTGAGTTTTAAATAGTGACATTCATCTGATTTCACTGTCAATCTCAAACTGTACGAGCGAGACAAGCACAAAATGAGACGTGTTGCATTTTTCACAGTAAGCAAGTCAAAATAAATCACGTTGTCCTTCAAAAACATGCACAATTGATGTTTCTAAAGTGGGATTGTCATTCTAAGACAGTTTGACACAGAAAAAGAAATGAATCTTAAATATTGACTTTCCTTTGATTTTCCTGGCAAAATGACGCTATATGAGCGAGACAAGCACAAAATGAGACAAGATGAACACTTGTTACATTTTTCACAGTAACTACATACGGTGGTCAAAATAAACAATGTTGTCTTTCACAAACATTCACAATTGACCAGAGCTGACCAGCAGTCCCGCCGTGGTTATCCAACAGTCCCCGAAGACTTTTGTAGCAGCGCCGCGCGGCCAGATGCGCACCGGCTGGTATGACGGAGGACGCCCGCGTGTGACCGCCGGCTCATCATCTAACCAGCGCCCGTACATCATCCGCAATAAAGGCTGGAATAACTACCGACCGTGGCGGTATCAGCAGCCCATCCGTAAGTCAAACAACAATCCAAACACACCAGCGCAGAACAGAGTCCAATGCCAGGATCCGGACTTTACACACAAGGTCCGCTCTTTTCTATTCACAATTGATGTGGACAGCCTTTATACTAAGATTGATACACAAGACGACATCCAAGCAATTAAAAACTTGATTTATTTATTTATTTATTTATATTTGAGGAGGAGGAATTTGTAATGTTTTTGTACATCTTAACAAGCATAATCGCTGTATAAAATGTAAATCCGTAGGTCATCACAATTTGGTTAATTTCTTGGACACAACCACATTCAACGGACCCATATTCACTCTACACAACCAATTGGACACAAAAGTTTATTTCAAATGACAATTATCACGGTTCCACAGAATATACACACAGACAGAGGATTTTAAACAAGCCACCAAAGTGCTGTTCTCGGCTTTATCCAGCAGAGGGCACTCCAGGGCCATATTTGGAATTATTTCGAACGACAAGGATTGCTAGACGACTTGCGCGAATAAGAGGGGTTTAAAAGCGCCAGACAGGGGAATATTTCTTTCAAAAATGTGTGTATATGGTGATTTGTAAATAATGTGGCAAAAGATATGTGGGAGAAACAAGCCTAACAATACATGTACAGATTGCATGTCATAAATACAATATTGTAGAACAAAAGAATACTGACCGGCATGTTTTCCAGCATTTGTCTCCCCTGACTGGGATCCAGTACATGCCCTGACCCTGGAGTGTAAACCAAAATGGTCCACGGCCCTGGGGAGGGGAATTGTCATTCGAAGACAGTTTGACACATAACAACAGCTGAGTTTTAAATAGTGACATTCATCTGATTTCACTGTCAATCTCAAACTGTACGAGCGAGACAAGCACAAAATGAGACGTGTTGCATTTTTCACAGTAAGCAAGTCAAAATAAATCACGTTGTCCTTCAAAAACATGCACAATTGATGTTTCTAAAGTGGGATTGTCATTCTAAGACAGTTTGACACAGAAAAAGAAATGAATCTTAAATATTGACTTTCCTTTGATTTTCCTGGCAAAATGACGCTATATGAGCGAGACAAGCACAAAATGAGACAAGATGAACACTTGTTACATTTTTCACAGTAACTACATACGGTGGTCAAAATAAACAATGTTGTCTTTCACAAACATTCACAATTGACCAGAGCTGACCAGCAGTCCCGCCGTGGTTATCCAACAGTCCCCGAAGACTTTTGTAGCAGCGCCGCGCGGCCAGATGCGCACCGGCTGGTATGACGGAGGACGCCCGCGTGTGACCGCCGGCTCATCATCTAACCAGCGCCCGTACATCATCCGCAATAAAGGCTGGAATAACTACCGACCGTGGCGGTATCAGCAGCCCATCCGTAAGTCAAACAACAATCCAAACACACCAGCGCAGAACAGAGTCCAATGCCAGGATCCGGACTTTACACACAAGGTCCGCTCTTTTCTATTCACAATTGATGTGGACAGCCTTTATACTAAGATTGATACACAAGACGACATCCAAGCAATTAAAAACTTGATTTATTTATTTATTTATTTATATTTGAGGAGGAGGAATTTGTAATGTTTTTGTACATCTTAACAAGCATAATCGCTGTATAAAATGTAAATCCGTAGGTCATCACAATTTGGTTAATTTCTTGGACACAACCACATTCAACGGACCCATATTCACTCTACACAACCAATTGGACACAAAAGTTTATTTCAAATGACAATTATCACGGTTCCACAGAATATACACACAGACAGAGGATTTTAAACAAGCCACCAAAGTGCTGTTCTCGGCTTTATCCAGCAGAGGGCACTCCAGGGCCATATTTGGAATTATTTCGAACGACAAGGATTGCTAGACGACTTGCGCGAATAAGAGGGGTTTAAAAGCGCCAGACAGGGGAATATTTCTTTCAAAAATGTGTGTATATGGTGATTTGTAAATAATGTGGCAAAAGATATGTGGGAGAAACAAGCCTAACAATACATGTACAGATTGCATGTCATAAATACAATATTGTAGAACAAAAGAATACTGACCGGCATGTTTTCCAGCATTTGTCTCCCCTGACTGGGATCCAGTACATGCCCTGACCCTGGAGTGTAAACCAAAATGGTCCACGGCCCTGGGGAGGGGAATTGTCATTCGAAGACAGTTTGACACATAACAACAGCTGAGTTTTAAATAGTGACATTCATCTGATTTCACTGTCAATCTCAAACTGTACGAGCGAGACAAGCACAAAATGAGACGTGTTGCATTTTTCACAGTAAGCAAGTCAAAATAAATCACGTTGTCCTTCAAAAACATGCACAATTGATGTTTCTAAAGTGGGATTGTCATTCTAAGACAGTTTGACACAGAAAAAGAAATGAATCTTAAATATTGACTTTCCTTTGATTTTCCTGGCAAAATGACGCTATATGAGCGAGACAAGCACAAAATGAGACAAGATGAACACTTGTTACATTTTTCACAGTAACTACATACGGTGGTCAAAATAAACAATGTTGTCTTTCACAAACATTCACAATTGACCAGAGCTGACCAGCAGTCCCGCCGTGGTTATCCAACAGTCCCCGAAGACTTTTGTAGCAGCGCCGCGCGGCCAGATGCGCACCGGCTGGTATGACGGAGGACGCCCGCGTGTGACCGCCGGCTCATCATCTAACCAGCGCCCGTACATCATCCGCAATAAAGGCTGGAATAACTACCGACCGTGGCGGTATCAGCAGCCCATCCGTAAGTCAAACAACAATCCAAACACACCAGCGCAGAACAGAGTCCAATGCCAGGATCCGGACTTTACACACAAGGTCCGCTCTTTTCTATTCACAATTGATGTGGACAGCCTTTATACTAAGATTGATACACAAGACGACATCCAAGCAATTAAAAACTTGATTTATTTATTTATTTATTTATATTTGAGGAGGAGGAATTTGTAATGTTTTTGTACATCTTAACAAGCATAATCGCTGTATAAAATGTAAATCCGTAGGTCATCACAATTTGGTTAATTTCTTGGACACAACCACATTCAACGGACCCATATTCACTCTACACAACCAATTGGACACAAAAGTTTATTTCAAATGACAATTATCACGGTTCCACAGAATATACACACAGACAGAGGATTTTAAACAAGCCACCAAAGTGCTGTTCTCGGCTTTATCCAGCAGAGGGCACTCCAGGGCCATATTTGGAATTATTTCGAACGACAAGGATTGCTAGACGACTTGCGCGAATAAGAGGGGTTTAAAAGCGCCAGACAGGGGAATATTTCTTTCAAAAATGTGTGTATATGGTGATTTGTAAATAATGTGGCAAAAGATATGTGGGAGAAACAAGCCTAACAATACATGTACAGATTGCATGTCATAAATACAATATTGTAGAACAAAAGAATACTGACCGGCATGTTTTCCAGCATTTGTCTCCCCTGACTGGGATCCAGTACATGCCCTGACCCTGGAGTGTAAACCAAAATGGTCCACGGCCCTGGGGAGGGGAATTGTCATTCGAAGACAGTTTGACACATAACAACAGCTGAGTTTTAAATAGTGACATTCATCTGATTTCACTGTCAATCTCAAACTGTACGAGCGAGACAAGCACAAAATGAGACGTGTTGCATTTTTCACAGTAAGCAAGTCAAAATAAATCACGTTGTCCTTCAAAAACATGCACAATTGATGTTTCTAAAGTGGGATTGTCATTCTAAGACAGTTTGACACAGAAAAAGAAATGAATCTTAAATATTGACTTTCCTTTGATTTTCCTGGCAAAATGACGCTATATGAGCGAGACAAGCACAAAATGAGACAAGATGAACACTTGTTACATTTTTCACAGTAACTACATACGGTGGTCAAAATAAACAATGTTGTCTTTCACAAACATTCACAATTGACCAGAGCTGACCAGCAGTCCCGCCGTGGTTATCCAACAGTCCCCGAAGACTTTTGTAGCAGCGCCGCGCGGCCAGATGCGCACCGGCTGGTATGACGGAGGACGCCCGCGTGTGACCGCCGGCTCATCATCTAACCAGCGCCCGTACATCATCCGCAATAAAGGCTGGAATAACTACCGACCGTGGCGGTATCAGCAGCCCATCCGTAAGTCAAACAACAATCCAAACACACCAGCGCAGAACAGAGTCCAATGCCAGGATCCGGACTTTACACACAAGGTCCGCTCTTTTCTATTCACAATTGATGTGGACAGCCTTTATACTAAGATTGATACACAAGACGACATCCAAGCAATTAAAAACTTGATTTATTTATTTATTTATTTATATTTGAGGAGGAGGAATTTGTAATGTTTTTGTACATCTTAACAAGCATAATCGCTGTATAAAATGTAAGTCCATAAGTCATCACAATTTGGTTAATTTCTTGGACACAACCACATTCAACGGACCCATATTCACTCTACACAACCAATTGGACACAAAAGTTTATTTCAAATGACAATTATCACGGTTCCACAGAATATACACACAGACAGAGGATTTTAAACAAGCCACCAAAGTGCTGTTCTCGGCTTTATCCAGCAGAGGGCACTCCAGGGCCATATTTGGAATTATTTCGAACGACAAGGATTGCTAGACGACTTGCGCGAATAAGAGGGGTTTAAAAGCGCCAGACAGGGGAATATTTCTTTCAAAAATGTGTGTATATGGTGATTTGTAAATAATGTGGCAAAAGATATGTGGGAGAAACAAGCCTAACAATACATGTACAGATTGCATGTCATAAATACAATATTGTAGAACAAAAGAATACTGACCGGCATGTTTTCCAGCATTTGTCTCCCCTGACTGGGATCCAGTACATGCCCTGACCCTGGAGTGTAAACCAAAATGGTCCACGGCCCTGGGGAGGGGAATTGTCATTCGAAGACAGTTTGACACATAACAACAGCTGAGTTTTAAATAGTGACATTCATCTGATTTCACTGTCAATCTCAAACTGTACGAGCGAGACAAGCACAAAATGAGACGTGTTGCATTTTTCACAGTAAGCAAGTCAAAATAAATCACGTTGTCCTTCAAAAACATGCACAATTGATGTTTCTAAAGTGGGATTGTCATTCTAAGACAGTTTGACACAGAAAAAGAAATGAATCTTAAATATTGACTTTCCTTTGATTTTCCTGGCAAAATGACGCTATATGAGCGAGACAAGCACAAAATGAGACAAGATGAACACTTGTTACATTTTTCACAGTAACTACATACGGTGGTCAAAATAAACAATGTTGTCTTTCACAAACATTCACAATTGACCAGAGCTGACCAGCAGTCCCGCCGTGGTTATCCAACAGTCCCAGAAGACTTTTGTGGCAGCGCCGCGCGGCCAGATGCGCACCGGCTGGTATGACGGAGGACGCCCGCGTGTGACAGCCGGCTCATCATCTAACCAGCGCCCGTACATCATCCGCAATAAAGGCTGGAATAACTACCGACCTTGGCGGTATCAGCAGCCCATCCGTAAGTCAAACAACAATCCAAACACACCAGCGCAGAACAGAGTCCAATGCCAGGATCCGGACTTTACACACAAGGTCCGCTCTTTTCTATTCACAATTGATGTGGACAGCCTTTATACTAAGATTGATACACAAGACGACATCCAAGCAATTAAAAACTTGATTTATTTATTTATTTATTTATATTTGAGGAGGAGGAATTTGTAATGTTTTTGTACATCTTAACAAGCATAATCGCTGTATAAAATGTAAATCCATAAGTCATCACAATTTGGTTAATTTCTTGGACACAACCACATTCAACGGACCCATATTCACTCTACACAACCAATTGGACACAAAAGTTTATTTCAAATGACAATTATCACGGTTCCACAGAATATACACACAGACAGAGGATTTTAAACAAGCCACCAAAGTGCTGTTCTCGGCTTTATCCAGCAGAGGGCACTCCAGGGCCATATTTGGAATTATTTCGAACGACAAGGATTGCTAGACGACTTGCGCGAATAAGAGGGGTTTAAAAGCGCCAGACAGGGGAATATTTCTTTCAAAAATGTGTGTATATGGTGATTTGTAAATAATGTGGCAAAAGATATGTGGGAGAAACAAGCCTGACAATACATGTACAGATTGCATGTCATAAATACAATATTGTAGAACAAAAGAATACTGACCGGCATGTTTTCCAGCATTTGTCTCCCCTGACTGGGATCCAGTACATGCCCTGACCCTGGAGTGTAAACCAAAATGGTCCACGGCCCTGGGGAGGGGAATTGTCATTCGAAGACAGTTTGACACATAACAACAGCTGAGTTTTAAATAGTGACATTCATCTGATTTCACTGTCAATCTCAAACTGTACGAGCGAGACAAGCACAAAATGAGACGTGTTGCATTTTTCACAGTAAGCAAGTCAAAATAAATCACGTTGTCCTTCAAAAACATGCACAATTGATGTTTCTAAAGTGGGATTGTCATTCTAAGACAGTTTGACACAGAAAAAGAAATGAATCTTAAATATTGACATTCCTTTGATTTTCCTGGCAAAATGACGCTATATGAGCGAGACAAGCACAAAATGAGACAAGATGAACACTTGTTACATTTTTCACAGTAACTACATACGGTGGTCAAAATAAACAATGTTGTCTTTCACAAACATTCACAATTGACCAGAGCTGACCAGCAGTCCCGCCGTGGTTATCCAACAGTCCCCGAAGACTTTTGTAGCAGCGCCGCGCGGCCACATGCGCACCGGCTGGTATGACGGAGGACGCCCGCGTGTGACCGCCGGCTCATCATCTAACCAGCGCCCGTACATCATCCGCAATAAAGGCTGGAATAACTACCGACCGTGGCGGTATCAGCAGCCCATCCGTAAGTCAAACAACAATCCAAACACACCAGCTCAGAACAGAGTCCAATGCCAGGATCCGGACTTTACACACAAGGTCCGCTCTTTTCTATTCACAATTGATGTGGACAGCCTTTATACTAAGATTGGTACACAAGACGACATCCAAGCAATTAAAAACTTGATTTATTTATTTATTTATTCATATTTGAGGAGGAGGAATTTGTAATGTTTTTGTACATCTTAACAAGCATAATCGCTGTATAAAATGTAAATCCGTAGGTCATCACAATTTGGTTAATTTCTTGGACACAACCACATTCAACGGACCCATATTCACTCTACACAACCAATTGGACACAAAAGTTTATTTCAAATGACAATTATCACGGTTCCACAGAATATACACACAGACAGAGGATTTTAAACAAGCCACCAAAGTGCTGTTCTCGGCTTTATCCAGCAGAGGGCACTCCAGGGCCATATTTGGAATTATTTCGAACGACAAGGATTGCTAGACGACTTGCGCGAATAAGAGGGGTTTAAAAGCGCCAGACAGGGGAATATTTCTTTCAAAAATGTGTGTATATGGTGATTTGTAAATAATGTGGCAAAAGATATGTGGGAGAAACAAGCCTGACAATACATGTACAGATTGCATGTCATAAATACAATATTGTAGAACAAAAGAATACTGACCGGCATGTTTTCCAGCATTTGTCTCCCCTGACTGGGATCCAGTACATGCCCTGACCCTGGAGTGTAAACCAAAATGGTCCACGGCCCTGGGGAGGGGAATTGTCATTCGAAGACAGTTTGACACATAACAACAGCTGAGTTTTAAATAGTGACATTCATCTGATTTCACTGTCAATCTCAAACTGTACGAGCGAGACAAGCACAAAATGAGACGTGTTGCATTTTTCACAGTAACCAAGTCAAAATAAATCACGTTGTCCTTCAAAAACATGCACAATTGATGTTTCTAAAGTGGGATTGTCATTCTAAGACAGTTTGACACAGAAAAAGAAATGAATCTTAAATATTGACTTTCCTTTGATTTTCCTGGCAAAATGACGCTATATGAGCGAGACAAGCACAAAATGAGACAAGATGAACACTTGTTACATTTTTCACAGTAACTACATACGGTGGTCAAAATAAACAATGTTGTCTTTCACAAACATTCACAATTGACCAGAGCTGACCAGCAGTCCCGCCGTGGTTATCCAACAGTCCCCGAAGACTTTTGTAGCAGCGCCGCGCGGCCACATGCGCACCGGCTGGTATGACGGAGGACGCCCGCGTGTGACCGCCGGCTCATCATCTAACCAGCGCCCGTACATCATCCGCAATAAAGGCTGGAATAACTACCGACCGTGGCGGTATCAGCAGCCCATCCGTAAGTCAAACAACAATCCAAACACACCAGCTCAGAACAGAGTCCAATGCCAGGATCCGGACTTTACACACAAGGTCCGCTCTTTTCTATTCACAATTGATGTGGACAGCCTTTATACTAAGATTGATACACAAGACGACATCCAAGCAATTAAAAACTTGATTTATTTATTTATTTATTCATATTTGAGGAGGAGGAATTTGTAATGTTTTTGTACATCTTAACAAGCATAATCGCTGTATAAAATGTAAATCCGTAGGTCATCACAATTTGGTTAATTTCTTGGACACAACCACATTCAACGGACCCATATTCACTCTACACAACCAATTGGACACAAAAGTTTATTTCAAATGACAATTATCACGGTTCCACAGAATATACACACAGACAGAGGATTTTAAACAAGCCACCAAAGTGCTGTTCTCGGCTTTATCCAGCAGAGGGCACTCCAGGGCCATATTTGGAATTATTTCGAACGACAAGGATTGCTAGACGACTAGCGCGAATAAGAGGGGTTTAAAAGCGCCAGACAGGGGAATATTTCTTTCAAAAATGTGTGTATATGGTGATTTGTAAATAATGTGGCAAAAGATATGTGGGAGAAACAAGCCTGACAATACATGTACAGATTGCATGTCATAAATACAATATTGTAGAACAAAAGAATACTGACCGGCATGTTTTCCAGCATTTGTCTCCCCTGACTGGGATCCAGTACATGCCCTGACCCTGGAGTGTAAACCAAAATGGTCCACGGCCCTGGGGAGGGGAATTGTCATTCGAAGACAGTTTGACACATAACAACAGCTGAGTTTTAAATAGTGACATTCATCTGATTTCACTGTCAATCTCAAACTGTACGAGCTAGACAAGCACAAAATGAGACGTGTTGCATTTTTCACAGTAACCAAGTCAAAATAAATCACGTTGTCCTTCAAAAACATGCACAATTGATGTTTCTAAAGTGGGATTGTCATTCTAAGACAGTTTGACACAGAAAAAGAAATGAATCTTAAATATTGACTTTCCTTTGATTTTCCTGGCAAAATGACGCTATATGAGCGAGACAAGCACAAAATGAGACAAGATGAACACTTGTTACATTTTTCACAGTAACTACATACGGTGGTCAAAATAAACAATGTTGTCTTTCACAAACATTCACAATTGACCAGAGCTGACCAGCAGTCCCGCCGTGGTTATCCAACAGTCCCCGAAGACTTTTGTAGCAGCGCCGCGCGGCCAGATGCGCACCGGCTGGTATGACGGAGGACGCCCGCGTGTGACCGCCGGCTCATCATCTAACCAGCGCCCGTACATCATCCGCAATAAAGGCTGGAATAACTACCGACCGTGGCGGTATCAGCAGCCCATCCGTAAGTCAAACAACAATCCAAACACACCAGCGCAGAACAGAGTCCAATGCCAGGATCCGGACTTTACACACAAGGTCCGCTCTTTTCTATTCACAATTGATGTGGACAGCCTTTATACTAAGATTGATACACAAGACGACATCCAAGCAATTAAAAACTTGATTTATTTATTTATTTATTTATATTTGAGGAGGAGGAATTTGTAATGTTTTTGTACATCTTAACAAGCATAATCGCTGTATAAAATGTAAGTCCATAAGTCATCACAATTTGGTTAATTTCTTGGACACAACCACATTCAACGGACCCATATTCACTCTACACAACCAATTGGACACAAAAGTTTATTTCAAATGACAATTATCACGGTTCCACAGAATATACACACAGACAGAGGATTTTAAACAAGCCACCAAAGTGCTGTTCTCGGCTTTATCCAGCAGAGGGCACTCCAGGGCCATATTTGGAATTATTTCGAACGACAAGGATTGCTAGACGACTTGCGCGAATAAGAGGGGTTTAAAAGCGCCAGACAGGGGAATATTTCTTTCAAAAATGTGTGTATATGGTGATTTGTAAATAATGTGGCAAAAGATATGTGGGAGAAACAAGCCTAACAATACATGTACAGATTGCATGTCATAAATACAATATTGTAGAACAAAAGAATACTGACCGGCATGTTTTCCAGCATTTGTCTCCCCTGACTGGGATCCAGTACATGCCCTGACCCTGGAGTGTAAACCAAAATGGTCCACGGCCCTGGGGAGGGGAATTGTCATTCGAAGACAGTTTGACACATAACAACAGCTGAGTTTTAAATAGTGACATTCATCTGATTTCACTGTCAATCTCAAACTGTACGAGCGAGACAAGCACAAAATGAGACGTGTTGCATTTTTCACAGTAAGCAAGTCAAAATAAATCACGTTGTCCTTCAAAAACATGCACAATTGATGTTTCTAAAGTGGGATTGTCATTCTAAGACAGTTTGACACAGAAAAAGAAATGAATCTTAAATATTGACATTCCTTTGATTTTCCTGGCAAAATGACGCTATATGAGCGAGACAAGCACAAAATGAGACAAGATGAACACTTGTTACATTTTTCACAGTAACTACATACGGTGGTCAAAATAAACAATGTTGTCTTTCACAAACATTCACAATTGACCAGAGCTGACCAGCAGTCCCGCCGTGGTTATCCAACAGTCCCCGAAGACTTTTGTAGCAGCGCCGCGCGGCCACATGCGCACCGGCTGGTATGACGGAGGACGCCCGCGTGTGACCGCCGGCTCATCATCTAACCAGCGCCCGTACATCATCCGCAATAAAGGCTGGAATAACTACCGACCGTGGCGGTATCAGCAGCCCATCCGTAAGTCAAACAACAATCCAAACACACCAGCTCAGAACAGAGTCCAATGCCAGGATCCGGACTTTACACACAAGGTCCGCTCTTTTCTATTCACAATTGATGTGGACAGCCTTTATACTAAGATTGATACACAAGACGACATCCAAGCAATTAAAAACTTGATTTATTTATTTATTTATTCATATTTGAGGAGGAGGAATTTGTAATGTTTTTGTACATCTTAACAAGCATAATCGCTGTATAAAATGTAAATCCGTAGGTCATCACAATTTGGTTAATTTCTTGGACACAACCACATTCAACGGACCCATATTCACTCTACACAACCAATTGGACACAAAAGTTTATTTCAAATGACAATTATCACGGTTCCACAGAATATACACACAGACAGAGGATTTTAAACAAGCCACCAAAGTGCTGTTCTCGGCTTTATCCAGCAGAGGGCACTCCAGGGCCATATTTGGAATTATTTCGAACGACAAGGATTGCTAGACGACTAGCGCGAATAAGAGGGGTTTAAAAGCGCCAGACAGGGGAATATTTCTTTCAAAAATGTGTGTATATGGTGATTTGTAAATAATGTGGCAAAAGATATGTGGGAGAAACAAGCCTGACAATACATGTACAGATTGCATGTCATAAATACAATATTGTAGAACAAAAGAATACTGACCGGCATGTTTTCCAGCATTTGTCTCCCCTGACTGGGATCCAGTACATGCCCTGACCCTGGAGTGTAAACCAAAATGGTCCACGGCCCTGGGGAGGGGAATTGTCATTCGAAGACAGTTTGACACATAACAACAGCTGAGTTTTAAATAGTGACATTCATCTGATTTCACTGTCAATCTCAAACTGTACGAGCGAGACAAGCACAAAATGAGACGTGTTGCATTTTTCACAGTAAGCAAGTCAAAATAAATCACGTTGTCCTTCAAAAACATGCACAATTGATGTTTCTAAAGTGGGATTGTCATTCTAAGACAGTTTGACACAGAAAAAGAAATGAATCTTAAATATTGACTTTCCTTTGATTTTCCTGGCAAAATGACGCTATATGAGCGAGACAAGCACAAAATGAGACAAGATGAACACTTGTTACATTTTTCACAGTAACTACATACGGTGGTCAAAATAAACAATGTTGTCTTTCACAAACATTCACAATTGACCAGAGCTGACCAGCAGTCCCGCCGTGGTTATCCAACAGTCCCCGAAGACTTTTGTAGCAGCGCCGCGCGGCCACATGCGCACCGGCTGGTATGACGGAGGACGCCCGCGTGTGACCGCCGGCTCATCATCTAACCAGCGCCCGTACATCATCCGCAATAAAGGCTGGAATAACTACCGACCGTGGCGGTATCAGCAGCCCATCCGTAAGTCAAACAACAATCCAAACACACCAGCTCAGAACAGAGTCCAATGCCAGGATCCGGACTTTACACACAAGGTCCGCTCTTTTCTATTCACAATTGATGTGGACAGCCTTTATACTAAGATTGATACACAAGACGACATCCAAGCAATTAAAAACTTGATTTATTTATTTATTTATTCATATTTGAGGAGGAGGAATTTGTAATGTTTTTGTACATCTTAACAAGCATAATCGCTGTATAAAATGTAAATCCGTAGGTCATCACAATTTGGTTAATTTCTTGGACACAACCACATTCAACGGACCCATATTCACTCTACACAACCAATTGGACACAAAAGTTTATTTCAAATGACAATTATCACGGTTCCACAGAATATACACACAGACAGAGGATTTTAAACAAGCCACCAAAGTGCTGTTCTCGGCTTTATCCAGCAGAGGGCACTCCAGGGCCATATTTGGAATTATTTCGAACGACAAGGATTGCTAGACGACTAGCGCGAATAAGAGGGGTTTAAAAGCGCCAGACAGGGGAATATTTCTTTCAAAAATGTGTGTATATGGTGATTTGTAAATAATGTGGCAAAAGATATGTGGGAGAAACAAGCCTGACAATACATGTACAGATTGCATGTCATAAATACAATATTGTAGAACAAAAGAATACTGACCGGCATGTTTTCCAGCATTTGTCTCCCCTGACTGGGATCCAGTACATGCCCTGACCCTGGAGTGTAAACCAAAATGGTCCACGGCCCTGGGGAGGGGAATTGTCATTCGAAGACAGTTTGACACATAACAACAGCTGAGTTTTAAATAGTGACATTCATCTGATTTCACTGTCAATCTCAAACTGTACGAGCGAGACAAGCACAAAATGAGACGTGTTGCATTTTTCACAGTAACCAAGTCAAAATAAATCACGTTGTCCTTCAAAAACATGCACAATTGATGTTTCTAAAGTGGGATTGTCATTCTAAGACAGTTTGACACAGAAAAAGAAATGAATCTTAAATATTGACATTCCTTTGATTTTCCTGGCAAAATGACGCTATATGAGCGAGACAAGCACAAAATGAGACAAGATGAACACTTGTTACATTTTTCACAGTAACTACATACGGTGGTCAAAATAAACAATGTTGTCTTTCACAAACATTCACAATTGACCAGAGCTGACCAGCAGTCCCGCCGTGGTTATCCAACAGTCCCCGAAGACTTTTGTAGCAGCGCCGCGCGGCCACATGCGCACCGGCTGGTATGACGGAGGACGCCCGCGTGTGACCGCCGGCTCATCATCTAACCAGCGCCCGTACATCATCCGCAATAAAGGCTGGAATAACTACCGACCGTGGCGGTATCAGCAGCCCATCCGTAAGTCAAACAACAATCCAAACACAGCAGCTCAGAACAGAGTCCAATGCCAGGATCCGGACTTTACACACAAGGTCCGCTCTTTTCTATTCACAATTGATGTGGACAGCCTTTATACTAAGATTGATACACAAGACGACATCCAAGCAATTAAAAACTTGATTTATTTATTTATTTATTCATATTTGAGGAGGAGGAATTTGTAATGTTTTTGTACATCTTAACAAGCATAATCGCTGTATAAAATGTAAATCCGTAGGTCATCACAATTTGGTTAATTTCTTGGACACAACCACATTCAACGGACCCATATTCACTCTACACAACCAATTGGACACAAAAGTTTATTTCAAATGACAATTATCACGGTTCCACAGAATATACACACAGACAGAGGATTTTAAACAAGCCACCAAAGTGCTGTTCTCGGCTTTATCCAGCAGAGGGCACTCCAGGGCCATATTTGGAATTATTTCGAACGACAAGGATTGCTAGACGACTAGCGCGAATAAGAGGGGTTTAAAAGCGCCAGACAGGGGAATATTTCTTTCAAAAATGTGTGTATATGGTGATTTGTAAATAATGTGGCAAAAGATATGTGGGAGAAACAAGCCTGACAATACATGTACAGATTGCATGTCATAAATACAATATTGTAGAACAAAAGAATACTGACCGGCATGTTTTCCAGCATTTGTCTCCCCTGACTGGGATCCAGTACATGCCCTGACCCTGGAGTGTAAACCAAAATGGTCCACGGCCCTGGGGAGGGGAATTGTCATTCGAAGACAGTTTGACACATAACAACAGCTGAGTTTTAAATAGTGACATTCATCTGATTTCACTGTCAATCTCAAACTGTACGAGCGAGACAAGCACAAAATGAGACGTGTTGCATTTTTCACAGTAAGCAAGTCAAAATAAATCACGTTGTCCTTCAAAAACATGCACAATTGATGTTTCTAAAGTGGGATTGTCATTCTAAGACAGTTTGACACAGAAAAAGAAATGAATCTTAAATATTGACTTTCCTTTGATTTTCCTGGCAAAATGACGCTATATGAGCGAGACAAGCACAAAATGAGACAAGATGAACACTTGTTACATTTTTCACAGTAACTACATACGGTGGTCAAAATAAACAATGTTGTCTTTCACAAACATTCACAATTGACCAGAGCTGACCAGCAGTCCCGCCGTGGTTATCCAACAGTCCCCGAAGACTTTTGTAGCAGCGCCGCGCGGCCAGATGCGCACCGGCTGGTATGACGGAGGACGCCCGCGTGTGACCGCCGGCTCATCATCTAACCAGCGCCCGTACATCATCCGCAATAAAGGCTGGAATAACTACCGACCGTGGCGGTATCAGCAGCCCATCCGTAAGTCAAACAACAATCCAAACACACCAGCGCAGAACAGAGTCCAATGCCAGGATCCGGACTTTACACACAAGGTCCGCTCTTTTCTATTCACAATTGATGTGGACAGCCTTTATACTAAGATTGATACACAAGACGACATCCAAGCAATTAAAAACTTGATTTATTTATTTATTTATTTATATTTGAGGAGGAGGAATTTGTAATGTTTTTGTACATCTTAACAAGCATAATCGCTGTATAAAATGTAAATCCGTAGGTCATCACAATTTGGTTAATTTCTTGGACACAACCACATTCAACGGACCCATATTCACTCTACACAACCAATTGGACACAAAAGTTTATTTCAAATGACAATTATCACGGTTCCACAGAATATACACACAGACAGAGGATTTTAAACAAGCCACCAAAGTGCTGTTCTCGGCTTTATCCAGCAGAGGGCACTCCAGGGCCATATTTGGAATTATTTCGAACGACAAGGATTGCTAGACGACTTGCGCGAATAAGAGGGGTTTAAAAGCGCCAGACAGGGGAATATTTCTTTCAAAAATGTGTGTATATGGTGATTTGTAAATAATGTGGCAAAAGATATGTGGGAGAAACAAGCCTAACAATACATGTACAGATTGCATGTCATAAATACAATATTGTAGAACAAAAGAATACTGACCGGCATGTTTTCCAGCATTTGTCTCCCCTGACTGGGATCCAGTACATGCCCTGACCCTGGAGTGTAAACCAAAATGGTCCACGGCCCTGGGGAGGGGAATTGTCATTCGAAGACAGTTTGACACATAACAACAGCTGAGTTTTAAATAGTGACATTCATCTGATTTCACTGTCAATCTCAAACTGTACGAGCGAGACAAGCACAAAATGAGACGTGTTGCATTTTTCACAGTAAGCAAGTCAAAATAAATCACGTTGTCCTTCAAAAACATGCACAATTGATGTTTCTAAAGTGGGATTGTCATTCTAAGACAGTTTGACACAGAAAAAGAAATGAATCTTAAATATTGACATTCCTTTGATTTTCCTGGCAAAATGACGCTATATGAGCGAGACAAGCACAAAATGAGACAAGATGAACACTTGTTACATTTTTCACAGTAACTACATACGGTGGTCAAAATAAACAATGTTGTCTTTCACAAACATTCACAATTGACCAGAGCTGACCAGCAGTCCCGCCGTGGTTATCCAACAGTCCCCGAAGACTTTTGTAGCAGCGCCGCGCGGCCACATGCGCACCGGCTGGTATGACGGAGGACGCCCGCGTGTGACCGCCGGCTCATCATCTAACCAGCGCCCGTACATCATCCGCAATAAAGGCTGGAATAACTACCGACCGTGGCGGTATCAGCAGCCCATCCGTAAGTCAAACAACAATCCAAACACACCAGCTCAGAACAGAGTCCAATGCCAGGATCCGGACTTTACACACAAGGTCCGCTCTTTTCTATTCACAATTGATGTGGACAGCCTTTATACTAAGATTGATACACAAGACGACATCCAAGCAATTAAAAACTTGATTTATTTATTTATTTATTCATATTTGAGGAGGAGGAATTTGTAATGTTTTTGTACATCTTAACAAGCATAATCGCTGTATAAAATGTAAATCCGTAGGTCATCACAATTTGGTTAATTTCTTGGACACAACCACATTCAACGGACCCATATTCACTCTACACAACCAATTGGACACAAAAGTTTATTTCAAATGACAATTATCACGGTTCCACAGAATATACACACAGACAGAGGATTTTAAACAAGCCACCAAAGTGCTGTTCTCGGCTTTATCCAGCAGAGGGCACTCCAGGGCCATATTTGGAATTATTTCGAACGACAAGGATTGCTAGACGACTAGCGCGAATAAGAGGGGTTTAAAAGCGCCAGACAGGGGAATATTTCTTTCAAAAATGTGTGTATATGGTGATTTGTAAATAATGTGGCAAAAGATATGTGGGAGAAACAAGCCTGACAATACATGTACAGATTGCATGTCATAAATACAATATTGTAGAACAAAAGAATACTGACCGGCATGTTTTCCAGCATTTGTCTCCCCTGACTGGGATCCAGTACATGCCCTGACCCTGGAGTGTAAACCAAAATGGTCCACGGCCCTGGGGAGGGGAATTGTCATTCGAAGACAGTTTGACACATAACAACAGCTGAGTTTTAAATAGTGACATTCATCTGATTTCACTGTCAATCTCAAACTGTACGAGCGAGACAAGCACAAAATGAGACGTGTTGCATTTTTCACAGTAAGCAAGTCAAAATAAATCACGTTGTCCTTCAAAAACATGCACAATTGATGTTTCTAAAGTGGGATTGTCATTCTAAGACAGTTTGACACAGAAAAAGAAATGAATCTTAAATATTGACTTTCCTTTGATTTTCCTGGCAAAATGACGCTATATGAGCGAGACAAGCACAAAATGAGACAAGATGAACACTTGTTACATTTTTCACAGTAACTACATACGGTGGTCAAAATAAACAATGTTGTCTTTCACAAACATTCACAATTGACCAGAGCTGACCAGCAGTCCCGCCGTGGTTATCCAACAGTCCCCGAAGACTTTTGTAGCAGCGCCGCGCGGCCACATGCGCACCGGCTGGTATGACGGAGGACGCCCGCGTGTGACCGCCGGCTCATCATCTAACCAGCGCCCGTACATCATCCGCAATAAAGGCTGGAATAACTACCGACCGTGGCGGTATCAGCAGCCCATCCGTAAGTCAAACAACAATCCAAACACACCAGCTCAGAACAGAGTCCAATGCCAGGATCCGGACTTTACACACAAGGTCCGCTCTTTTCTATTCACAATTGATGTGGACAGCCTTTATACTAAGATTGATACACAAGACGACATCCAAGCAATTAAAAACTTGATTTATTTATTTATTTATTCATATTTGAGGAGGAGGAATTTGTAATGTTTTTGTACATCTTAACAAGCATAATCGCTGTATAAAATGTAAATCCGTAGGTCATCACAATTTGGTTAATTTCTTGGACACAACCACATTCAACGGACCCATATTCACTCTACACAACCAATTGGACACAAAAGTTTATTTCAAATGACAATTATCACGGTTCCACAGAATATACACACAGACAGAGGATTTTAAACAAGCCACCAAAGTGCTGTTCTCGGCTTTATCCAGCAGAGGGCACTCCAGGGCCATATTTGGAATTATTTCGAACGACAAGGATTGCTAGACGACTAGCGCGAATAAGAGGGGTTTAAAAGCGCCAGACAGGGGAATATTTCTTTCAAAAATGTGTGTATATGGTGATTTGTAAATAATGTGGCAAAAGATATGTGGGAGAAACAAGCCTGACAATACATGTACAGATTGCATGTCATAAATACAATATTGTAGAACAAAAGAATACTGACCGGCATGTTTTCCAGCATTTGTCTCCCCTGACTGGGATCCAGTACATGCCCTGACCCTGGAGTGTAAACCAAAATGGTCCACGGCCCTGGGGAGGGGAATTGTCATTCGAAGACAGTTTGACACATAACAACAGCTGAGTTTTAAATAGTGACATTCATCTGATTTCACTGTCAATCTCAAACTGTACGAGCGAGACAAGCACAAAATGAGACGTGTTGCATTTTTCACAGTAACCAAGTCAAAATAAATCACGTTGTCCTTCAAAAACATGCACAATTGATGTTTCTAAAGTGGGATTGTCATTCTAAGACAGTTTGACACAGAAAAAGAAATGAATCTTAAATATTGACATTCCTTTGATTTTCCTGGCAAAATGACGCTATATGAGCGAGACAAGCACAAAATGAGACAAGATGAACACTTGTTACATTTTTCACAGTAACTACATACGGTGGTCAAAATAAACAATGTTGTCTTTCACAAACATTCACAATTGACCAGAGCTGACCAGCAGTCCCGCCGTGGTTATCCAACAGTCCCCGAAGACTTTTGTAGCAGCGCCGCGCGGCCACATGCGCACCGGCTGGTATGACGGAGGACGCCCGCGTGTGACCGCCGGCTCATCATCTAACCAGCGCCCGTACATCATCCGCAATAAAGGCTGGAATAACTACCGACCGTGGCGGTATCAGCAGCCCATCCGTAAGTCAAACAACAATCCAAACACAGCAGCTCAGAACAGAGTCCAATGCCAGGATCCGGACTTTACACACAAGGTCCGCTCTTTTCTATTCACAATTGATGTGGACAGCCTTTATACTAAGATTGATACACAAGACGACATCCAAGCAATTAAAAACTTGATTTATTTATTTATTTATTCATATTTGAGGAGGAGGAATTTGTAATGTTTTTGTACATCTTAACAAGCATAATCGCTGTATAAAATGTAAATCCGTAGGTCATCACAATTTGGTTAATTTCTTGGACACAACCACATTCAACGGACCCATATTCACTCTACACAACCAATTGGACACAAAAGTTTATTTCAAATGACAATTATCACGGTTCCACAGAATATACACACAGACAGAGGATTTTAAACAAGCCACCAAAGTGCTGTTCTCGGCTTTATCCAGCAGAGGGCACTCCAGGGCCATATTTGGAATTATTTCGAACGACAAGGATTGCTAGACGACTAGCGCGAATAAGAGGGGTTTAAAAGCGCCAGACAGGGGAATATTTCTTTCAAAAATGTGTGTATATGGTGATTTGTAAATAATGTGGCAAAAGATATGTGGGAGAAACAAGCCTGACAATACATGTACAGATTGCATGTCATAAATACAATATTGTAGAACAAAAGAATACTGACCGGCATGTTTTCCAGCATTTGTCTCCCCTGACTGGGATCCAGTACATGCCCTGACCCTGGAGTGTAAACCAAAATGGTCCACGGCCCTGGGGAGGGGAATTGTCATTCGAAGACAGTTTGACACATAACAACAGCTGAGTTTTAAATAGTGACATTCATCTGATTTCACTGTCAATCTCAAACTGTACGAGCGAGACAAGCACAAAATGAGACGTGTTGCATTTTTCACAGTAAGCAAGTCAAAATAAATCACGTTGTCCTTCAAAAACATGCACAATTGATGTTTCTAAAGTGGGATTGTCATTCTAAGACAGTTTGACACAGAAAAAGAAATGAATCTTAAATATTGACTTTCCTTTGATTTTCCTGGCAAAATGACGCTATATGAGCGAGACAAGCACAAAATGAGACAAGATGAACACTTGTTACATTTTTCACAGTAACTACATACGGTGGTCAAAATAAACAATGTTGTCTTTCACAAACATTCACAATTGACCAGAGCTGACCAGCAGTCCCGCCGTGGTTATCCAACAGTCCCCGAAGACTTTTGTAGCAGCGCCGCGCGGCCAGATGCGCACCGGCTGGTATGACGGAGGACGCCCGCGTGTGACCGCCGGCTCATCATCTAACCAGCGCCCGTACATCATCCGCAATAAAGGCTGGAATAACTACCGACCGTGGCGGTATCAGCAGCCCATCCGTAAGTCAAACAACAATCCAAACACACCAGCGCAGAACAGAGTCCAATGCCAGGATCCGGACTTTACACACAAGGTCCGCTCTTTTCTATTCACAATTGATGTGGACAGCCTTTATACTAAGATTGATACACAAGACGACATCCAAGCAATTAAAAACTTGATTTATTTATTTATTTATTTATATTTGAGGAGGAGGAATTTGTAATGTTTTTGTACATCTTAACAAGCATAATCGCTGTATAAAATGTAAATCCGTAGGTCATCACAATTTGGTTAATTTCTTGGACACAACCACATTCAACGGACCCATATTCACTCTACACAACCAATTGGACACAAAAGTTTATTTCAAATGACAATTATCACGGTTCCACAGAATATACACACAGACAGAGGATTTTAAACAAGCCACCAAAGTGCTGTTCTCGGCTTTATCCAGCAGAGGGCACTCCAGGGCCATATTTGGAATTATTTCGAACGACAAGGATTGCTAGACGACTTGCGCGAATAAGAGGGGTTTAAAAGCGCCAGACAGGGGAATATTTCTTTCAAAAATGTGTGTATATGGTGATTTGTAAATAATGTGGCAAAAGATATGTGGGAGAAACAAGCCTAACAATACATGTACAGATTGCATGTCATAAATACAATATTGTAGAACAAAAGAATACTGACCGGCATGTTTTCCAGCATTTGTCTCCCCTGACTGGGATCCAGTACATGCCCTGACCCTGGAGTGTAAACCAAAATGGTCCACGGCCCTGGGGAGGGGAATTGTCATTCGAAGACAGTTTGACACATAACAACAGCTGAGTTTTAAATAGTGACATTCATCTGATTTCACTGTCAATCTCAAACTGTACGAGCGAGACAAGCACAAAATGAGACGTGTTGCATTTTTCACAGTAAGCAAGTCAAAATAAATCACGTTGTCCTTCAAAAACATGCACAATTGATGTTTCTAAAGTGGGATTGTCATTCTAAGACAGTTTGACACAGAAAAAGAAATGAATCTTAAATATTGACTTTCCTTTGATTTTCCTGGCAAAATGACGCTATATGAGCGAGACAAGCACAAAATGAGACAAGATGAACACTTGTTACATTTTTCACAGTAACTACATACGGTGGTCAAAATAAACAATGTTGTCTTTCACAAACATTCACAATTGACCAGAGCTGACCAGCAGTCCCGCCGTGGTTATCCAACAGTCCCCGAAGACTTTTGTAGCAGCGCCGCGCGGCCAGATGCGCACCGGCTGGTATGACGGAGGACGCCCGCGTGTGACCGCCGGCTCATCATCTAACCAGCGCCCGTACATCATCCGCAATAAAGGCTGGAATAACTACCGACCGTGGCGGTATCAGCAGCCCATCCGTAAGTCAAACAACAATCCAAACACACCAGCGCAGAACAGAGTCCAATGCCAGGATCCGGACTTTACACACAAGGTCCGCTCTTTTCTATTCACAATTGATGTGGACAGCCTTTATACTAAGATTGATACACAAGACGACATCCAAGCAATTAAAAACTTGATTTATTTATTTATTTATTCATATTTGAGGAGGAGGAATTTGTAATGTTTTTGTACATCTTAACAAGCATAATCGCTGTATAAAATGTAAATCCGTAGGTCATCACAATTTGGTTAATTTCTTGGACACAACCACATTCAACGGACCCATATTCACTCTACACAACCAATTGGACACAAAAGTTTATTTCAAATGACAATTATCACGGTTCCACAGAATATACACACAGACAGAGGATTTTAAACAAGCCACCAAAGTGCTGTTCTCGGCTTTATCCAGCAGAGGGCACTCCAGGGCCATATTTGGAATTATTTCGAACGACAAGGATTGCTAGACGACTAGCGCGAATAAGAGGGGTTTAAAAGCGCCAGACAGGGGAATATTTCTTTCAAAAATGTGTGTATATGGTGATTTGTAAATAATGTGGCAAAAGATATGTGGGAGAAACAAGCCTGACAATACATGTACAGATTGCATGTCATAAATACAATATTGTAGAACAAAAGAATACTGACCGGCATGTTTTCCAGCATTTGTCTCCCCTGACTGGGATCCAGTACATGCCCTGACCCTGGAGTGTAAACCAAAATGGTCCACGGCCCTGGGGAGGGGAATTGTCATTCGAAGACAGTTTGACACATAACAACAGCTGAGTTTTAAATAGTGACATTCATCTGATTTCACTGTCAATCTCAAACTGTACGAGCGAGACAAGCACAAAATGAGACGTGTTGCATTTTTCACAGTAAGCAAGTCAAAATAAATCACGTTGTCCTTCAAAAACATGCACAATTGATGTTTCTAAAGTGGGATTGTCATTCTAAGACAGTTTGACACAGAAAAAGAAATGAATCTTAAATATTGACTTTCCTTTGATTTTCCTGGCAAAATGACGCTATATGAGCGAGACAAGCACAAAATGAGACAAGATGAACACTTGTTACATTTTTCACAGTAACTACATACGGTGGTCAAAATAAACAATGTTGTCTTTCACAAACATTCACAATTGACCAGAGCTGACCAGCAGTCCCGCCGTGGTTATCCAACAGTCCCCGAAGACTTTTGTAGCAGCGCCGCGCGGCCAGATGCGCACCGGCTGGTATGACGGAGGACGCCCGCGTGTGACCGCCGGCTCATCATCTAACCAGCGCCCGTACATCATCCGCAATAAAGGCTGGAATAACTACCGACCGTGGCGGTATCAGCAGCCCATCCGTAAGTCAAACAACAATCCAAACACACCAGCGCAGAACAGAGTCCAATGCCAGGATCCGGACTTTACACACAAGGTCCGCTCTTTTCTATTCACAATTGATGTGGACAGCCTTTATACTAAGATTGATACACAAGACGACATCCAAGCAATTAAAAACTTGATTTATTTATTTATTTATTTATATTTGAGGAGGAGGAATTTGTAATGTTTTTGTACATCTTAACAAGCATAATCGCTGTATAAAATGTAAATCCGTAGGTCATCACAATTTGGTTAATTTCTTGGACACAACCACATTCAACGGACCCATATTCACTCTACACAACCAATTGGACACAAAAGTTTATTTCAAATGACAATTATCACGGTTCCACAGAATATACACACAGACAGAGGATTTTAAACAAGCCACCAAAGTGCTGTTCTCGGCTTTATCCAGCAGAGGGCACTCCAGGGCCATATTTGGAATTATTTCGAACGACAAGGATTGCTAGACGACTTGCGCGAATAAGAGGGGTTTAAAAGCGCCAGACAGGGGAATATTTCTTTCAAAAATGTGTGTATATGGTGATTTGTAAATAATGTGGCAAAAGATATGTGGGAGAAACAAGCCTAACAATACATGTACAGATTGCATGTCATAAATACAATATTGTAGAACAAAAGAATACTGACCGGCATGTTTTCCAGCATTTGTCTCCCCTGACTGGGATCCAGTACATGCCCTGACCCTGGAGTGTAAACCAAAATGGTCCACGGCCCTGGGGAGGGGAATTGTCATTCGAAGACAGTTTGACACATAACAACAGCTGAGTTTTAAATAGTGACATTCATCTGATTTCACTGTCAATCTCAAACTGTACGAGCGAGACAAGCACAAAATGAGACGTGTTGCATTTTTCACAGTAAGCAAGTCAAAATAAATCACGTTGTCCTTCAAAAACATGCACAATTGATGTTTCTAAAGTGGGATTGTCATTCTAAGACAGTTTGACACAGAAAAAGAAATGAATCTTAAATATTGACTTTCCTTTGATTTTCCTGGCAAAATGACGCTATATGAGCGAGACAAGCACAAAATGAGACAAGATGAACACTTGTTACATTTTTCACAGTAACTACATACGGTGGTCAAAATAAACAATGTTGTCTTTCACAAACATTCACAATTGACCAGAGCTGACCAGCAGTCCCGCCGTGGTTATCCAACAGTCCCCGAAGACTTTTGTAGCAGCGCCGCGCGGCCAGATGCGCACCGGCTGGTATGACGGAGGACGCCCGCGTGTGACCGCCGGCTCATCATCTAACCAGCGCCCGTACATCATCCGCAATAAAGGCTGGAATAACTACCGACCGTGGCGGTATCAGCAGCCCATCCGTAAGTCAAACAACAATCCAAACACACCAGCGCAGAACAGAGTCCAATGCCAGGATCCGGACTTTACACACAAGGTCCGCTCTTTTCTATTCACAATTGATGTGGACAGCCTTTATACTAAGATTGATACACAAGACGACATCCAAGCAATTAAAAACTTGATTTATTTATTTATTTATTTATATTTGAGGAGGAGGAATTTGTAATGTTTTTGTACATCTTAACAAGCATAATCGCTGTATAAAATGTAAGTCCATAAGTCATCACAATTTGGTTAATTTCTTGGACACAACCACATTCAACGGACCCATATTCACTCTACACAACCAATTGGACACAAAAGTTTATTTCAAATGACAATTATCACGGTTCCACAGAATATACACACAGACAGAGGATTTTAAACAAGCCACCAAAGTGCTGTTCTCGGCTTTATCCAGCAGAGGGCACTCCAGGGCCATATTTGGAATTATTTCGAACGACAAGGATTGCTAGACGACTTGCGCGAATAAGAGGGGTTTAAAAGCGCCAGACAGGGGAATATTTCTTTCAAAAATGTGTGTATATGGTGATTTGTAAATAATGTGGCAAAAGATATGTGGGAGAAACAAGCCTAACAATACATGTACAGATTGCATGTCATAAATACAATATTGTAGAACAAAAGAATACTGACCGGCATGTTTTCCAGCATTTGTCTCCCCTGACTGGGATCCAGTACATGCCCTGACCCTGGAGTGTAAACCAAAATGGTCCACGGCCCTGGGGAGGGGAATTGTCATTCGAAGACAGTTTGACACATAACAACAGCTGAGTTTTAAATAGTGACATTCATCTGATTTCACTGTCAATCTCAAACTGTACGAGCGAGACAAGCACAAAATGAGACGTGTTGCATTTTTCACAGTAAGCAAGTCAAAATAAATCACGTTGTCCTTCAAAAACATGCACAATTGATGTTTCTAAAGTGGGATTGTCATTCTAAGACAGTTTGACACAGAAAAAGAAATGAATCTTAAATATTGACTTTCCTTTGATTTTCCTGGCAAAATGACGCTATATGAGCGAGACAAGCACAAAATGAGACAAGATGAACACTTGTTACATTTTTCACAGTAACTACATACGGTGGTCAAAATAAACAATGTTGTCTTTCACAAACATTCACAATTGACCAGAGCTGACCAGCAGTCCCGCCGTGGTTATCCAACAGTCCCCGAAGACTTTTGTAGCAGCGCCGCGCGGCCAGATGCGCACCGGCTGGTATGACGGAGGACGCCCGCGTGTGACCGCCGGCTCATCATCTAACCAGCGCCCGTACATCATCCGCAATAAAGGCTGGAATAACTACCGACCGTGGCGGTATCAGCAGCCCATCCGTAAGTCAAACAACAATCCAAACACACCAGCGCAGAACAGAGTCCAATGCCAGGATCCGGACTTTACACACAAGGTCCGCTCTTTTCTATTCACAATTGATGTGGACAGCCTTTATACTAAGATTGATACACAAGACGACATCCAAGCAATTAAAAACTTGATTTATTTATTTATTTATTTATATTTGAGGAGGAGGAATTTGTAATGTTTTTGTACATCTTAACAAGCATAATCGCTGTATAAAATGTAAATCCGTAGGTCATCACAATTTGGTTAATTTCTTGGACACAACCACATTCAACGGACCCATATTCACTCTACACAACCAATTGGACACAAAAGTTTATTTCAAATGACAATTATCACGGTTCCACAGAATATACACACAGACAGAGGATTTTAAACAAGCCACCAAAGTGCTGTTCTCGGCTTTATCCAGCAGAGGGCACTCCAGGGCCATATTTGGAATTATTTCGAACGACAAGGATTGCTAGACGACTTGCGCGAATAAGAGGGGTTTAAAAGCGCCAGACAGGGGAATATTTCTTTCAAAAATGTGTGTATATGGTGATTTGTAAATAATGTGGCAAAAGATATGTGGGAGAAACAAGCCTAACAATACATGTACAGATTGCATGTCATAAATACAATATTGTAGAACAAAAGAATACTGACCGGCATGTTTTCCAGCATTTGTCTCCCCTGACTGGGATCCAGTACATGCCCTGACCCTGGAGTGTAAACCAAAATGGTCCACGGCCCTGGGGAGGGGAATTGTCATTCGAAGACAGTTTGACACATAACAACAGCTGAGTTTTAAATAGTGACATTCATCTGATTTCACTGTCAATCTCAAACTGTACGAGCGAGACAAGCACAAAATGAGACGTGTTGCATTTTTCACAGTAAGCAAGTCAAAATAAATCACGTTGTCCTTCAAAAACATGCACAATTGATGTTTCTAAAGTGGGATTGTCATTCTAAGACAGTTTGACACAGAAAAAGAAATGAATCTTAAATATTGACTTTCCTTTGATTTTCCTGGCAAAATGACGCTATATGAGCGAGACAAGCACAAAATGAGACAAGATGAACACTTGTTACATTTTTCACAGTAACTACATACGGTGGTCAAAATAAACAATGTTGTCTTTCACAAACATTCACAATTGACCAGAGCTGACCAGCAGTCCCGCCGTGGTTATCCAACAGTCCCCGAAGACTTTTGTAGCAGCGCCGCGCGGCCAGATGCGCACCGGCTGGTATGACGGAGGACGCCCGCGTGTGACCGCCGGCTCATCATCTAACCAGCGCCCGTACATCATCCGCAATAAAGGCTGGAATAACTACCGACCGTGGCGGTATCAGCAGCCCATCCGTAAGTCAAACAACAATCCAAACACACCAGCGCAGAACAGAGTCCAATGCCAGGATCCGGACTTTACACACAAGGTCCGCTCTTTTCTATTCACAATTGATGTGGACAGCCTTTATACTAAGATTGATACACAAGACGACATCCAAGCAATTAAAAACTTGATTTATTTATTTATTTATTTATATTTGAGGAGGAGGAATTTGTAATGTTTTTGTACATCTTAACAAGCATAATCGCTGTATAAAATGTAAATCCGTAGGTCATCACAATTTGGTTAATTTCTTGGACACAACCACATTCAACGGACCCATATTCACTCTACACAACCAATTGGACACAAAAGTTTATTTCAAATGACAATTATCACGGTTCCACAGAATATACACACAGACAGAGGATTTTAAACAAGCCACCAAAGTGCTGTTCTCGGCTTTATCCAGCAGAGGGCACTCCAGGGCCATATTTGGAATTATTTCGAACGACAAGGATTGCTAGACGACTTGCGCGAATAAGAGGGGTTTAAAAGCGCCAGACAGGGGAATATTTCTTTCAAAAATGTGTGTATATGGTGATTTGTAAATAATGTGGCAAAAGATATGTGGGAGAAACAAGCCTAACAATACATGTACAGATTGCATGTCATAAATACAATATTGTAGAACAAAAGAATACTGACCGGCATGTTTTCCAGCATTTGTCTCCCCTGACTGGGATCCAGTACATGCCCTGACCCTGGAGTGTAAACCAAAATGGTCCACGGCCCTGGGGAGGGGAATTGTCATTCGAAGACAGTTTGACACATAACAACAGCTGAGTTTTAAATAGTGACATTCATCTGATTTCACTGTCAATCTCAAACTGTACGAGCGAGACAAGCACAAAATGAGACGTGTTGCATTTTTCACAGTAAGCAAGTCAAAATAAATCACGTTGTCCTTCAAAAACATGCACAATTGATGTTTCTAAAGTGGGATTGTCATTCTAAGACAGTTTGACACAGAAAAAGAAATGAATCTTAAATATTGACTTTCCTTTGATTTTCCTGGCAAAATGACGCTATATGAGCGAGACAAGCACAAAATGAGACAAGATGAACACTTGTTACATTTTTCACAGTAACTACATACGGTGGTCAAAATAAACAATGTTGTCTTTCACAAACATTCACAATTGACCAGAGCTGACCAGCAGTCCCGCCGTGGTTATCCAACAGTCCCCGAAGACTTTTGTAGCAGCGCCGCGCGGCCAGATGCGCACCGGCTGGTATGACGGAGGACGCCCGCGTGTGACCGCCGGCTCATCATCTAACCAGCGCCCGTACATCATCCGCAATAAAGGCTGGAATAACTACCGACCGTGGCGGTATCAGCAGCCCATCCGTAAGTCAAACAACAATCCAAACACACCAGCGCAGAACAGAGTCCAATGCCAGGATCCGGACTTTACACACAAGGTCCGCTCTTTTCTATTCACAATTGATGTGGACAGCCTTTATACTAAGATTGATACACAAGACGACATCCAAGCAATTAAAAACTTGATTTATTTATTTATTTATTTATATTTGAGGAGGAGGAATTTGTAATGTTTTTGTACATCTTAACAAGCATAATCGCTGTATAAAATGTAAATCCGTAGGTCATCACAATTTGGTTAATTTCTTGGACACAACCACATTCAACGGACCCATATTCACTCTACACAACCAATTGGACACAAAAGTTTATTTCAAATGACAATTATCACGGTTCCACAGAATATACACACAGACAGAGGATTTTAAACAAGCCACCAAAGTGCTGTTCTCGGCTTTATCCAGCAGAGGGCACTCCAGGGCCATATTTGGAATTATTTCGAACGACAAGGATTGCTAGACGACTTGCGCGAATAAGAGGGGTTTAAAAGCGCCAGACAGGGGAATATTTCTTTCAAAAATGTGTGTATATGGTGATTTGTAAATAATGTGGCAAAAGATATGTGGGAGAAACAAGCCTAACAATACATGTACAGATTGCATGTCATAAATACAATATTGTAGAACAAAAGAATACTGACCGGCATGTTTTCCAGCATTTGTCTCCCCTGACTGGGATCCAGTACATGCCCTGACCCTGGAGTGTAAACCAAAATGGTCCACGGCCCTGGGGAGGGGAATTGTCATTCGAAGACAGTTTGACACATAACAACAGCTGAGTTTTAAATAGTGACATTCATCTGATTTCACTGTCAATCTCAAACTGTACGAGCGAGACAAGCACAAAATGAGACGTGTTGCATTTTTCACAGTAAGCAAGTCAAAATAAATCACGTTGTCCTTCAAAAACATGCACAATTGATGTTTCTAAAGTGGGATTGTCATTCTAAGACAGTTTGACACAGAAAAAGAAATGAATCTTAAATATTGACTTTCCTTTGATTTTCCTGGCAAAATGACGCTATATGAGCGAGACAAGCACAAAATGAGACAAGATGAACACTTGTTACATTTTTCACAGTAACTACATACGGTGGTCAAAATAAACAATGTTGTCTTTCACAAACATTCACAATTGACCAGAGCTGACCAGCAGTCCCGCCGTGGTTATCCAACAGTCCCCGAAGACTTTTGTAGCAGCGCCGCGCGGCCAGATGCGCACCGGCTGGTATGACGGAGGACGCCCGCGTGTGACCGCCGGCTCATCATCTAACCAGCGCCCGTACATCATCCGCAATAAAGGCTGGAATAACTACCGACCGTGGCGGTATCAGCAGCCCATCCGTAAGTCAAACAACAATCCAAACACACCAGCGCAGAACAGAGTCCAATGCCAGGATCCGGACTTTACACACAAGGTCCGCTCTTTTCTATTCACAATTGATGTGGACAGCCTTTATACTAAGATTGATACACAAGACGACATCCAAGCAATTAAAAACTTGATTTATTTATTTATTTATTTATATTTGAGGAGGAGGAATTTGTAATGTTTTTGTACATCTTAACAAGCATAATCGCTGTATAAAATGTAAATCCGTAGGTCATCACAATTTGGTTAATTTCTTGGACACAACCACATTCAACGGACCCATATTCACTCTACACAACCAATTGGACACAAAAGTTTATTTCAAATGACAATTATCACGGTTCCACAGAATATACACACAGACAGAGGATTTTAAACAAGCCACCAAAGTGCTGTTCTCGGCTTTATCCAGCAGAGGGCACTCCAGGGCCATATTTGGAATTATTTCGAACGACAAGGATTGCTAGACGACTTGCGCGAATAAGAGGGGTTTAAAAGCGCCAGACAGGGGAATATTTCTTTCAAAAATGTGTGTATATGGTGATTTGTAAATAATGTGGCAAAAGATATGTGGGAGAAACAAGCCTAACAATACATGTACAGATTGCATGTCATAAATACAATATTGTAGAACAAAAGAATACTGACCGGCATGTTTTCCAGCATTTGTCTCCCCTGACTGGGATCCAGTACATGCCCTGACCCTGGAGTGTAAACCAAAATGGTCCACGGCCCTGGGGAGGGGAATTGTCATTCGAAGACAGTTTGACACATAACAACAGCTGAGTTTTAAATAGTGACATTCATCTGATTTCACTGTCAATCTCAAACTGTACGAGCGAGACAAGCACAAAATGAGACGTGTTGCATTTTTCACAGTAAGCAAGTCAAAATAAATCACGTTGTCCTTCAAAAACATGCACAATTGATGTTTCTAAAGTGGGATTGTCATTCTAAGACAGTTTGACACAGAAAAAGAAATGAATCTTAAATATTGACTTTCCTTTGATTTTCCTGGCAAAATGACGCTATATGAGCGAGACAAGCACAAAATGAGACAAGATGAACACTTGTTACATTTTTCACAGTAACTACATACGGTGGTCAAAATAAACAATGTTGTCTTTCACAAACATTCACAATTGACCAGAGCTGACCAGCAGTCCCGCCGTGGTTATCCAACAGTCCCCGAAGACTTTTGTAGCAGCGCCGCGCGGCCAGATGCGCACCGGCTGGTATGACGGAGGACGCCCGCGTGTGACCGCCGGCTCATCATCTAACCAGCGCCCGTACATCATCCGCAATAAAGGCTGGAATAACTACCGACCGTGGCGGTATCAGCAGCCCATCCGTAAGTCAAACAACAATCCAAACACACCAGCGCAGAACAGAGTCCAATGCCAGGATCCGGACTTTACACACAAGGTCCGCTCTTTTCTATTCACAATTGATGTGGACAGCCTTTATACTAAGATTGATACACAAGACGACATCCAAGCAATTAAAAACTTGATTTATTTATTTATTTATTTATATTTGAGGAGGAGGAATTTGTAATGTTTTTGTACATCTTAACAAGCATAATCGCTGTATAAAATGTAAGTCCATAAGTCATCACAATTTGGTTAATTTCTTGGACACAACCACATTCAACGGACCCATATTCACTCTACACAACCAATTGGACACAAAAGTTTATTTCAAATGACAATTATCACGGTTCCACAGAATATACACACAGACAGAGGATTTTAAACAAGCCACCAAAGTGCTGTTCTCGGCTTTATCCAGCAGAGGGCACTCCAGGGCCATATTTGGAATTATTTCGAACGACAAGGATTGCTAGACGACTTGCGCGAATAAGAGGGGTTTAAAAGCGCCAGACAGGGGAATATTTCTTTCAAAAATGTGTGTATATGGTGATTTGTAAATAATGTGGCAAAAGATATGTGGGAGAAACAAGCCTAACAATACATGTACAGATTGCATGTCATAAATACAATATTGTAGAACAAAAGAATACTGACCGGCATGTTTTCCAGCATTTGTCTCCCCTGACTGGGATCCAGTACATGCCCTGACCCTGGAGTGTAAACCAAAATGGTCCACGGCCCTGGGGAGGGGAATTGTCATTCGAAGACAGTTTGACACATAACAACAGCTGAGTTTTAAATAGTGACATTCATCTGATTTCACTGTCAATCTCAAACTGTACGAGCGAGACAAGCACAAAATGAGACGTGTTGCATTTTTCACAGTAAGCAAGTCAAAATAAATCACGTTGTCCTTCAAAAACATGCACAATTGATGTTTCTAAAGTGGGATTGTCATTCTAAGACAGTTTGACACAGAAAAAGAAATGAATCTTAAATATTGACTTTCCTTTGATTTTCCTGGCAAAATGACGCTATATGAGCGAGACAAGCACAAAATGAGACAAGATGAACACTTGTTACATTTTTCACAGTAACTACATACGGTGGTCAAAATAAACAATGTTGTCTTTCACAAACATTCACAATTGACCAGAGCTGACCAGCAGTCCCGCCGTGGTTATCCAACAGTCCCCGAAGACTTTTGTAGCAGCGCCGCGCGGCCAGATGCGCACCGGCTGGTATGACGGAGGACGCCCGCGTGTGACCGCCGGCTCATCATCTAACCAGCGCCCGTACATCATCCGCAATAAAGGCTGGAATAACTACCGACCGTGGCGGTATCAGCAGCCCATCCGTAAGTCAAACAACAATCCAAACACACCAGCGCAGAACAGAGTCCAATGCCAGGATCCGGACTTTACACACAAGGTCCGCTCTTTTCTATTCACAATTGATGTGGACAGCCTTTATACTAAGATTGATACACAAGACGACATCCAAGCAATTAAAAACTTGATTTATTTATTTATTTATTTATATTTGAGGAGGAGGAATTTGTAATGTTTTTGTACATCTTAACAAGCATAATCGCTGTATAAAATGTAAGTCCATAAGTCATCACAATTTGGTTAATTTCTTGGACACAACCACATTCAACGGACCCATATTCACTCTACACAACCAATTGGACACAAAAGTTTATTTCAAATGACAATTATCACGGTTCCACAGAATATACACACAGACAGAGGATTTTAAACAAGCCACCAAAGTGCTGTTCTCGGCTTTATCCAGCAGAGGGCACTCCAGGGCCATATTTGGAATTATTTCGAACGACAAGGATTGCTAGACGACTTGCGCGAATAAGAGGGGTTTAAAAGCGCCAGACAGGGGAATATTTCTTTCAAAAATGTGTGTATATGGTGATTTGTAAATAATGTGGCAAAAGATATGTGGGAGAAACAAGCCTAACAATACATGTACAGATTGCATGTCATAAATACAATATTGTAGAACAAAAGAATACTGACCGGCATGTTTTCCAGCATTTGTCTCCCCTGACTGGGATCCAGTACATGCCCTGACCCTGGAGTGTAAACCAAAATGGTCCACGGCCCTGGGGAGGGGAATTGTCATTCGAAGACAGTTTGACACATAACAACAGCTGAGTTTTAAATAGTGACATTCATCTGATTTCACTGTCAATCTCAAACTGTACGAGCGAGACAAGCACAAAATGAGACGTGTTGCATTTTTCACAGTAAGCAAGTCAAAATAAATCACGTTGTCCTTCAAAAACATGCACAATTGATGTTTCTAAAGTGGGATTGTCATTCTAAGACAGTTTGACACAGAAAAAGAAATGAATCTTAAATATTGACTTTCCTTTGATTTTCCTGGCAAAATGACGCTATATGAGCGAGACAAGCACAAAATGAGACAAGATGAACACTTGTTACATTTTTCACAGTAACTACATACGGTGGTCAAAATAAACAATGTTGTCTTTCACAAACATTCACAATTGACCAGAGCTGACCAGCAGTCCCGCCGTGGTTATCCAACAGTCCCCGAAGACTTTTGTAGCAGCGCCGCGCGGCCAGATGCGCACCGGCTGGTATGACGGAGGACGCCCGCGTGTGACCGCCGGCTCATCATCTAACCAGCGCCCGTACATCATCCGCAATAAAGGCTGGAATAACTACCGACCGTGGCGGTATCAGCAGCCCATCCGTAAGTCAAACAACAATCCAAACACACCAGCGCAGAACAGAGTCCAATGCCAGGATCCGGACTTTACACACAAGGTCCGCTCTTTTCTATTCACAATTGATGTGGACAGCCTTTATACTAAGATTGATACACAAGACGACATCCAAGCAATTAAAAACTTGATTTATTTATTTATTTATTTATATTTGAGGAGGAGGAATTTGTAATGTTTTTGTACATCTTAACAAGCATAATCGCTGTATAAAATGTAAATCCGTAGGTCATCACAATTTGGTTAATTTCTTGGACACAACCACATTCAACGGACCCATATTCACTCTACACAACCAATTGGACACAAAAGTTTATTTCAAATGACAATTATCACGGTTCCACAGAATATACACACAGACAGAGGATTTTAAACAAGCCACCAAAGTGCTGTTCTCGGCTTTATCCAGCAGAGGGCACTCCAGGGCCATATTTGGAATTATTTCGAACGACAAGGATTGCTAGACGACTTGCGCGAATAAGAGGGGTTTAAAAGCGCCAGACAGGGGAATATTTCTTTCAAAAATGTGTGTATATGGTGATTTGTAAATAATGTGGCAAAAGATATGTGGGAGAAACAAGCCTAACAATACATGTACAGATTGCATGTCATAAATACAATATTGTAGAACAAAAGAATACTGACCGGCATGTTTTCCAGCATTTGTCTCCCCTGACTGGGATCCAGTACATGCCCTGACCCTGGAGTGTAAACCAAAATGGTCCACGGCCCTGGGGAGGGGAATTGTCATTCGAAGACAGTTTGACACATAACAACAGCTGAGTTTTAAATAGTGACATTCATCTGATTTCACTGTCAATCTCAAACTGTACGAGCGAGACAAGCACAAAATGAGACGTGTTGCATTTTTCACAGTAAGCAAGTCAAAATAAATCACGTTGTCCTTCAAAAACATGCACAATTGATGTTTCTAAAGTGGGATTGTCATTCTAAGACAGTTTGACACAGAAAAAGAAATGAATCTTAAATATTGACTTTCCTTTGATTTTCCTGGCAAAATGACGCTATATGAGCGAGACAAGCACAAAATGAGACAAGATGAACACTTGTTACATTTTTCACAGTAACTACATACGGTGGTCAAAATAAACAATGTTGTCTTTCACAAACATTCACAATTGACCAGAGCTGACCAGCAGTCCCGCCGTGGTTATCCAACAGTCCCCGAAGACTTTTGTAGCAGCGCCGCGCGGCCAGATGCGCACCGGCTGGTATGACGGAGGACGCCCGCGTGTGACCGCCGGCTCATCATCTAACCAGCGCCCGTACATCATCCGCAATAAAGGCTGGAATAACTACCGACCGTGGCGGTATCAGCAGCCCATCCGTAAGTCAAACAACAATCCAAACACACCAGCGCAGAACAGAGTCCAATGCCAGGATCCGGACTTTACACACAAGGTCCGCTCTTTTCTATTCACAATTGATGTGGACAGCCTTTATACTAAGATTGATACACAAGACGACATCCAAGCAATTAAAAACTTGATTTATTTATTTATTTATTTATATTTGAGGAGGAGGAATTTGTAATGTTTTTGTACATCTTAACAAGCATAATCGCTGTATAAAATGTAAATCCGTAGGTCATCACAATTTGGTTAATTTCTTGGACACAACCACATTCAACGGACCCATATTCACTCTACACAACCAATTGGACACAAAAGTTTATTTCAAATGACAATTATCACGGTTCCACAGAATATACACACAGACAGAGGATTTTAAACAAGCCACCAAAGTGCTGTTCTCGGCTTTATCCAGCAGAGGGCACTCCAGGGCCATATTTGGAATTATTTCGAACGACAAGGATTGCTAGACGACTTGCGCGAATAAGAGGGGTTTAAAAGCGCCAGACAGGGGAATATTTCTTTCAAAAATGTGTGTATATGGTGATTTGTAAATAATGTGGCAAAAGATATGTGGGAGAAACAAGCCTAACAATACATGTACAGATTGCATGTCATAAATACAATATTGTAGAACAAAAGAATACTGACCGGCATGTTTTCCAGCATTTGTCTCCCCTGACTGGGATCCAGTACATGCCCTGACCCTGGAGTGTAAACCAAAATGGTCCACGGCCCTGGGGAGGGGAATTGTCATTCGAAGACAGTTTGACACATAACAACAGCTGAGTTTTAAATAGTGACATTCATCTGATTTCACTGTCAATCTCAAACTGTACGAGCGAGACAAGCACAAAATGAGACGTGTTGCATTTTTCACAGTAAGCAAGTCAAAATAAATCACGTTGTCCTTCAAAAACATGCACAATTGATGTTTCTAAAGTGGGATTGTCATTCTAAGACAGTTTGACACAGAAAAAGAAATGAATCTTAAATATTGACTTTCCTTTGATTTTCCTGGCAAAATGACGCTATATGAGCGAGACAAGCACAAAATGAGACAAGATGAACACTTGTTACATTTTTCACAGTAACTACATACGGTGGTCAAAATAAACAATGTTGTCTTTCACAAACATTCACAATTGACCAGAGCTGACCAGCAGTCCCGCCGTGGTTATCCAACAGTCCCCGAAGACTTTTGTAGCAGCGCCGCGCGGCCAGATGCGCACCGGCTGGTATGACGGAGGACGCCCGCGTGTGACCGCCGGCTCATCATCTAACCAGCGCCCGTACATCATCCGCAATAAAGGCTGGAATAACTACCGACCGTGGCGGTATCAGCAGCCCATCCGTAAGTCAAACAACAATCCAAACACACCAGCGCAGAACAGAGTCCAATGCCAGGATCCGGACTTTACACACAAGGTCCGCTCTTTTCTATTCACAATTGATGTGGACAGCCTTTATACTAAGATTGATACACAAGACGACATCCAAGCAATTAAAAACTTGATTTATTTATTTATTTATTTATATTTGAGGAGGAGGAATTTGTAATGTTTTTGTACATCTTAACAAGCATAATCGCTGTATAAAATGTAAATCCGTAGGTCATCACAATTTGGTTAATTTCTTGGACACAACCACATTCAACGGACCCATATTCACTCTACACAACCAATTGGACACAAAAGTTTATTTCAAATGACAATTATCACGGTTCCACAGAATATACACACAGACAGAGGATTTTAAACAAGCCACCAAAGTGCTGTTCTCGGCTTTATCCAGCAGAGGGCACTCCAGGGCCATATTTGGAATTATTTCGAACGACAAGGATTGCTAGACGACTTGCGCGAATAAGAGGGGTTTAAAAGCGCCAGACAGGGGAATATTTCTTTCAAAAATGTGTGTATATGGTGATTTGTAAATAATGTGGCAAAAGATATGTGGGAGAAACAAGCCTAACAATACATGTACAGATTGCATGTCATAAATACAATATTGTAGAACAAAAGAATACTGACCGGCATGTTTTCCAGCATTTGTCTCCCCTGACTGGGATCCAGTACATGCCCTGACCCTGGAGTGTAAACCAAAATGGTCCACGGCCCTGGGGAGGGGAATTGTCATTCGAAGACAGTTTGACACATAACAACAGCTGAGTTTTAAATAGTGACATTCATCTGATTTCACTGTCAATCTCAAACTGTACGAGCGAGACAAGCACAAAATGAGACGTGTTGCATTTTTCACAGTAAGCAAGTCAAAATAAATCACGTTGTCCTTCAAAAACATGCACAATTGATGTTTCTAAAGTGGGATTGTCATTCTAAGACAGTTTGACACAGAAAAAGAAATGAATCTTAAATATTGACTTTCCTTTGATTTTCCTGGCAAAATGACGCTATATGAGCGAGACAAGCACAAAATGAGACAAGATGAACACTTGTTACATTTTTCACAGTAACTACATACGGTGGTCAAAATAAACAATGTTGTCTTTCACAAACATTCACAATTGACCAGAGCTGACCAGCAGTCCCGCCGTGGTTATCCAACAGTCCCCGAAGACTTTTGTAGCAGCGCCGCGCGGCCAGATGCGCACCGGCTGGTATGACGGAGGACGCCCGCGTGTGACCGCCGGCTCATCATCTAACCAGCGCCCGTACATCATCCGCAATAAAGGCTGGAATAACTACCGACCGTGGCGGTATCAGCAGCCCATCCGTAAGTCAAACAACAATCCAAACACACCAGCGCAGAACAGAGTCCAATGCCAGGATCCGGACTTTACACACAAGGTCCGCTCTTTTCTATTCACAATTGATGTGGACAGCCTTTATACTAAGATTGATACACAAGACGACATCCAAGCAATTAAAAACTTGATTTATTTATTTATTTATTTATATTTGAGGAGGAGGAATTTGTAATGTTTTTGTACATCTTAACAAGCATAATCGCTGTATAAAATGTAAATCCGTAGGTCATCACAATTTGGTTAATTTCTTGGACACAACCACATTCAACGGACCCATATTCACTCTACACAACCAATTGGACACAAAAGTTTATTTCAAATGACAATTATCACGGTTCCACAGAATATACACACAGACAGAGGATTTTAAACAAGCCACCAAAGTGCTGTTCTCGGCTTTATCCAGCAGAGGGCACTCCAGGGCCATATTTGGAATTATTTCGAACGACAAGGATTGCTAGACGACTTGCGCGAATAAGAGGGGTTTAAAAGCGCCAGACAGGGGAATATTTCTTTCAAAAATGTGTGTATATGGTGATTTGTAAATAATGTGGCAAAAGATATGTGGGAGAAACAAGCCTAACAATACATGTACAGATTGCATGTCATAAATACAATATTGTAGAACAAAAGAATACTGACCGGCATGTTTTCCAGCATTTGTCTCCCCTGACTGGGATCCAGTACATGCCCTGACCCTGGAGTGTAAACCAAAATGGTCCACGGCCCTGGGGAGGGGAATTGTCATTCGAAGACAGTTTGACACATAACAACAGCTGAGTTTTAAATAGTGACATTCATCTGATTTCACTGTCAATCTCAAACTGTACGAGCGAGACAAGCACAAAATGAGACGTGTTGCATTTTTCACAGTAAGCAAGTCAAAATAAATCACGTTGTCCTTCAAAAACATGCACAATTGATGTTTCTAAAGTGGGATTGTCATTCTAAGACAGTTTGACACAGAAAAAGAAATGAATCTTAAATATTGACTTTCCTTTGATTTTCCTGGCAAAATGACGCTATATGAGCGAGACAAGCACAAAATGAGACAAGATGAACACTTGTTACATTTTTCACAGTAACTACATACGGTGGTCAAAATAAACAATGTTGTCTTTCACAAACATTCACAATTGACCAGAGCTGACCAGCAGTCCCGCCGTGGTTATCCAACAGTCCCCGAAGACTTTTGTAGCAGCGCCGCGCGGCCAGATGCGCACCGGCTGGTATGACGGAGGACGCCCGCGTGTGACCGCCGGCTCATCATCTAACCAGCGCCCGTACATCATCCGCAATAAAGGCTGGAATAACTACCGACCGTGGCGGTATCAGCAGCCCATCCGTAAGTCAAACAACAATCCAAACACACCAGCGCAGAACAGAGTCCAATGCCAGGATCCGGACTTTACACACAAGGTCCGCTCTTTTCTATTCACAATTGATGTGGACAGCCTTTATACTAAGATTGATACACAAGACGACATCCAAGCAATTAAAAACTTGATTTATTTATTTATTTATTTATATTTGAGGAGGAGGAATTTGTAATGTTTTTGTACATCTTAACAAGCATAATCGCTGTATAAAATGTAAATCCGTAGGTCATCACAATTTGGTTAATTTCTTGGACACAACCACATTCAACGGACCCATATTCACTCTACACAACCAATTGGACACAAAAGTTTATTTCAAATGACAATTATCACGGTTCCACAGAATATACACACAGACAGAGGATTTTAAACAAGCCACCAAAGTGCTGTTCTCGGCTTTATCCAGCAGAGGGCACTCCAGGGCCATATTTGGAATTATTTCGAACGACAAGGATTGCTAGACGACTTGCGCGAATAAGAGGGGTTTAAAAGCGCCAGACAGGGGAATATTTCTTTCAAAAATGTGTGTATATGGTGATTTGTAAATAATGTGGCAAAAGATATGTGGGAGAAACAAGCCTAACAATACATGTACAGATTGCATGTCATAAATACAATATTGTAGAACAAAAGAATACTGACCGGCATGTTTTCCAGCATTTGTCTCCCCTGACTGGGATCCAGTACATGCCCTGACCCTGGAGTGTAAACCAAAATGGTCCACGGCCCTGGGGAGGGGAATTGTCATTCGAAGACAGTTTGACACATAACAACAGCTGAGTTTTAAATAGTGACATTCATCTGATTTCACTGTCAATCTCAAACTGTACGAGCGAGACAAGCACAAAATGAGACGTGTTGCATTTTTCACAGTAAGCAAGTCAAAATAAATCACGTTGTCCTTCAAAAACATGCACAATTGATGTTTCTAAAGTGGGATTGTCATTCTAAGACAGTTTGACACAGAAAAAGAAATGAATCTTAAATATTGACTTTCCTTTGATTTTCCTGGCAAAATGACGCTATATGAGCGAGACAAGCACAAAATGAGACAAGATGAACACTTGTTACATTTTTCACAGTAACTACATACGGTGGTCAAAATAAACAATGTTGTCTTTCACAAACATTCACAATTGACCAGAGCTGACCAGCAGTCCCGCCGTGGTTATCCAACAGTCCCCGAAGACTTTTGTAGCAGCGCCGCGCGGCCACATGCGCACCGGCTGGTATGACGGAGGACGCCCGCGTGTGACCGCCGGCTCATCATCTAACCAGCGCCCGTACATCATCCGCAATAAAGGCTGGAATAACTACCGACCGTGGCGGTATCAGCAGCCCATCCGTAAGTCAAACAACAATCCAAACACACCAGCGCAGAACAGAGTCCAATGCCAGGATCCGGACTTTACACACAAGGTCCGCTCTTTTCTATTCACAATTGATGTGGACAGCCTTTATACTAAGATTGATACACAAGACGACATCCAAGCAATTAAAAACTTGATTTATTTATTTATTTATTTATATTTGAGGAGGAGGAATTTGTAATGTTTTTGTACATCTTAACAAGCATAATCGCTGTATAAAATGTAAGTCCATAAGTCATCACAATTTGGTTAATTTCTTGGACACAACCACATTCAACGGACCCATATTCACTCTACACAACCAATTGGACACAAAAGTTTATTTCAAATGACAATTATCACGGTTCCACAGAATATACACACAGACAGAGGATTTTAAACAAGCCACCAAAGTGCTGTTCTCGGCTTTATCCAGCAGAGGGCACTCCAGGGCCATATTTGGAATTATTTCGAACGACAAGGATTGCTAGACGACTTGCGCGAATAAGAGGGGTTTAAAAGCGCCAGACAGGGGAATATTTCTTTCAAAAATGTGTGTATATGGTGATTTGTAAATAATGTGGCAAAAGATATGTGGGAGAAACAAGCCTAACAATACATGTACAGATTGCATGTCATAAATACAATATTGTAGAACAAAAGAATACTGACCGGCATGTTTTCCAGCATTTGTCTCCCCTGACTGGGATCCAGTACATGCCCTGACCCTGGAGTGTAAACCAAAATGGTCCACGGCCCTGGGGAGGGGAATTGTCATTCGAAGACAGTTTGACACATAACAACAGCTGAGTTTTAAATAGTGACATTCATCTGATTTCACTGTCAATCTCAAACTGTACGAGCGAGACAAGCACAAAATGAGACGTGTTGCATTTTTCACAGTAACCAAGTCAAAATAAATCACGTTGTCCTTCAAAAACATGCACAATTGATGTTTCTAAAGTGGGATTGTCATTCTAAGACAGTTTGACACAGAAAAAGAAATGAATCTTAAATATTGACTTTCCTTTGATTTTCCTGGCAAAATGACGCTATATGAGCGAGACAAGCACAAAATGAGACAAGATGAACACTTGTTACATTTTTCACAGTAACTACATACGGTGGTCAAAATAAACAATGTTGTCTTTCACAAACATTCACAATTGACCAGAGCTGACCAGCAGTCCCGCCGTGGTTATCCAACAGTCCCAGAAGACTTTTGTGGCAGCGCCGCGCGGCCAGATGCGCACCGGCTGGTATGACGGAGGACGCCCGCGTGTGACAGCCGGCTCATCATCTAACCAGCGCCCGTACATCATCCGCAATAAAGGCTGGAATAACTACCGACCTTGGCGGTATCAGCAGCCCATCCGTAAGTCAAACAACAATCCAAACACACCAGCGCAGAACAGAGTCCAATGCCAGGATCCGGACTTTACACACAAGGTCCGCTCTTTTCTATTCACAATTGATGTGGACAGCCTTTATACTAAGATTGATACACAAGACGACATCCAAGCAATTAAAAACTTGATTTATTTATTTATTTATTTATATTTGAGGAGGAGGAATTTGTAATGTTTTTGTACATCTTAACAAGCATAATCGCTGTATAAAATGTAAATCCATAAGTCATCACAATTTGGTTAATTTCTTGGACACAACCACATTCAACGGACCCATATTCACTCTACACAACCAATTGGACACAAAAGTTTATTTCAAATGACAATTATCACGGTTCCACAGAATATACACACAGACAGAGGATTTTAAACAAGCCACCAAAGTGCTGTTCTCGGCTTTATCCAGCAGAGGGCACTCCAGGGCCATATTTGGAATTATTTCGAACGACAAGGATTGCTAGACGACTTGCGCGAATAAGAGGGGTTTAAAAGCGCCAGACAGGGGAATATTTCTTTCAAAAATGTGTGTATATGGTGATTTGTAAATAATGTGGCAAAAGATATGTGGGAGAAACAAGCCTGACAATACATGTACAGATTGCATGTCATAAATACAATATTGTAGAACAAAAGAATACTGACCGGCATGTTTTCCAGCATTTGTCTCCCCTGACTGGGATCCAGTACATGCCCTGACCCTGGAGTGTAAACCAAAATGGTCCACGGCCCTGGGGAGGGGAATTGTCATTCGAAGACAGTTTGACACATAACAACAGCTGAGTTTTAAATAGTGACATTCATCTGATTTCACTGTCAATCTCAAACTGTACGAGCGAGACAAGCACAAAATGAGACGTGTTGCATTTTTCACAGTAAGCAAGTCAAAATAAATCACGTTGTCCTTCAAAAACATGCACAATTGATGTTTCTAAAGTGGGATTGTCATTCTAAGACAGTTTGACACAGAAAAAGAAATGAATCTTAAATATTGACATTCCTTTGATTTTCCTGGCAAAATGACGCTATATGAGCGAGACAAGCACAAAATGAGACAAGATGAACACTTGTTACATTTTTCACAGTAACTACATACGGTGGTCAAAATAAACAATGTTGTCTTTCACAAACATTCACAATTGACCAGAGCTGACCAGCAGTCCCGCCGTGGTTATCCAACAGTCCCCGAAGACTTTTGTAGCAGCGCCGCGCGGCCACATGCGCACCGGCTGGTATGACGGAGGACGCCCGCGTGTGACCGCCGGCTCATCATCTAACCAGCGCCCGTACATCATCCGCAATAAAGGCTGGAATAACTACCGACCGTGGCGGTATCAGCAGCCCATCCGTAAGTCAAACAACAATCCAAACACACCAGCTCAGAACAGAGTCCAATGCCAGGATCCGGACTTTACACACAAGGTCCGCTCTTTTCTATTCACAATTGATGTGGACAGCCTTTATACTAAGATTGATACACAAGACGACATCCAAGCAATTAAAAACTTGATTTATTTATTTATTTATTCATATTTGAGGAGGAGGAATTTGTAATGTTTTTGTACATCTTAACAAGCATAATCGCTGTATAAAATGTAAATCCGTAGGTCATCACAATTTGGTTAATTTCTTGGACACAACCACATTCAACGGACCCATATTCACTCTACACAACCAATTGGACACAAAAGTTTATTTCAAATGACAATTATCACGGTTCCACAGAATATACACACAGACAGAGGATTTTAAACAAGCCACCAAAGTGCTGTTCTCGGCTTTATCCAGCAGAGGGCACTCCAGGGCCATATTTGGAATTATTTCGAACGACAAGGATTGCTAGACGACTAGCGCGAATAAGAGGGGTTTAAAAGCGCCAGACAGGGGAATATTTCTTTCAAAAATGTGTGTATATGGTGATTTGTAAATAATGTGGCAAAAGATATGTGGGAGAAACAAGCCTGACAATACATGTACAGATTGCATGTCATAAATACAATATTGTAGAACAAAAGAATACTGACCGGCATGTTTTCCAGCATTTGTCTCCCCTGACTGGGATCCAGTACATGCCCTGACCCTGGAGTGTAAACCAAAATGGTCCACGGCCCTGGGGAGGGGAATTGTCATTCGAAGACAGTTTGACACATAACAACAGCTGAGTTTTAAATAGTGACATTCATCTGATTTCACTGTCAATCTCAAACTGTACGAGCGAGACAAGCACAAAATGAGACGTGTTGCATTTTTCACAGTAACCAAGTCAAAAGAAATCACGTTGTCCTTCAAAAACATGCACAATTGATGTTTCTAAAGTGGGATTGTCATTCTAAGACAGTTTGACACAGAAAAAGAAATGAATCTTAAATATTGACTTTCCTTTGATTTTCCTGGCAAAATGACGCTATATGAGCGAGACAAGCACAAAATGAGACAAGATGAACACTTGTTACATTTTTCACAGTAACTACATACGGTGGTCAAAATAAACAATGTTGTCTTTCACAAACATTCACAATTGACCAGAGCTGACCAGCAGTCCCGCCGTGGTTATCCAACAGTCCCCGAAGACTTTTGTAGCAGCGCCGCGCGGCCACATGCGCACCGGCTGGTATGACGGAGGACGCCCGCGTGTGACCGCCGGCTCATCATCTAACCAGCGCCCGTACATCATCCGCAATAAAGGCTGGAATAACTACCGACCGTGGCGGTATCAGCAGCCCATCCGTAAGTCAAACAACAATCCAAACACACCAGCTCAGAACAGAGTCCAATGCCAGGATCCGGACTTTACACACAAGGTCCGCTCTTTTCTATTCACAATTGATGTGGACAGCCTTTATACTAAGATTGATACACAAGACGACATCCAAGCAATTAAAAACTTGATTTATTTATTTATTTATTCATATTTGAGGAGGAGGAATTTGTAATGTTTTTGTACATCTTAACAAGCATAATCGCTGTATAAAATGTAAATCCGTAGGTCATCACAATTTGGTTAATTTCTTGGACACAACCACATTCAACAGACCCATATTCACTCTACACAACCAATTGGACACAAAAGTTTATTTCAAATGACAATTATCACGGTTCCACAGAATATACACACAGACAGAGGATTTTAAACAAGCCACCAAAGTGCTGTTCTCGGCTTTATCCAGCAGAGGGCACTCCAGGGCCATATTTGGAATTATTTCGAACGACAAGGATTGCTAGACGACTAGCGCGAATAAGAGGGGTTTAAAAGCGCCAGACAGGGGAATATTTCTTTCAAAAATGTGTGTATATGGTGATTTGTAAATAATGTGGCAAAAGATATGTGGGAGAAACAAGCCTGACAATACATGTACAGATTGCATGTCATAAATACAATATTGTAGAACAAAAGAATACTGACCGGCATGTTTTCCAGCATTTGTCTCCCCTGACTGGGATCCAGTACATGCCCTGACCCTGGAGTGTAAACCAAAATGGTCCACGGCCCTGGGGAGGGGAATTGTCATTCGAAGACAGTTTGACACATAACAACAGCTGAGTTTTAAATAGTGACATTCATCTGATTTCACTGTCAATCTCAAACTGTACGAGCTAGACAAGCACAAAATGAGACGTGTTGCATTTTTCACAGTAACCAAGTCAAAATAAATCACGTTGTCCTTCAAAAACATGCACAATTGATGTTTCTAAAGTGGGATTGTCATTCTAAGACAGTTTGACACAGAAAAAGAAATGAATCTTAAATATTGACTTTCCTTTGATTTTCCTGGCAAAATGACGCTATATGAGCGAGACAAGCACAAAATGAGACAAGATGAACACTTGTTACATTTTTCACAGTAACTACATACGGTGGTCAAAATAAACAATGTTGTCTTTCACAAACATTCACAATTGACCAGAGCTGACCAGCAGTCCCGCCGTGGTTATCCAACAGTCCCCGAAGACTTTTGTAGCAGCGCCGCGCGGCCAGATGCGCACCGGCTGGTATGACGGAGGACGCCCGCGTGTGACCGCCGGCTCATCATCTAACCAGCGCCCGTACATCATCCGCAATAAAGGCTGGAATAACTACCGACCGTGGCGGTATCAGCAGCCCATCCGTAAGTCAAACAACAATCCAAACACACCAGCGCAGAACAGAGTCCAATGCCAGGATCCGGACTTTACACACAAGGTCCGCTCTTTTCTATTCACAATTGATGTGGACAGCCTTTATACTAAGATTGATACACAAGACGACATCCAAGCAATTAAAAACTTGATTTATTTATTTATTTATTTATATTTGAGGAGGAGGAATTTGTAATGTTTTTGTACATCTTAACAAGCATAATCGCTGTATAAAATGTAAGTCCATAAGTCATCACAATTTGGTTAATTTCTTGGACACAACCACATTCAACGGACCCATATTCACTCTACACAACCAATTGGACACAAAAGTTTATTTCAAATGACAATTATCACGGTTCCACAGAATATACACACAGACAGAGGATTTTAAACAAGCCACCAAAGTGCTGTTCTCGGCTTTATCCAGCAGAGGGCACTCCAGGGCCATATTTGGAATTATTTCGAACGACAAGGATTGCTAGACGACTTGCGCGAATAAGAGGGGTTTAAAAGCGCCAGACAGGGGAATATTTCTTTCAAAAATGTGTGTATATGGTGATTTGTAAATAATGTGGCAAAAGATATGTGGGAGAAACAAGCCTAACAATACATGTACAGATTGCATGTCATAAATACAATATTGTAGAACAAAAGAATACTGACCGGCATGTTTTCCAGCATTTGTCTCCCCTGACTGGGATCCAGTACATGCCCTGACCCTGGAGTGTAAACCAAAATGGTCCACGGCCCTGGGGAGGGGAATTGTCATTCGAAGACAGTTTGACACATAACAACAGCTGAGTTTTAAATAGTGACATTCATCTGATTTCACTGTCAATCTCAAACTGTACGAGCGAGACAAGCACAAAATGAGACGTGTTGCATTTTTCACAGTAAGCAAGTCAAAATAAATCACGTTGTCCTTCAAAAACATGCACAATTGATGTTTCTAAAGTGGGATTGTCATTCTAAGACAGTTTGACACAGAAAAAGAAATGAATCTTAAATATTGACTTTCCTTTGATTTTCCTGGCAAAATGACGCTATATGAGCGAGACAAGCACAAAATGAGACAAGATGAACACTTGTTACATTTTTCACAGTAACTACATACGGTGGTCAAAATAAACAATGTTGTCTTTCACAAACATTCACAATTGACCAGAGCTGACCAGCAGTCCCGCCGTGGTTATCCAACAGTCCCCGAAGACTTTTGTAGCAGCGCCGCGCGGCCAGATGCGCACCGGCTGGTATGACGGAGGACGCCCGCGTGTGACCGCCGGCTCATCATCTAACCAGCGCCCGTACATCATCCGCAATAAAGGCTGGAATAACTACCGACCGTGGCGGTATCAGCAGCCCATCCGTAAGTCAAACAACAATCCAAACACACCAGCGCAGAACAGAGTCCAATGCCAGGATCCGGACTTTACACACAAGGTCCGCTCTTTTCTATTCACAATTGATGTGGACAGCCTTTATACTAAGATTGATACACAAGACGACATCCAAGCAATTAAAAACTTGATTTATTTATTTATTTATTTATATTTGAGGAGGAGGAATTTGTAATGTTTTTGTACATCTTAACAAGCATAATCGCTGTATAAAATGTAAGTCCATAAGTCATCACAATTTGGTTAATTTCTTGGACACAACCACATTCAACGGACCCATATTCACTCTACACAACCAATTGGACACAAAAGTTTATTTCAAATGACAATTATCACGGTTCCACAGAATATACACACAGACAGAGGATTTTAAACAAGCCACCAAAGTGCTGTTCTCGGCTTTATCCAGCAGAGGGCACTCCAGGGCCATATTTGGAATTATTTCGAACGACAAGGATTGCTAGACGACTTGCGCGAATAAGAGGGGTTTAAAAGCGCCAGACAGGGGAATATTTCTTTCAAAAATGTGTGTATATGGTGATTTGTAAATAATGTGGCAAAAGATATGTGGGAGAAACAAGCCTAACAATACATGTACAGATTGCATGTCATAAATACAATATTGTAGAACAAAAGAATACTGACCGGCATGTTTTCCAGCATTTGTCTCCCCTGACTGGGATCCAGTACATGCCCTGACCCTGGAGTGTAAACCAAAATGGTCCACGGCCCTGGGGAGGGGAATTGTCATTCGAAGACAGTTTGACACATAACAACAGCTGAGTTTTAAATAGTGACATTCATCTGATTTCACTGTCAATCTCAAACTGTACGAGCGAGACAAGCACAAAATGAGACGTGTTGCATTTTTCACAGTAAGCAAGTCAAAATAAATCACGTTGTCCTTCAAAAACATGCACAATTGATGTTTCTAAAGTGGGATTGTCATTCTAAGACAGTTTGACACAGAAAAAGAAATGAATCTTAAATATTGACTTTCCTTTGATTTTCCTGGCAAAATGACGCTATATGAGCGAGACAAGCACAAAATGAGACAAGATGAACACTTGTTACATTTTTCACAGTAACTACATACGGTGGTCAAAATAAACAATGTTGTCTTTCACAAACATTCACAATTGACCAGAGCTGACCAGCAGTCCCGCCGTGGTTATCCAACAGTCCCAGAAGACTTTTGTGGCAGCGCCGCGCGGCCAGATGCGCACCGGCTGGTATGACGGAGGACGCCCGCGTGTGACAGCCGGCTCATCATCTAACCAGCGCCCGTACATCATCCGCAATAAAGGCTGGAATAACTACCGACCTTGGCGGTATCAGCAGCCCATCCGTAAGTCAAACAACAATCCAAACACACCAGCGCAGAACAGAGTCCAATGCCAGGATCCGGACTTTACACACAAGGTCCGCTCTTTTCTATTCACAATTGATGTGGACAGCCTTTATACTAAGATTGATACACAAGACGACATCCAAGCAATTAAAAACTTGATTTATTTATTTATTTATTTATATTTGAGGAGGAGGAATTTGTAATGTTTTTGTACATCTTAACAAGCATAATCGCTGTATAAAATGTAAGTCCATAAGTCATCACAATTTGGTTAATTTCTTGGACACAACCACATTCAACGGACCCATATTCACTCTACACAACCAATTGGACACAAAAGTTTATTTCAAATGACAATTATCACGGTTCCACAGAATATACACACAGACAGAGGATTTTAAACAAGCCACCAAAGTGCTGTTCTCGGCTTTATCCAGCAGAGGGCACTCCAGGGCCATATTTGGAATTATTTCGAACGACAAGGATTGCTAGACGACTTGCGCGAATAAGAGGGGTTTAAAAGCGCCAGACAGGGGAATATTTCTTTCAAAAATGTGTGTATATGGTGATTTGTAAATAATGTGGCAAAAGATATGTGGGAGAAACAAGCCTAACAATACATGTACAGATTGCATGTCATAAATACAATATTGTAGAACAAAAGAATACTGACCGGCATGTTTTCCAGCATTTGTCTCCCCTGACTGGGATCCAGTACATGCCCTGACCCTGGAGTGTAAACCAAAATGGTCCACGGCCCTGGGGAGGGGAATTGTCATTCGAAGACAGTTTGACACATAACAACAGCTGAGTTTTAAATAGTGACATTCATCTGATTTCACTGTCAATCTCAAACTGTACGAGCGAGACAAGCACAAAATGAGACGTGTTGCATTTTTCACAGTAAGCAAGTCAAAATAAATCACGTTGTCCTTCAAAAACATGCACAATTGATGTTTCTAAAGTGGGATTGTCATTCTAAGACAGTTTGACACAGAAAAAGAAATGAATCTTAAATATTGACTTTCCTTTGATTTTCCTGGCAAAATGACGCTATATGAGCGAGACAAGCACAAAATGAGACAAGATGAACACTTGTTACATTTTTCACAGTAACTACATACGGTGGTCAAAATAAACAATGTTGTCTTTCACAAACATTCACAATTGACCAGAGCTGACCAGCAGTCCCGCCGTGGTTATCCAACAGTCCCCGAAGACTTTTGTAGCAGCGCCGCGCGGCCAGATGCGCACCGGCTGGTATGACGGAGGACGCCCGCGTGTGACCGCCGGCTCATCATCTAACCAGCGCCCGTACATCATCCGCAATAAAGGCTGGAATAACTACCGACCGTGGCGGTATCAGCAGCCCATCCGTAAGTCAAACAACAATCCAAACACACCAGCGCAGAACAGAGTCCAATGCCAGGATCCGGACTTTACACACAAGGTCCGCTCTTTTCTATTCACAATTGATGTGGACAGCCTTTATACTAAGATTGATACACAAGACGACATCCAAGCAATTAAAAACTTGATTTATTTATTTATTTATTTATATTTGAGGAGGAGGAATTTGTAATGTTTTTGTACATCTTAACAAGCATAATCGCTGTATAAAATGTAAGTCCATAAGTCATCACAATTTGGTTAATTTCTTGGACACAACCACATTCAACGGACCCATATTCACTCTACACAACCAATTGGACACAAAAGTTTATTTCAAATGACAATTATCACGGTTCCACAGAATATACACACAGACAGAGGATTTTAAACAAGCCACCAAAGTGCTGTTCTCGGCTTTATCCAGCAGAGGGCACTCCAGGGCCATATTTGGAATTATTTCGAACGACAAGGATTGCTAGACGACTTGCGCGAATAAGAGGGGTTTAAAAGCGCCAGACAGGGGAATATTTCTTTCAAAAATGTGTGTATATGGTGATTTGTAAATAATGTGGCAAAAGATATGTGGGAGAAACAAGCCTAACAATACATGTACAGATTGCATGTCATAAATACAATATTGTAGAACAAAAGAATACTGACCGGCATGTTTTCCAGCATTTGTCTCCCCTGACTGGGATCCAGTACATGCCCTGACCCTGGAGTGTAAACCAAAATGGTCCACGGCCCTGGGGAGGGGAATTGTCATTCGAAGACAGTTTGACACATAACAACAGCTGAGTTTTAAATAGTGACATTCATCTGATTTCACTGTCAATCTCAAACTGTACGAGCGAGACAAGCACAAAATGAGACGTGTTGCATTTTTCACAGTAAGCAAGTCAAAATAAATCACGTTGTCCTTCAAAAACATGCACAATTGATGTTTCTAAAGTGGGATTGTCATTCTAAGACAGTTTGACACAGAAAAAGAAATGAATCTTAAATATTGACTTTCCTTTGATTTTCCTGGCAAAATGACGCTATATGAGCGAGACAAGCACAAAATGAGACAAGATGAACACTTGTTACATTTTTCACAGTAACTACATACGGTGGTCAAAATAAACAATGTTGTCTTTCACAAACATTCACAATTGACCAGAGCTGACCAGCAGTCCCGCCGTGGTTATCCAACAGTCCCAGAAGACTTTTGTGGCAGCGCCGCGCGGCCAGATGCGCACCGGCTGGTATGACGGAGGACGCCCGCGTGTGACAGCCGGCTCATCATCTAACCAGCGCCCGTACATCATCCGCAATAAAGGCTGGAATAACTACCGACCTTGGCGGTATCAGCAGCCCATCCGTAAGTCAAACAACAATCCAAACACACCAGCGCAGAACAGAGTCCAATGCCAGGATCCGGACTTTACACACAAGGTCCGCTCTTTTCTATTCACAATTGATGTGGACAGCCTTTATACTAAGATTGATACACAAGACGACATCCAAGCAATTAAAAACTTGATTTATTTATTTATTTATTTATATTTGAGGAGGAGGAATTTGTAATGTTTTTGTACATCTTAACAAGCATAATCGCTGTATAAAATGTAAATCCATAAGTCATCACAATTTGGTTAATTTCTTGGACACAACCACATTCAACGGACCCATATTCACTCTACACAACCAATTGGACACAAAAGTTTATTTCAAATGACAATTATCACGGTTCCACAGAATATACACACAGACAGAGGATTTTAAACAAGCCACCAAAGTGCTGTTCTCGGCTTTATCCAGCAGAGGGCACTCCAGGGCCATATTTGGAATTATTTCGAACGACAAGGATTGCTAGACGACTTGCGCGAATAAGAGGGGTTTAAAAGCGCCAGACAGGGGAATATTTCTTTCAAAAATGTGTGTATATGGTGATTTGTAAATAATGTGGCAAAAGATATGTGGGAGAAACAAGCCTAACAATACATGTACAGATTGCATGTCATAAATACAATATTGTAGAACAAAAGAATACTGACCGGCATGTTTTCCAGCATTTGTCTCCCCTGACTGGGATCCAGTACATGCCCTGACCCTGGAGTGTAAACCAAAATGGTCCACGGCCCTGGGGAGGGGAATTGTCATTCGAAGACAGTTTGACACATAACAACAGCTGAGTTTTAAATAGTGACATTCATCTGATTTCACTGTCAATCTCAAACTGTACGAGCGAGACAAGCACAAAATGAGACGTGTTGCATTTTTCACAGTAAGCAAGTCAAAATAAATCACGTTGTCCTTCAAAAACATGCACAATTGATGTTTCTAAAGTGGGATTGTCATTCTAAGACAGTTTGACACAGAAAAAGAAATGAATCTTAAATATTGACTTTCCTTTGATTTTCCTGGCAAAATGACGCTATATGAGCGAGACAAGCACAAAATGAGACAAGATGAACACTTGTTACATTTTTCACAGTAACTACATACGGTGGTCAAAATAAACAATGTTGTCTTTCACAAACATTCACAATTGACCAGAGCTGACCAGCAGTCCCGCCGTGGTTATCCAACAGTCCCAGAAGACTTTTGTGGCAGCGCCGCGCGGCCAGATGCGCACCGGCTGGTATGACGGAGGACGCCCGCGTGTGACAGCCGGCTCATCATCTAACCAGCGCCCGTACATCATCCGCAATAAAGGCTGGAATAACTACCGACCTTGGCGGTATCAGCAGCCCATCCGTAAGTCAAACAACAATCCAAACACACCAGCGCAGAACAGAGTCCAATGCCAGGATCCGGACTTTACACACAAGGTCCGCTCTTTTCTATTCACAATTGATGTGGACAGCCTTTATACTAAGATTGATACACAAGACGACATCCAAGCAATTAAAAACTTGATTTATTTATTTATTTATTTATATTTGAGGAGGAGGAATTTGTAATGTTTTTGTACATCTTAACAAGCATAATCGCTGTATAAAATGTAAATCCATAAGTCATCACAATTTGGTTAATTTCTTGGACACAACCACATTCAACGGACCCATATTCACTCTACACAACCAATTGGACACAAAAGTTTATTTCAAATGACAATTATCACGGTTCCACAGAATATACACACAGACAGAGGATTTTAAACAAGCCACCAAAGTGCTGTTCTCGGCTTTATCCAGCAGAGGGCACTCCAGGGCCATATTTGGAATTATTTCGAACGACAAGGATTGCTAGACGACTTGCGCGAATAAGAGGGGTTTAAAAGCGCCAGACAGGGGAATATTTCTTTCAAAAATGTGTGTATATGGTGATTTGTAAATAATGTGGCAAAAGATATGTGGGAGAAACAAGCCTGACAATACATGTACAGATTGCATGTCATAAATACAATATTGTAGAACAAAAGAATACTGACCGGCATGTTTTCCAGCATTTGTCTCCCCTGACTGGGATCCAGTACATGCCCTGACCCTGGAGTGTAAACCAAAATGGTCCACGGCCCTGGGGAGGGGAATTGTCATTCGAAGACAGTTTGACACATAACAACAGCTGAGTTTTAAATAGTGACATTCATCTGATTTCACTGTCAATCTCAAACTGTACGAGCGAGACAAGCACAAAATGAGACGTGTTGCATTTTTCACAGTAACCAAGTCAAAATAAATCACGTTGTCCTTCAAAAACATGCACAATTGATGTTTCTAAAGTGGGATTGTCATTCTAAGACAGTTTGACACAGAAAAAGAAATGAATCTTAAATATTGACATTCCTTTGATTTTCCTGGCAAAATGACGCTATATGAGCGAGACAAGCACAAAATGAGACAAGATGAACACTTGTTACATTTTTCACAGTAACTACATACGGTGGTCAAAATAAACAATGTTGTCTTTCACAAACATTCACAATTGACCAGAGCTGACCAGCAGTCCCGCCGTGGTTATCCAACAGTCCCCGAAGACTTTTGTAGCAGCGCCGCGCGGCCACATGCGCACCGGCTGGTATGACGGAGGACGCCCGCGTGTGACCGCCGGCTCATCATCTAACCAGCGCCCGTACATCATCCGCAATAAAGGCTGGAATAACTACCGACCGTGGCGGTATCAGCAGCCCATCCGTAAGTCAAACAACAATCCAAACACACCAGCTCAGAACAGAGTCCAATGCCAGGATCCGGACTTTACACACAAGGTCCGCTCTTTTCTATTCACAATTGATGTGGACAGCCTTTATACTAAGATTGATACACAAGACGACATCCAAGCAATTAAAAACTTGATTTATTTATTTATTTATTCATATTTGAGGAGGAGGAATTTGTAATGTTTTTGTACATCTTAACAAGCATAATCGCTGTATAAAATGTAAATCCGTAGGTCATCACAATTTGGTTAATTTCTTGGACACAACCACATTCAACGGACCCATATTCACTCTACACAACCAATTGGACACAAAAGTTTATTTCAAATGACAATTATCACGGTTCCACAGAATATACACACAGACAGAGGATTTTAAACAAGCCACCAAAGTGCTGTTCTCGGCTTTATCCAGCAGAGGGCACTCCAGGGCCATATTTGGAATTATTTCGAACGACAAGGATTGCTAGACGACTAGCGCGAATAAGAGGGGTTTAAAAGCGCCAGACAGGGGAATATTTCTTTCAAAAATGTGTGTATATGGTGATTTGTAAATAATGTGGCAAAAGATATGTGGGAGAAACAAGCCTGACAATACATGTACAGATTGCATGTCATAAATACAATATTGTAGAACAAAAGAATACTGACCGGCATGTTTTCCAGCATTTGTCTCCCCTGACTGGGATCCAGTACATGCCCTGACCCTGGAGTGTAAACCAAAATGGTCCACGGCCCTGGGGAGGGGAATTGTCATTCGAAGACAGTTTGACACATAACAACAGCTGAGTTTTAAATAGTGACATTCATCTGATTTCACTGTCAATCTCAAACTGTACGAGCGAGACAAGCACAAAATGAGACGTGTTGCATTTTTCACAGTAACCAAGTCAAAATAAATCACGTTGTCCTTCAAAAACATGCACAATTGATGTTTCTAAAGTGGGATTGTCATTCTAAGACAGTTTGACACAGAAAAAGAAATGAATCTTAAATATTGACTTTCCTTTGATTTTCCTGGCAAAATGACGCTATATGAGCGAGACAAGCACAAAATGAGACAAGATGAACACTTGTTACATTTTTCACAGTAACTACATACGGTGGTCAAAATAAACAATGTTGTCTTTCACAAACATTCACAATTGACCAGAGCTGACCAGCAGTCCCGCCGTGGTTATCCAACAGTCCCCGAAGACTTTTGTAGCAGCGCCGCGCGGCCACATGCGCACCGGCTGGTATGACGGAGGACGCCCGCGTGTGACCGCCGGCTCATCATCTAACCAGCGCCCGTACATCATCCGCAATAAAGGCTGGAATAACTACCGACCGTGGCGGTATCAGCAGCCCATCCGTAAGTCAAACAACAATCCAAACACACCAGCTCAGAACAGAGTCCAATGCCAGGATCCGGACTTTACACACAAGGTCCGCTCTTTTCTATTCACAATTGATGTGGACAGCCTTTATACTAAGATTGATACACAAGACGACATCCAAGCAATTAAAAACTTGATTTATTTATTTATTTATTCATATTTGAGGAGGAGGAATTTGTAATGTTTTTGTACATCTTAACAAGCATAATCGCTGTATAAAATGTAAATCCGTAGGTCATCACAATTTGGTTAATTTCTTGGACACAACCACATTCAACGGACCCATATTCACTCTACACAACCAATTGGACAAAAAAGTTTATTTCAAATGACAATTATCACGGTTCCACAGAATATACACACAGACAGAGGATTTTAAACAAGCCACCAAAGTGCTGTTCTCGGCTTTATCCAGCAGAGGGCACTCCAGGGCCATATTTGGAATTATTTCGAACGACAAGGATTGCTAGACGACTAGCGCGAATAAGAGGGGTTTAAAAGCGCCAGACAGGGGAATATTTCTTTCAAAAATGTGTGTATATGGTGATTTGTAAATAATGTGGCAAAAGATATGTGGGAGAAACAAGCCTGACAATACATGTACAGATTGCATGTCATAAATACAATATTGTAGAACAAAAGAATACTGACCGGCATGTTTTCCAGCATTTGTCTCCCCTGACTGGGATCCAGTACATGCCCTGACCCTGGAGTGTAAACCAAAATGGTCCACGGCCCTGGGGAGGGGAATTGTCATTCGAAGACAGTTTGACACATAACAACAGCTGAGTTTTAAATAGTGACATTCATCTGATTTCACTGTCAATCTCAAACTGTACGAGCGAGACAAGCACAAAATGAGACGTGTTGCATTTTTCACAGTAACCAAGTCAAAAGAAATCACGTTGTCCTTCAAAACCATGCACAATTGATGTTTCTAAAGTGGGATTGTCATTCTAAGACAGTTTGACACAGAAAAAGAAATGAATCTTAAATATTGACTTTCCTTTGATTTTCCTGGCAAAATGACGCTATATGAGCGAGACAAGCACAAAATGAGACAAGATGAACACTTGTTACATTTTTCACAGTAACTACATACGGTGGTCAAAATAAACAATGTTGTCTTTCACAAACATTCACAATTGACCAGAGCTGACCAGCAGTCCCGCCGTGGTTATCCAACAGTCCCAGAAGACTTTTGTGGCAGCGCCGCGCGGCCAGATGCGCACCGGCTGGTATGACGGAGGACGCCCGCGTGTGACAGCCGGCTCATCATCTAACCAGCGCCCGTACATCATCCGCAATAAAGGCTGGAATAACTACCGACCTTGGCGGTATCAGCAGCCCATCCGTAAGTCAAACAACAATCCAAACACACCAGCGCAGAACAGAGTCCAATGCCAGGATCCGGACTTTACACACAAGGTCCGCTCTTTTCTATTCACAATTGATGTGGACAGCCTTTATACTAAGATTGATACACAAGACGACATCCAAGCAATTAAAAACTTGATTTATTTATTTATTTATTTATATTTGAGGAGGAGGAATTTGTAATGTTTTTGTACATCTTAACAAGCATAATCGCTGTATAAAATGTAAATCCATAAGTCATCACAATTTGGTTAATTTCTTGGACACAACCACATTCAACGGACCCATATTCACTCTACACAACCAATTGGACACAAAAGTTTATTTCAAATGACAATTATCACGGTTCCACAGAATATACACACAGACAGAGGATTTTAAACAAGCCACCAAAGTGCTGTTCTCGGCTTTATCCAGCAGAGGGCACTCCAGGGCCATATTTGGAATTATTTCGAACGACAAGGATTGCTAGACGACTTGCGCGAATAAGAGGGGTTTAAAAGCGCCAGACAGGGGAATATTTCTTTCAAAAATGTGTGTATATGGTGATTTGTAAATAATGTGGCAAAAGATATGTGGGAGAAACAAGCCTGACAATACATGTACAGATTGCATGTCATAAATACAATATTGTAGAACAAAAGAATACTGACCGGCATGTTTTCCAGCATTTGTCTCCCCTGACTGGGATCCAGTACATGCCCTGACCCTGGAGTGTAAACCAAAATGGTCCACGGCCCTGGGGAGGGGAATTGTCATTCGAAGACAGTTTGACACATAACAACAGCTGAGTTTTAAATAGTGACATTCATCTGATTTCACTGTCAATCTCAAACTGTACGAGCGAGACAAGCACAAAATGAGACGTGTTGCATTTTTCACAGTAACCAAGTCAAAATAAATCACGTTGTCCTTCAAAAACATGCACAATTGATGTTTCTAAAGTGGGATTGTCATTCTAAGACAGTTTGACACAGAAAAAGAAATGAATCTTAAATATTGACATTCCTTTGATTTTCCTGGCAAAATGACGCTATATGAGCGAGACAAGCACAAAATGAGACAAGATGAACACTTGTTACATTTTTCACAGTAACTACATACGGTGGTCAAAATAAACAATGTTGTCTTTCACAAACATTCACAATTGACCAGAGCTGACCAGCAGTCCCGCCGTGGTTATCCAACAGTCCCCGAAGACTTTTGTAGCAGCGCCGCGCGGCCACATGCGCACCGGCTGGTATGACGGAGGACGCCCGCGTGTGACCGCCGGCTCATCATCTAACCAGCGCCCGTACATCATCCGCAATAAAGGCTGGAATAACTACCGACCGTGGCGGTATCAGCAGCCCATCCGTAAGTCAAACAACAATCCAAACACACCAGCTCAGAACAGAGTCCAATGCCAGGATCCGGACTTTACACACAAGGTCCGCTCTTTTCTATTCACAATTGATGTGGACAGCCTTTATACTAAGATTGATACACAAGACGACATCCAAGCAATTAAAAACTTGATTTATTTATTTATTTATTTATATTTGAGGAGGAGGAATTTGTAATGTTTTTGTACATCTTAACAAGCATAATCGCTGTATAAAATGTAAATCCATAAGTCATCACAATTTGGTTAATTTCTTGGACACAACCACATTCAACGGACCCATATTCACTCTACACAACCAATTGGACACAAAAGTTTATTTCAAATGACAATTATCACGGTTCCACAGAATATACACACAGACAGAGGATTTTAAACAAGCCACCAAAGTGCTGTTCTCGGCTTTATCCAGCAGAGGGCACTCCAGGGCCATATTTGGAATCATTTCGAACGACAAGGATTGCTAGACGACTTGCGCGAATAAGAGGGGTTTAAAAGCGCCAGACAGGGGAATATTTCTTTCAAAAATGTGTGTATATGGTGATTTGTAAATAATGTGGCAAAAGATATGTGGGAGAAACAAGCCTGACAATACATGTACAGATTGCATGTCATAAATACAATATTGTAGAACAAAAGAATACTGACCGGCATGTTTTCCAGCATTTGTCTCCCCTGACTGGGATCCAGTACATGCCCTGACCCTGGAGTGTAAACCAAAATGGTCCACGGCCCTGGGGAGGGGAATTGTCATTCGAAGACAGTTTGACACATAACAACAGCTGAGTTTTAAATAGTGACATTCATCTGATTTCACTGTCAATCTCAAACTGTACGAGCGAGACAAGCACAAAATGAGACGTGTTGCATTTTTCACAGTAACCAAGTCAAAATAAATCACGTTGTCCTTCAAAAACATGCACAATTGATGTTTCTAAAGTGGGATTGTCATTCTAAGACAGTTTGACACAGAAAAAGAAATGAATCTTAAATATTGACTTTCCTTTGATTTTCCTGGCAAAATGACGCTATATGAGCGAGACAAGCACAAAATGAGACAAGATGAACACTTGTTACATTTTTCACAGTAACTACATACGGTGGTCAAAATAAACAATGTTGTCTTTCACAAACATTCACAATTGACCAGAGCTGACCAGCAGTCCCGCCGTGGTTATCCAACAGTCCCAGAAGACTTTTGTGGCAGCGCCGCGCGGCCAGATGCGCACCGGCTGGTATGACGGAGGACGCCCGCGTGTGACAGCCGGCTCATCATCTAACCAGCGCCCGTACATCATCCGCAATAAAGGCTGGAATAACTACCGACCTTGGCGGTATCAGCAGCCCATCCGTAAGTCAAACAACAATCCAAACACACCAGCGCAGAACAGAGTCCAATGCCAGGATCCGGACTTTACACACAAGGTCCGCTCTTTTCTATTCACAATTGATGTGGACAGCCTTTATACTAAGATTGATACACAAGACGACATCCAAGCAATTAAAAACTTGATTTATTTATTTATTTATTTATATTTGAGGAGGAGGAATTTGTAATGTTTTTGTACATCTTAACAAGCATAATCGCTGTATAAAATGTAAATCCATAAGTCATCACAATTTGGTTAATTTCTTGGACACAACCACATTCAACGGACCCATATTCACTCTACACAACCAATTGGACACAAAAGTTTATTTCAAATGACAATTATCACGGTTCCACAGAATATACACACAGACAGAGGATTTTAAACAAGCCACCAAAGTGCTGTTCTCGGCTTTATCCAGCAGAGGGCACTCCAGGGCCATATTTGGAATTATTTCGAACGACAAGGATTGCTAGACGACTTGCGCGAATAAGAGGGGTTTAAAAGCGCCAGACAGGGGAATATTTCTTTCAAAAATGTGTGTATATGGTGATTTGTAAATAATGTGGCAAAAGATATGTGGGAGAAACAAGCCTGACAATACATGTACAGATTGCATGTCATAAATACAATATTGTAGAACAAAAGAATACTGACCGGCATGTTTTCCAGCATTTGTCTCCCCTGACTGGGATCCAGTACATGCCCTGACCCTGGAGTGTAAACCAAAATGGTCCACGGCCCTGGGGAGGGGAATTGTCATTCGAAGACAGTTTGACACATAACAACAGCTGAGTTTTAAATAGTGACATTCATCTGATTTCACTGTCAATCTCAAACTGTACGAGCGAGACAAGCACAAAATGAGACGTGTTGCATTTTTCACAGTAACCAAGTCAAAATAAATCACGTTGTCCTTCAAAAACATGCACAATTGATGTTTCTAAAGTGGGATTGTCATTCTAAGACAGTTTGACACAGAAAAAGAAATGAATCTTAAATATTGACATTCCTTTGATTTTCCTGGCAAAATGACGCTATATGAGCGAGACAAGCACAAAATGAGACAAGATGAACACTTGTTACATTTTTCACAGTAACTACATACGGTGGTCAAAATAAACAATGTTGTCTTTCACAAACATTCACAATTGACCAGAGCTGACCAGCAGTCCCGCCGTGGTTATCCAACAGTCCCCGAAGACTTTTGTAGCAGCGCCGCGCGGCCACATGCGCACCGGCTGGTATGACGGAGGACGCCCGCGTGTGACCGCCGGCTCATCATCTAACCAGCGCCCGTACATCATCCGCAATAAAGGCTGGAATAACTACCGACCGTGGCGGTATCAGCAGCCCATCCGTAAGTCAAACAACAATCCAAACACACCAGCTCAGAACAGAGTCCAATGCCAGGATCCGGACTTTACACACAAGGTCCGCTCTTTTCTATTCACAATTGATGTGGACAGCCTTTATACTAAGATTGATACACAAGACGACATCCAAGCAATTAAAAACTTGATTTATTTATTTATTTATTCATATTTGAGGAGGAGGAATTTGTAATGTTTTTGTACATCTTAACAAGCATAATCGCTGTATAAAATGTAAATCCGTAGGTCATCACAATTTGGTTAATTTCTTGGACACAACCACATTCAACGGACCCATATTCACTCTACACAACCAATTGGACACAAAAGTTTATTTCAAATGACAATTATCACGGTTCCACAGAATATACACACAGACAGAGGATTTTAAACAAGCCACCAAAGTGCTGTTCTCGGCTTTATCCAGCAGAGGGCACTCCAGGGCCATATTTGGAATTATTTCGAACGACAAGGATTGCTAGACGACTAGCGCGAATAAGAGGGGTTTAAAAGCGCCAGACAGGGGAATATTTCTTTCAAAAATGTGTGTATATGGTGATTTGTAAATAATGTGGCAAAAGATATGTGGGAGAAACAAGCCTGACAATACATGTACAGATTGCATGTCATAAATACAATATTGTAGAACAAAAGAATACTGACCGGCATGTTTTCCAGCATTTGTCTCCCCTGACTGGGATCCAGTACATGCCCTGACCCTGGAGTGTAAACCAAAATGGTCCACGGCCCTGGGGAGGGGAATTGTCATTCGAAGACAGTTTGACACATAACAACAGCTGAGTTTTAAATAGTGACATTCATCTGATTTCACTGTCAATCTCAAACTGTACGAGCGAGACAAGCACAAAATGAGACGTGTTGCATTTTTCACAGTAACTCAACACCAAGTCAAAATAAATCATGTTGTCCTTCAAAAACATGCACAATTGATGTTTCTAAAGTGGGATTGTCATTCTAAGACAGTTTGACACAGAAAAAGAAATGAATCTTAAATATTGACTTTCCTTTGATTTTCCTGGCAAAATGACGCTATATGAGCGAGACAAGCACAAAATGAGACAAGATGAACACTTGTTACATTTTTCACAGTAACTACATACGGTGGTCAAAATAAACAATGTTGTCTTTCACAAACATTCACAATTGACCAGAGCTGACCAGCAGTCCCGCCGTGGCTATCCAACAGTCCCCGAAGACTTTTGTAGCAGCGCCGCGCGGCCAGATGCGCACCGGCTGGTATGACGGAGGACGCCCGCGTGTGACCGCCGGCTCATCATCTAACCAGCGCCCGTACATCATCCGCAATAAAGGCTGGAATAACTACCGACCGTGGCGGTATCAGCAGCCCATCCGTAAGTCAAACAACAATCCAAACACACCAGCTCAGAACAGAGTCCAATGCCAGGATCCGGACTTTACACACAAGGTCCGCTCTTTTCTATTCACAATTGATGTGGACAGCCTTTATACTAAGATTGATACACAAGACGACATCCAAGCAATTAAAAACTTGATTTATTTATTTATTTATTTATATTTGAGGAGGAGGAATTTGTAATGTTTTTGTACATCTTAACAAGCATAATCGCTGTATAAAATGTAAATCCATAAGTCATCACAATTTGGTTAATTTCTTGGACACAACCACATTCAACGGACCCATATTCACTCTACACAACCAATTGGACACAAAAGTTTATTTCAAATGACAATTATCACGGTTCCACAGAATATACACACAGACAGAGGATTTTAAACAAGCCACCAAAGTGCTGTTCTCGGCTTTATCCAGCAGAGGGCACTCCAGGGCCATATTTGGAATTATTTCGAACGACAAGGATTGCTAGACGATTTGCGCGAATAAGAGGGGTTTAAAAGCGCCAGACAGGAGAATATTTCTTTCAAAAATGTGTGTATATGGTGATTTGTAAATAATGTGGCAAAAGATATGTGGGAGAAACAAGCCTGACAATACATGTACAGATTGCATGTCATAAATACAATATTGTAGAACAAAAGAATACTGACCGGCATGTTTTCCAGCATTTGTCTCCCCTGACTGGGATCCAGTACATGCCCTGACCCTGGAGTGTAAACCAAAATGGTCCACGGCCCTGGGGAGGGGAATTGTCATTCGAAGACAGTTTGACACATAACAACAGCTGAGTTTTAAATAGTGACATTCATCTGATTTCACTGTCAATCTCAAACTGTACGAGCGAGACAAGCACAAAATGAGACGTGTTGCATTTTTCACAGTAACCAAGTCAAAATAAATCACGTTGTCCTTCAAAAACATGCACAATTGATGTTTCTAAAGTGGGATTGTCATTCTAAGACAGTTTGACACAGAAAAAGAAATGAATCTTAAATATTGACATTCCTTTGATTTTCCTGGCAAAATGACGCTATATGAGCGAGACAAGCACAAAATGAGACAAGATGAACACTTGTTACATTTTTCACAGTAACTACATACGGTGGTCAAAATAAACAATGTTGTCTTTCACAAACATTCACAATTGACCAGAGCTGACCAGCAGTCCCGCCGTGGTTATCCAACAGTCCCCGAAGACTTTTGTAGCAGCGCCGCGCGGCCACATGCGCACCGGCTGGTATGACGGAGGACGCCCGCGTGTGACCGCCGGCTCATCATCTAACCAGCGCCCGTACATCATCCGCAATAAAGGCTGGAATAACTACCGACCGTGGCGGTATCAGCAGCCCATCCGTAAGTCAAACAACAATCCAAACACACCAGCTCAGAACAGAGTCCAATGCCAGGATCCGGACTTTACACACAAGGTCCGCTCTTTTCTATTCACAATTGATGTGGACAGCCTTTATACTAAGATTGATACACAAGACGACATCCAAGCAATTAAAAACTTGATTTATTTATTTATTTATTCATATTTGAGGAGGAGGAATTTGTAATGTTTTTGTACATCTTAACAAGCATAATCGCTGTATAAAATGTAAATCCGTAGGTCATCACAATTTGGTTAATTTCTTGGACACAACCACATTCAACGGACCCATATTCACTCTACACAACCAATTGGACACAAAAGTTTATTTCAAATGACAATTATCACGGTTCCACAGAATATACACACAGACAGAGGATTTTAAACAAGCCACCAAAGTGCTGTTCTCGGCTTTATCCAGCAGAGGGCACTCCAGGGCCATATTTGGAATTATTTCGAACGACAAGGATTGCTAGACGACTAGCGCGAATAAGAGGGGTTTAAAAGCGCCAGACAGGGGAATATTTCTTTCAAAAATGTGTGTATATGGTGATTTGTAAATAATGTGGCAAAAGATATGTGGGAGAAACAAGCCTGACAATACATGTACAGATTGCATGTCATAAATACAATATTGTAGAACAAAAGAATACTGACCGGCATGTTTTCCAGCATTTGTCTCCCCTGACTGGGATCCAGTACATGCCCTGACCCTGGAGTGTAAACCAAAATGGTCCACGGCCCTGGGGAGGGGAATTGTCATTCGAAGACAGTTTGACACATAACAACAGCTGAGTTTTAAATAGTGACATTCATCTGATTTCACTGTCAATCTCAAACTGTACGAGCGAGACAAGCACAAAATGAGACGTGTTGCATTTTTCACAGTAACCAAGTCAAAATAAATCACGTTGTCCTTCAAAAACATGCACAATTGATGTTTCTAAAGTGGGATTGTCATTCTAAGACAGTTTGACACAGAAAAAGAAATGAATCTTAAATATTGACTTTCCTTTGATTTTCCTGGCAAAATGACGCTATATGAGCGAGACAAGCACAAAATGAGACAAGATGAACACTTGTTACATTTTTCACAGTAACTACATACGGTGGTCAAAATAAACAATGTTGTCTTTCACAAACATTCACAATTGACCAGAGCTGACCAGCAGTCCCGCCGTGGTTATCCAACAGTCCCCGAAGACTTTTGTAGCAGCGCCGCGCGGCCACATGCGCACCGGCTGGTATGACGGAGGACGCCCGCGTGTGACCGCCGGCTCATCATCTAACCAGCGCCCGTACATCATCCGCAATAAAGGCTGGAATAACTACCGACCGTGGCGGTATCAGCAGCCCATCCGTAAGTCAAACAACAATCCAAACACACCAGCTCAGAACAGAGTCCAATGCCAGGATCCGGACTTTACACACAAGGTCCGCTCTTTTCTATTCACAATTGATGTGGACAGCCTTTATACTAAGATTGATACACAAGACGACATCCAAGCAATTAAAAACTTGATTTATTTATTTATTTATTCATATTTGAGGAGGAGGAATTTGTAATGTTTTTGTACATCTTAACAAGCATAATCGCTGTATAAAATGTAAATCCGTAGGTCATCACAATTTGGTTAATTTCTTGGACACAACCACATTCAACGGACCCATATTCACTCTACACAACCAATTGGACAAAAAAGTTTATTTCAAATGACAATTATCACGGTTCCACAGAATATACACACAGACAGAGGATTTTAAACAAGCCACCAAAGTGCTGTTCTCGGCTTTATCCAGCAGAGGGCACTCCAGGGCCATATTTGGAATTATTTCGAACGACAAGGATTGCTAGACGACTAGCGCGAATAAGAGGGGTTTAAAAGCGCCAGACAGGGGAATATTTCTTTCAAAAATGTGTGTATATGGTGATTTGTAAATAATGTGGCAAAAGATATGTGGGAGAAACAAGCCTGACAATACATGTACAGATTGCATGTCATAAATACAATATTGTAGAACAAAAGAATACTGACCGGCATGTTTTCCAGCATTTGTCTCCCCTGACTGGGATCCAGTACATGCCCTGACCCTGGAGTGTAAACCAAAATGGTCCACGGCCCTGGGGAGGGGAATTGTCATTCGAAGACAGTTTGACACATAACAACAGCTGAGTTTTAAATAGTGACATTCATCTGATTTCACTGTCAATCTCAAACTGTACGAGCGAGACAAGCACAAAATGAGACGTGTTGCATTTTTCACAGTAACCAAGTCAAAAGAAATCACGTTGTCCTTCAAAACCATGCACAATTGATGTTTCTAAAGTGGGATTGTCATTCTAAGACAGTTTGACACAGAAAAAGAAATGAATCTTAAATATTGACTTTCCTTTGATTTTCCTGGCAAAATGACGCTATATGAGCGAGACAAGCACAAAATGAGACAAGATGAACACTTGTTACATTTTTCACAGTAACTACATACGGTGGTCAAAATAAACAATGTTGTCTTTCACAAACATTCACAATTGACCAGAGCTGACCAGCAGTCCCGCCGTGGTTATCCAACAGTCCCAGAAGACTTTTGTGGCAGCGCCGCGCGGCCAGATGCGCACCGGCTGGTATGACGGAGGACGCCCGCGTGTGACAGCCGGCTCATCATCTAACCAGCGCCCGTACATCATCCGCAATAAAGGCTGGAATAACTACCGACCTTGGCGGTATCAGCAGCCCATCCGTAAGTCAAACAACAATCCAAACACACCAGCGCAGAACAGAGTCCAATGCCAGGATCCGGACTTTACACACAAGGTCCGCTCTTTTCTATTCACAATTGATGTGGACAGCCTTTATACTAAGATTGATACACAAGACGACATCCAAGCAATTAAAAACTTGATTTATTTATTTATTTATTTATATTTGAGGAGGAGGAATTTGTAATGTTTTTGTACATCTTAACAAGCATAATCGCTGTATAAAATGTAAATCCATAAGTCATCACAATTTGGTTAATTTCTTGGACACAACCACATTCAACGGACCCATATTCACTCTACACAACCAATTGGACACAAAAGTTTATTTCAAATGACAATTATCACGGTTCCACAGAATATACACACAGACAGAGGATTTTAAACAAGCCACCAAAGTGCTGTTCTCGGCTTTATCCAGCAGAGGGCACTCCAGGGCCATATTTGGAATTATTTCGAACGACAAGGATTGCTAGACGACTTGCGCGAATAAGAGGGGTTTAAAAGCGCCAGACAGGGGAATATTTCTTTCAAAAATGTGTGTATATGGTGATTTGTAAATAATGTGGCAAAAGATATGTGGGAGAAACAAGCCTGACAATACATGTACAGATTGCATGTCATAAATACAATATTGTAGAACAAAAGAATACTGACCGGCATGTTTTCCAGCATTTGTCTCCCCTGACTGGGATCCAGTACATGCCCTGACCCTGGAGTGTAAACCAAAATGGTCCACGGCCCTGGGGAGGGGAATTGTCATTCGAAGACAGTTTGACACATAACAACAGCTGAGTTTTAAATAGTGACATTCATCTGATTTCACTGTCAATCTCAAACTGTACGAGCGAGACAAGCACAAAATGAGACGTGTTGCATTTTTCACAGTAACCAAGTCAAAATAAATCACGTTGTCCTTCAAAAACATGCACAATTGATGTTTCTAAAGTGGGATTGTCATTCTAAGACAGTTTGACACAGAAAAAGAAATGAATCTTAAATATTGACATTCCTTTGATTTTCCTGGCAAAATGACGCTATATGAGCGAGACAAGCACAAAATGAGACAAGATGAACACTTGTTACATTTTTCACAGTAACTACATACGGTGGTCAAAATAAACAATGTTGTCTTTCACAAACATTCACAATTGACCAGAGCTGACCAGCAGTCCCGCCGTGGTTATCCAACAGTCCCCGAAGACTTTTGTAGCAGCGCCGCGCGGCCACATGCGCACCGGCTGGTATGACGGAGGACGCCCGCGTGTGACCGCCGGCTCATCATCTAACCAGCGCCCGTACATCATCCGCAATAAAGGCTGGAATAACTACCGACCGTGGCGGTATCAGCAGCCCATCCGTAAGTCAAACAACAATCCAAACACACCAGCTCAGAACAGAGTCCAATGCCAGGATCCGGACTTTACACACAAGGTCCGCTCTTTTCTATTCACAATTGATGTGGACAGCCTTTATACTAAGATTGATACACAAGACGACATCCAAGCAATTAAAAACTTGATTTATTTATTTATATTTGAGGAGGAGGAATTTGTAATGTTTTTGTACATCTTAACAAGCATAATCGCTGTATAAAATGTAAATCCATAAGTCATCACAATTTGGTTAATTTCTTGGACACAACCACATTCAACGGACCCATATTCACTCTACACAACCAATTGGACACAAAAGTTTATTTCAAATGACAATTATCACGGTTCCACAGAATATACACACAGACAGAGGATTTTAAACAAGCCACCAAAGTGCTGTTCTCGGCTTTATCCAGCAGAGGGCACTCCAGGGCCATATTTGGAATCATTTCGAACGACAAGGATTGCTAGACGACTTGCGCGAATAAGAGGGGTTTAAAAGCGCCAGACAGGGGAATATTTCTTTCAAAAATGTGTGTATATGGTGATTTGTAAATAATGTGGCAAAAGATATGTGGGAGAAACAAGCCTGACAATACATGTACAGATTGCATGTCATAAATACAATATTGTAGAACAAAAGAATACTGACCGGCATGTTTTCCAGCATTTGTCTCCCCTGACTGGGATCCAGTACATGCCCTGACCCTGGAGTGTAAACCAAAATGGTCCACGGCCCTGGGGAGGGGAATTGTCATTCGAAGACAGTTTGACACATAACAACAGCTGAGTTTTAAATAGTGACATTCATCTGATTTCACTGTCAATCTCAAACTGTACGAGCGAGACAAGCACAAAATGAGACGTGTTGCATTTTTCACAGTAACCAAGTCAAAATAAATCACGTTGTCCTTCAAAAACATGCACAATTGATGTTTCTAAAGTGGGATTGTCATTCTAAGACAGTTTGACACAGAAAAAGAAATGAATCTTAAATATTGACTTTCCTTTGATTTTCCTGGCAAAATGACGCTATATGAGCGAGACAAGCACAAAATGAGACAAGATGAACACTTGTTACATTTTTCACAGTAACTACATACGGTGGTCAAAATAAACAATGTTGTCTTTCACAAACATTCACAATTGACCAGAGCTGACCAGCAGTCCCGCCGTGGTTATCCAACAGTCCCAGAAGACTTTTGTGGCAGCGCCGCGCGGCCAGATGCGCACCGGCTGGTATGACGGAGGACGCCCGCGTGTGACAGCCGGCTCATCATCTAACCAGCGCCCGTACATCATCCGCAATAAAGGCTGGAATAACTACCGACCTTGGCGGTATCAGCAGCCCATCCGTAAGTCAAACAACAATCCAAACACACCAGCGCAGAACAGAGTCCAATGCCAGGATCCGGACTTTACACACAAGGTCCGCTCTTTTCTATTCACAATTGATGTGGACAGCCTTTATACTAAGATTGATACACAAGACGACATCCAAGCAATTAAAAACTTGATTTATTTATTTATTTATTTATATTTGAGGAGGAGGAATTTGTAATGTTTTTGTACATCTTAACAAGCATAATCGCTGTATAAAATGTAAATCCATAAGTCATCACAATTTGGTTAATTTCTTGGACACAACCACATTCAACGGACCCATATTCACTCTACACAACCAATTGGACACAAAAGTTTATTTCAAATGACAATTATCACGGTTCCACAGAATATACACACAGACAGAGGATTTTAAACAAGCCACCAAAGTGCTGTTCTCGGCTTTATCCAGCAGAGGGCACTCCAGGGCCATATTTGGAATTATTTCGAACGACAAGGATTGCTAGACGACTTGCGCGAATAAGAGGGGTTTAAAAGCGCCAGACAGGGGAATATTTCTTTCAAAAATGTGTGTATATGGTGATTTGTAAATAATGTGGCAAAAGATATGTGGGAGAAACAAGCCTGACAATACATGTACAGATTGCATGTCATAAATACAATATTGTAGAACAAAAGAATACTGACCGGCATGTTTTCCAGCATTTGTCTCCCCTGACTGGGATCCAGTACATGCCCTGACCCTGGAGTGTAAACCAAAATGGTCCACGGCCCTGGGGAGGGGAATTGTCATTCGAAGACAGTTTGACACATAACAACAGCTGAGTTTTAAATAGTGACATTCATCTGATTTCACTGTCAATCTCAAACTGTACGAGCGAGACAAGCACAAAATGAGACGTGTTGCATTTTTCACAGTAACCAAGTCAAAATAAATCACGTTGTCCTTCAAAAACATGCACAATTGATGTTTCTAAAGTGGGATTGTCATTCTAAGACAGTTTGACACAGAAAAAGAAATGAATCTTAAATATTGACATTCCTTTGATTTTCCTGGCAAAATGACGCTATATGAGCGAGACAAGCACAAAATGAGACAAGATGAACACTTGTTACATTTTTCACAGTAACTACATACGGTGGTCAAAATAAACAATGTTGTCTTTCACAAACATTCACAATTGACCAGAGCTGACCAGCAGTCCCGCCGTGGTTATCCAACAGTCCCCGAAGACTTTTGTAGCAGCGCCGCGCGGCCACATGCGCACCGGCTGGTATGACGGAGGACGCCCGCGTGTGACCGCCGGCTCATCATCTAACCAGCGCCCGTACATCATCCGCAATAAAGGCTGGAATAACTACCGACCGTGGCGGTATCAGCAGCCCATCCGTAAGTCAAACAACAATCCAAACACACCAGCTCAGAACAGAGTCCAATGCCAGGATCCGGACTTTACACACAAGGTCCGCTCTTTTCTATTCACAATTGATGTGGACAGCCTTTATACTAAGATTGATACACAAGACGACATCCAAGCAATTAAAAACTTGATTTATTTATTTATTTATTCATATTTGAGGAGGAGGAATTTGTAATGTTTTTGTACATCTTAACAAGCATAATCGCTGTATAAAATGTAAATCCGTAGGTCATCACAATTTGGTTAATTTCTTGGACACAACCACATTCAACGGACCCATATTCACTCTACACAACCAATTGGACACAAAAGTTTATTTCAAATGACAATTATCACGGTTCCACAGAATATACACACAGACAGAGGATTTTAAACAAGCCACCAAAGTGCTGTTCTCGGCTTTATCCAGCAGAGGGCACTCCAGGGCCATATTTGGAATTATTTCGAACGACAAGGATTGCTAGACGACTAGCGCGAATAAGAGGGGTTTAAAAGCGCCAGACAGGGGAATATTTCTTTCAAAAATGTGTGTATATGGTGATTTGTAAATAATGTGGCAAAAGATATGTGGGAGAAACAAGCCTGACAATACATGTACAGATTGCATGTCATAAATACAATATTGTAGAACAAAAGAATACTGACCGGCATGTTTTCCAGCATTTGTCTCCCCTGACTGGGATCCAGTACATGCCCTGACCCTGGAGTGTAAACCAAAATGGTCCACGGCCCTGGGGAGGGGAATTGTCATTCGAAGACAGTTTGACACATAACAACAGCTGAGTTTTAAATAGTGACATTCATCTGATTTCACTGTCAATCTCAAACTGTACGAGCGAGACAAGCACAAAATGAGACGTGTTGCATTTTTCACAGTAACTCAACACCAAGTCAAAATAAATCATGTTGTCCTTCAAAAACATGCACAATTGATGTTTCTAAAGTGGGATTGTCATTCTAAGACAGTTTGACACAGAAAAAGAAATGAATCTTAAATATTGACTTTCCTTTGATTTTCCTGGCAAAATGACGCTATATGAGCGAGACAAGCACAAAATGAGACAAGATGAACACTTGTTACATTTTTCACAGTAACTACATACGGTGGTCAAAATAAACAATGTTGTCTTTCACAAACATTCACAATTGACCAGAGCTGACCAGCAGTCCCGCCGTGGCTATCCAACAGTCCCCGAAGACTTTTGTAGCAGCGCCGCGCGGCCAGATGCGCACCGGCTGGTATGACGGAGGACGCCCGCGTGTGACCGCCGGCTCATCATCTAACCAGCGCCCGTACATCATCCGCAATAAAGGCTGGAATAACTACCGACCGTGGCGGTATCAGCAGCCCATCCGTAAGTCAAACAACAATCCAAACACACCAGCTCAGAACAGAGTCCAATGCCAGGATCCGGACTTTACACACAAGGTCCGCTCTTTTCTATTCACAATTGATGTGGACAGCCTTTATACTAAGATTGATACACAAGACGACATCCAAGCAATTAAAAACTTGATTTATTTATTTATTTATTTATATTTGAGGAGGAGGAATTTGTAATGTTTTTGTACATCTTAACAAGCATAATCGCTGTATAAAATGTAAATCCATAAGTCATCACAATTTGGTTAATTTCTTGGACACAACCACATTCAACGGACCCATATTCACTCTACACAACCAATTGGACACAAAAGTTTATTTCAAATGACAATTATCACGGTTCCACAGAATATACACACAGACAGAGGATTTTAAACAAGCCACCAAAGTGCTGTTCTCGGCTTTATCCAGCAGAGGGCACTCCAGGGCCATATTTGGAATTATTTCGAACGACAAGGATTGCTAGACGATTTGCGCGAATAAGAGGGGTTTAAAAGCGCCAGACAGGAGAATATTTCTTTCAAAAATGTGTGTATATGGTGATTTGTAAATAATGTGGCAAAAGATATGTGGGAGAAACAAGCCTGACAATACATGTACAGATTGCATGTCATAAATACAATATTGTAGAACAAAAGAATACTGACCGGCATGTTTTCCAGCATTTGTCTCCCCTGACTGGGATCCAGTACATGCCCTGACCCTGGAGTGTAAACCAAAATGGTCCACGGCCCTGGGGAGGGGAATTGTCATTCGAAGACAGTTTGACACATAACAACAGCTGAGTTTTAAATAGTGACATTCATCTGATTTCACTGTCAATCTCAAACTGTACGAGCGAGACAAGCACAAAATGAGACGTGTTGCATTTTTCACAGTAACTCAACACCAAGTCAAAATAAATCATGTTGTCCTTCAAAAACATGCACAATTGATGTTTCTAAAGTGGGATTGTCATTCTAAGACAGTTTGACACAGAAAAAGAAATGAATCTTAAATATTGACTTTCCTTTGATTTTCCTGGCAAAATGACGCTATATGAGCGAGACAAGCACAAAATGAGACAAGATGAACACTTGTTACATTTTTCACAGTAACTACATACGGTGGTCAAAATAAACAATGTTGTCTTTCACAAACATTCACAATTGACCAGAGCTGACCAGCAGTCCCGCCGTGGCTATCCAACAGTCCCCGAAGACTTTTGTAGCAGCGCCGCGCGGCCAGATGCGCACCGGCTGGTATGACGGAGGACGCCCGCGTGTGACCGCCGGCTCATCATCTAACCAGCGCCCGTACATCATCCGCAATAAAGGCTGGAATAACTACCGACCGTGGCGGTATCAGCAGCCCATCCGTAAGTCAAACAACAATCCAAACACACCAGCTCAGAACAGAGTCCAATGCCAGGATCCGGACTTTACACACAAGGTCCGCTCTTTTCTATTCACAATTGATGTGGACAGCCTTTATACTAAGATTGATACACAAGACGACATCCAAGCAATTAAAAACTTGATTTATTTATTTATTTATTTATATTTGAGGAGGAGGAATTTGTAATGTTTTTGTACATCTTCACAAGCATAATCGCTGTATAAAATGTAAATCCATAAGTCATCACAATTTGGTTAATTTCTTGGACACAACCACATTCAACGGAACCATATTCACTCTACACAACCAATTGGACACAAAAGTTTATTTCAAATGACAATTATCACGGTTCCACAGAATATACACACAGACAGAGGATTTTAAACAAGCCACCAAAGTGCTGTTCTCGGCTTTATCCAGCAGAGGGCACTCCAGGGCCATATTTGGAATCATTTCGAACGACAAGGATTGCTAGACGACTTGCGCGAATAAGAGGGGTTTAAAAGCGCCAGACAGGAGAATATTTCTTTCAAAAATGTGTGTATATGGTGATTTGTAAATAATGTGGCAAAAGATATGTGGGAGAAACAAGCCTGACAATACATGTACAGATTGCATGTCATAAATACAATATTGTAGAACAAAAGAATACTGACCGGCATGTTTTCCAGCATTTGTCTCCCCTGACTGGGATCCAGTACATGCCCTGACCCTGGAGTGTAAACCAAAATGGTCCACGGCCCTGGGGAGGGGAATTGTCATTCGAAGACAGTTTGACGCATAACAACAGCTGAGTTTTAAATAGTGACATTCATCTGATTTCACTGTCAATCTCAAACTGTACGAGCGAGACAAGCACAAAATGAGACGTGTTGCATTTTTCACAGTAACTCAACACCAAGTCAAAATAAATCATGTTGTCCTTCAAAAACATGCACAATTGATGTTTCTAAAGTGGGATTGTCATTCTAAGACAGTTTGACACAGAAAAAGAAATGAATCTTAAATATTGACTTTCCTTTGATTTTCCTGGCAAAATGACGCTATATGAGCGAGACAAGCACAAAATGAGACAAGATGAACACTTGTTACATTTTTCACAGTAACTACATACGGTGGTCAAAATAAACAATGTTGTCTTTCACAAACATTCACAATTGACCAGAGCTGACCAGCAGTCCCGCCGTGGTTATCCAACAGTCCCCGAAGACTTTTGTAGCAGCGTCGCGCGGCCAGATGCGCACCGGCTGGTATGACGGAGGACGCCTGCGTGTGACCGCCGGCTCATCATCTAACCAGCGCCCGTACATCATCCGCAATAATGGCTGGAATAATTACCGACCGTGGCGGTATCAGCAGCCCATCCGTAAGTCAAACAACAATCCAAACACACCAGCGCAGAACAGAGTCCAATGCCAGGATCCGGACTTTACACACAAGGTCCGCTCTTTTCTATTCACAATTGATGTGGACAGCCTTTATACTAAGATTGATACACAAGACGACATCCAAGCAATTAAAAACTTGATTTATTTATTTATATTTGAGGAGGAGGAATTTGTAATGTTTTTGTACATCTTAACAAGCATAATCGCTGTATAAAATGTAAATCCATAAGTCATCACAATTTGGTTAATTTCTTGGACACAACCACATTCAACGGACCCATATTCACTCTACACAACCAATTGGACACAAAAGTTTATTTCAAATGACAATTATCACGGTTCCACAGAATATACACACAGACAGAGGATTTTAAACAAGCCACCAAAGTGCTGTTCTCGGCTTTATCCAGCAGAGGGCACTCCAGGGCCATATTTGGAATTATTTCGAACGACAAGGATTGCTAGACGACTTGCGCGAATAAGAGGGGTTTAAAAGCGCCAGACAGGGGAATATTTCTTTCAAAAATGTGTGTATATGGTGATTTGTAAATAATGTGGCAAAAGATATGTGGGAGAAACAAGCCTGACAATACATGTACAGATTGCATGTCATAAATACAATATTGTAGAACAAAAGAATACTGACCGGCATGTTTTCCAGCATTTGTCTCCCCTGACTGGGATCCAGTACATGCCCTGACCCTGGAGTGTAAACCAAAATGGTCCACGGCCCAGAGAAGAAGAGCTGAGAGAGATTGGGTTAATTAATCAGGAACAGCATATCCACACGGCCTTAATGAAAGTGTCGAGGAGGAGAGCAGAGGGTGGGGAGGGGAAATGTCATTCGAAGACAGTTTGACACATAACAACAGCTGAGTTTTAAATAGTGACATTCATCTGATTTCACTGTCAATCTCAAACTGTACGAGCGAGACAAGCACAAAATGAGACGTGTTGCATTTTTCACAGTAACCAAGTCAAAATAAATCACGTTGTCCTTCAAAAACATGCACAATTGATGTTTCTAAAGTGGGATTGTCATTCTAAGACAGTTTGACACAGAAAAAGAAATGAATCTTAAATATTGACTTTCCTTTGATTTTCCTGGCAAAATGACGCTATATGAGCGAGACAAGCACAAAATGAGACAAGATGAACACTTGTTACATTTTTCACAGTAACTACATACGGTGGTCAAAATAAACAATGTTGTCTTTCACAAACATTCACAATTGACCAGAGCTGACCAGCAGTCCCGCCGTGGTTATCCAACAGTCCCCGAAGACTTTTGTAGCAGCGCCGCGCGGCCAGATGCGCACCGGCTGGTATGACGGAGGACGCCCGCGTGTGACCGCCGGCTCATCATCTAACCAGCGCCCGTACATCATCCGCAATAAAGGCTGGAATAACTACCGACCGTGGCGGTATCAGCAGCCCATCCGTAAGTCAAACAACAATCCAAACACACCAGCGCAGAACAGAGTCCAATGCCAGGATCCGGACTTTACACACAAGGTCCGCTCTTTTCTATTCACAATTGATGTGGACAGCCTTTATACTAAGATTGATACACAAGACGACATCCAAGCAATTAAAAACTTGATTTATTTATTTATTTATTTATATTTGAGGAGGAGGAATTTGTAATGTTTTTGTACATCTTAACAAGCATAATCGCTGTATAAAATGTAAATCCATAAGTCATCACAATTTGGTTAATTTCTTGGACACAACCACATTCAACGGACCCATATTCACTCTACACAACCAATTGGACACAAAAGTTTATTTCAAATGACAATTATCACGGTTCCACAGAATATACACACAGACAGAGGATTTTAAACAAGCCACCAAAGTGCTGTTCTCGGCTTTATCCAGCAGAGGGCACTCCAGGGCCATATTTGGAATTATTTCGAACGACAAGGATTGCTAGACGACTTGCGCGAATAAGAGGGGTTTAAAAGCGCCAGACAGGGGAATATTTCTTTCAAAAATGTGTGTATATGGTGATTTGTAAATAATGTGGCAAAAGATATGTGGGAGAAACAAGCCTGACAATACATGTACAGATTGCATGTCATAAATACAATATTGTAGAACAAAAGAATACTGACCGGCATGTTTTCCAGCATTTGTCTCCCCTGACTGGGATCCAGTACATGCCCTGACCCTGGAGTGTAAACCAAAATGGTCCAAGGCCCATAGAAGAAGAGCTGAGAGAGATTGGGTTAATTAATCAGGAACAGCATATCCACACGGCCTTAATGAAAGTGTCGAGGAGGAGAGCAGAGGGTGGGGAGGGGAATTGTCATTCGAAGACAGTTTGACACATAACAACAGCTGAGTTTTAAATAGTGACATTCATCTGATTTCACTGTCAATCTCAAACTGTACGAGCGAGACAAGCACAAAATGAGACGTGTTGCATTTTTCACAGTAACTCAACACCAAGTCAAAATAAATCATGTTGTCCTTCAAAAACATGCACAATTGATGTTTCTAAAGTGGGATTGTCATTCTAAGACAGTTTGACACAGAAAAAGAAATGAATCTTAAATATTGACTTTCCTTTGATTTTCCTGGCAAAATGACGCTATATGAGCGAGACAAGCACAAAATGAGACAAGATGAACACTTGTTACATTTTTCACAGTAACTACATACGGTGGTCAAAATAAACAATGTTGTCTTTCACAAACATTCACAATTGACCAGAGCTGACCAGCAGTCCCGCCGTGGTTATCCAACAGTCCCCGAAGACTTTTGTAGCAGCGCCGCGCGGCCAGATGCGCACCGGCTGGTATGACGGAGGACGCCCGCGTGTGACCGCCGGCTCATCATCTAACCAGCGCCCGTACATCATCCGCAATAAAGGCTGGAATAACTACCGACCGTGGCGGTATCAGCAGCCCATCCGTAAGTCAAACAACAATCCAAACACACCAGCGCAGAACAGAGTCCAATGCCAGGATCCGGACTTTACACAAAAGGTCCGCTCTTTTCTATTCACAATTGATGTGGACAGCCTTTATACTAAGATTGATACACAAGACGACATCCAAGCAATTAAAAACTTGATTTATTTATTTATTTATTTATATTTGAGGAGGAGGAATTTGTAATGTTTTTGTACATCTTAACAAGCATAATCGCTGTATAAAATGTAAATCCATAAGTCATCACAATTTGGTTAATTTCTTGGACACAACCACATTCAACGGACCCATATTCACTCTACACAACCAATTGGACACAAAAGTTTATTTCAAATGACAATTATCACGGTTCCACAGAATATACACACAGACAGAGGATTTTAAACAAGCCACCAAAGTGCTGTTCTCGGCTTTATCCAGCAGAGGGCACTCCAGGGCCATATTTGGAATCATTTCGAACGACAAGGATTGCTAGACGACTTGCGCGAATAAGAGGGGTTTAAAAGCGCCAGACAGGGGAATATTTCTTTCAAAAATGTGTGTATATGGTGATTTGTAAATAATGTGGCAAAAGATATGTGGGAGAAACAAGCCTGACAATACATGTACAGATTGCATGTCATAAATACAATATTGTAGAACAAAAGAATACTGACCGGCATGTTTTCCAGCATTTGTCTCCCCTGACTGGGATCCAGTACATGCCCTGACCCTGGAGTGTAAACCAAAATGGTCCACGGCCCAGAGAAGAAGAGCTGAGAGAGATTGGGTTAATTAATCAGGAACAGCATATCCACACGGCCTTAATGAAAGTGTCGAGGAGGAGAGCAGAGGGTGGGGAGGGGAATTGTCATTCGAAGACAGTTTGACACATAACAACAGCTGAGTTTTAAATAGTGACATTCATCTGATTTCACTGTCAATCTCAAACTGTACGAGCGAGACAAGCACAAAACGAGACGTGTTGCATTTTTCACAGTAACTCAACACCAAGTCAAAATAAATCACGTTGTCCTTCAAAAACATGCACAATTGATGTTTCTAAAGTGGGATTGTCATTCTAAGACAGTTTGACACAGAAAAAGAAATGAATCTTAAATATTGACTTTCCTTTGATTTTCCTGGCAAAATGACGCTATATGAGCGAGACAAGCACAAAATGAGACAAGATGAACACTTGTTACATTTTTCACAGTAACTACATACGGTGGTCAAAATAAACAATGTTGTCTTTCACAAACATTCACAATTGACCAGAGCTGACCAGCAGTCCCGCCGTGGTTATCCAACAGTCCCAGAAGACTTTTGTGGCAGCGCCGCGCGGCCAGATGCGCACCGGCTGGTATGACGGAGGACGCCCGCGTGTGACAGCCGGCTCATCATCTAACCAGCGCCCGTACATCATCCGCAATAAAGGCTGGAATAACTACCGACCTTGGCGGTATCAGCAGCCCATCCGTAAGTCAAACAACAATCCAAACACACCAGCGCAGAACAGAGTCCAATGCCAGGATCCGGACTTTACACACAAGGTCCGCTCTTTTCTATTCACAATTGATGTGGACAGCCTTTATACTAAGATTGATACACAAGACGACATCCAAGCAATTAAAAACTTGATTTATTTATTTATTTATTTATATTTGAGGAGGAGGAATTTGTAATGTTTTTGTACATCTTAACAAGCATAATCGCTGTATAAAATGTAAATCCATAAGTCATCACAATTTGGTTAATTTCTTGGACACAACCACATTCAACGGACCCATATTCACTCTACACAACCAATTGGACACAAAAGTTTATTTCAAATGACAATTATCACGGTTCCACAGAATATACACACAGACAGAGGATTTTAAACAAGCCACCAAAGTGCTGTTCTCGGCTTTATCCAGCAGAGGGCACTCCAGGGCCATATTTGGAATTATTTCGAACGACAAGGATTGCTAGACGACTTGCGCGAATAAGAGGGGTTTAAAAGCGCCAGACAGGGGAATATTTCTTTCAAAAATGTGTGTATATGGTGATTTGTAAATAATGTGGCAAAAGATATGTGGGAGAAACAAGCCTGACAATACATGTACAGATTGCATGTCATAAATACAATATTGTAGAACAAAAGAATACTGACCGGCATGTTTTCCAGCATTTGTCTCCCCTGACTGGGATCCAGTACATGCCCTGACCCTGGAGTGTAAACCAAAATGGTCCACGGCCCTGGGGAGGGGAATTGTCATTCGAAGACAGTTTGACACATAACAACAGCTGAGTTTTAAATAGTGACATTCATCTGATTTCACTGTCAATCTCAAACTGTACGAGCGAGACAAGCACAAAATGAGACGTGTTGCATTTTTCACAGTAACCAAGTCAAAATAAATCACGTTGTCCTTCAAAAACATGCACAATTGATGTTTCTAAAGTGGGATTGTCATTCTAAGACAGTTTGACACAGAAAAAGAAATGAATCTTAAATATTGACATTCCTTTGATTTTCCTGGCAAAATGACGCTATATGAGCGAGACAAGCACAAAATGAGACAAGATGAACACTTGTTACATTTTTCACAGTAACTACATACGGTGGTCAAAATAAACAATGTTGTCTTTCACAAACATTCACAATTGACCAGAGCTGACCAGCAGTCCCGCCGTGGTTATCCAACAGTCCCCGAAGACTTTTGTAGCAGCGCCGCGCGGCCACATGCGCACCGGCTGGTATGACGGAGGACGCCCGCGTGTGACCGCCGGCTCATCATCTAACCAGCGCCCGTACATCATCCGCAATAAAGGCTGGAATAACTACCGACCGTGGCGGTATCAGCAGCCCATCCGTAAGTCAAACAACAATCCAAACACACCAGCTCAGAACAGAGTCCAATGCCAGGATCCGGACTTTACACACAAGGTCCGCTCTTTTCTATTCACAATTGATGTGGACAGCCTTTATACTAAGATTGATACACAAGACGACATCCAAGCAATTAAAAACTTGATTTATTTATTTATTTATTCATATTTGAGGAGGAGGAATTTGTAATGTTTTTGTACATCTTAACAAGCATAATCGCTGTATAAAATGTAAATCCGTAGGTCATCACAATTTGGTTAATTTCTTGGACACAACCACATTCAACGGACCCATATTCACTCTACACAACCAATTGGACACAAAAGTTTATTTCAAATGACAATTATCACGGTTCCACAGAATATACACACAGACAGAGGATTTTAAACAAGCCACCAAAGTGCTGTTCTCGGCTTTATCCAGCAGAGGGCACTCCAGGGCCATATTTGGAATTATTTCGAACGACAAGGATTGCTAGACGACTAGCGCGAATAAGAGGGGTTTAAAAGCGCCAGACAGGGGAATATTTCTTTCAAAAATGTGTGTATATGGTGATTTGTAAATAATGTGGCAAAAGATATGTGGGAGAAACAAGCCTGACAATACATGTACAGATTGCATGTCATAAATACAATATTGTAGAACAAAAGAATACTGACCGGCATGTTTTCCAGCATTTGTCTCCCCTGACTGGGATCCAGTACATGCCCTGACCCTGGAGTGTAAACCAAAATGGTCCACGGCCCTGGGGAGGGGAATTGTCATTCGAAGACAGTTTGACACATAACAACAGCTGAGTTTTAAATAGTGACATTCATCTGATTTCACTGTCAATCTCAAACTGTACGAGCGAGACAAGCACAAAATGAGACGTGTTGCATTTTTCACAGTAACTCAACACCAAGTCAAAATAAATCATGTTGTCCTTCAAAAACATGCACAATTGATGTTTCTAAAGTGGGATTGTCATTCTAAGACAGTTTGACACAGAAAAAGAAATGAATCTTAAATATTGACTTTCCTTTGATTTTCCTGGCAAAATGACGCTATATGAGCGAGACAAGCACAAAATGAGACAAGATGAACACTTGTTACATTTTTCACAGTAACTACATACGGTGGTCAAAATAAACAATGTTGTCTTTCACAAACATTCACAATTGACCAGAGCTGACCAGCAGTCCCGCCGTGGCTATCCAACAGTCCCCGAAGACTTTTGTAGCAGCGCCGCGCGGCCAGATGCGCACCGGCTGGTATGACGGAGGACGCCCGCGTGTGACCGCCGGCTCATCATCTAACCAGCGCCCGTACATCATCCGCAATAAAGGCTGGAATAACTACCGACCGTGGCGGTATCAGCAGCCCATCCGTAAGTCAAACAACAATCCAAACACACCAGCTCAGAACAGAGTCCAATGCCAGGATCCGGACTTTACACACAAGGTCCGCTCTTTTCTATTCACAATTGATGTGGACAGCCTTTATACTAAGATTGATACACAAGACGACATCCAAGCAATTAAAAACTTGATTTATTTATTTATTTATTTATATTTGAGGAGGAGGAATTTGTAATGTTTTTGTACATCTTAACAAGCATAATCGCTGTATAAAATGTAAATCCATAAGTCATCACAATTTGGTTAATTTCTTGGACACAACCACATTCAACGGACCCATATTCACTCTACACAACCAATTGGACACAAAAGTTTATTTCAAATGACAATTATCACGGTTCCACAGAATATACACACAGACAGAGGATTTTAAACAAGCCACCAAAGTGCTGTTCTCGGCTTTATCCAGCAGAGGGCACTCCAGGGCCATATTTGGAATTATTTCGAACGACAAGGATTGCTAGACGATTTGCGCGAATAAGAGGGGTTTAAAAGCGCCAGACAGGAGAATATTTCTTTCAAAAATGTGTGTATATGGTGATTTGTAAATAATGTGGCAAAAGATATGTGGGAGAAACAAGCCTGACAATACATGTACAGATTGCATGTCATAAATACAATATTGTAGAACAAAAGAATACTGACCGGCATGTTTTCCAGCATTTGTCTCCCCTGACTGGGATCCAGTACATGCCCTGACCCTGGAGTGTAAACCAAAATGGTCCACGGCCCTGGGGAGGGGAATTGTCATTCGAAGACAGTTTGACACATAACAACAGCTGAGTTTTAAATAGTGACATTCATCTGATTTCACTGTCAATCTCAAACTGTACGAGCGAGACAAGCACAAAATGAGACGTGTTGCATTTTTCACAGTAACTCAACACCAAGTCAAAATAAATCATGTTGTCCTTCAAAAACATGCACAATTGATGTTTCTAAAGTGGGATTGTCATTCTAAGACAGTTTGACACAGAAAAAGAAATGAATCTTAAATATTGACTTTCCTTTGATTTTCCTGGCAAAATGACGCTATATGAGCGAGACAAGCACAAAATGAGACAAGATGAACACTTGTTACATTTTTCACAGTAACTACATACGGTGGTCAAAATAAACAATGTTGTCTTTCACAAACATTCACAATTGACCAGAGCTGACCAGCAGTCCCGCCGTGGCTATCCAACAGTCCCCGAAGACTTTTGTAGCAGCGCCGCGCGGCCAGATGCGCACCGGCTGGTATGACGGAGGACGCCCGCGTGTGACCGCCGGCTCATCATCTAACCAGCGCCCGTACATCATCCGCAATAAAGGCTGGAATAACTACCGACCGTGGCGGTATCAGCAGCCCATCCGTAAGTCAAACAACAATCCAAACACACCAGCTCAGAACAGAGTCCAATGCCAGGATCCGGACTTTACACACAAGGTCCGCTCTTTTCTATTCACAATTGATGTGGACAGCCTTTATACTAAGATTGATACACAAGACGACATCCAAGCAATTAAAAACTTGATTTATTTATTTATTTATTTATATTTGAGGAGGAGGAATTTGTAATGTTTTTGTACATCTTCACAAGCATAATCGCTGTATAAAATGTAAATCCATAAGTCATCACAATTTGGTTAATTTCTTGGACACAACCACATTCAACGGAACCATATTCACTCTACACAACCAATTGGACACAAAAGTTTATTTCAAATGACAATTATCACGGTTCCACAGAATATACACACAGACAGAGGATTTTAAACAAGCCACCAAAGTGCTGTTCTCGGCTTTATCCAGCAGAGGGCACTCCAGGGCCATATTTGGAATCATTTCGAACGACAAGGATTGCTAGACGACTTGCGCGAATAAGAGGGGTTTAAAAGCGCCAGACAGGAGAATATTTCTTTCAAAAATGTGTGTATATGGTGATTTGTAAATAATGTGGCAAAAGATATGTGGGAGAAACAAGCCTGACAATACATGTACAGATTGCATGTCATAAATACAATATTGTAGAACAAAAGAATACTGACCGGCATGTTTTCCAGCATTTGTCTCCCCTGACTGGGATCCAGTACATGCCCTGACCCTGGAGTGTAAACCAAAATGGTCCACGGCCCTGGGGAGGGGAATTGTCATTCGAAGACAGTTTGACGCATAACAACAGCTGAGTTTTAAATAGTGACATTCATCTGATTTCACTGTCAATCTCAAACTGTACGAGCGAGACAAGCACAAAATGAGACGTGTTGCATTTTTCACAGTAACCAAGTCAAAATAAATCACGTTGTCCTTCAAAAACATGCACAATTGATGTTTCTAAAGTGGGATTGTCATTCTAAGACAGTTTGACACAGAAAAAGAAATGAATCTTAAATATTGACATTCCTTTGATTTTCCTGGCAAAATGACGCTATATGAGCGAGACAAGCACAAAATGAGACAAGATGAACACTTGTTACATTTTTCACAGTAACTACATACGGTGGTCAAAATAAACAATGTTGTCTTTCACAAACATTCACAATTGACCAGAGCTGACCAGCAGTCCCGCCGTGGTTATCCAACAGTCCCCGAAGACTTTTGTAGCAGCGCCGCGCGGCCACATGCGCACCGGCTGGTATGACGGAGGACGCCCGCGTGTGACCGCCGGCTCATCATCTAACCAGCGCCCGTACATCATCCGCAATAAAGGCTGGAATAACTACCGACCGTGGCGGTATCAGCAGCCCATCCGTAAGTCAAACAACAATCCAAACACACCAGCTCAGAACAGAGTCCAATGCCAGGATCCGGACTTTACACACAAGGTCCGCTCTTTTCTATTCACAATTGATGTGGACAGCCTTTATACTAAGATTGATACACAAGACGACATCCAAGCAATTAAAAACTTGATTTATTTATTTATTTATTCATATTTGAGGAGGAGGAATTTGTAATGTTTTTGTACATCTTAACAAGCATAATCGCTGTATAAAATGTAAATCCGTAGGTCATCACAATTTGGTTAATTTCTTGGACACAACCACATTCAACGGACCCATATTCACTCTACACAACCAATTGGACACAAAAGTTTATTTCAAATGACAATTATCACGGTTCCACAGAATATACACACAGACAGAGGATTTTAAACAAGCCACCAAAGTGCTGTTCTCGGCTTTATCCAGCAGAGGGCACTCCAGGGCCATATTTGGAATTATTTCGAACGACAAGGATTGCTAGACGACTAGCGCGAATAAGAGGGGTTTAAAAGCGCCAGACAGGGGAATATTTCTTTCAAAAATGTGTGTATATGGTGATTTGTAAATAATGTGGCAAAAGATATGTGGGAGAAACAAGCCTGACAATACATGTACAGATTGCATGTCATAAATACAATATTGTAGAACAAAAGAATACTGACCGGCATGTTTTCCAGCATTTGTCTCCCCTGACTGGGATCCAGTACATGCCCTGACCCTGGAGTGTAAACCAAAATGGTCCACGGCCCTGGGGAGGGGAATTGTCATTCGAAGACAGTTTGACACATAACAACAGCTGAGTTTTAAATAGTGACATTCATCTGATTTCACTGTCAATCTCAAACTGTACGAGCGAGACAAGCACAAAATGAGACGTGTTGCATTTTTCACAGTAACTCAACACCAAGTCAAAATAAATCATGTTGTCCTTCAAAAACATGCACAATTGATGTTTCTAAAGTGGGATTGTCATTCTAAGACAGTTTGACACAGAAAAAGAAATGAATCTTAAATATTGACTTTCCTTTGATTTTCCTGGCAAAATGACGCTATATGAGCGAGACAAGCACAAAATGAGACAAGATGAACACTTGTTACATTTTTCACAGTAACTACATACGGTGGTCAAAATAAACAATGTTGTCTTTCACAAACATTCACAATTGACCAGAGCTGACCAGCAGTCCCGCCGTGGCTATCCAACAGTCCCCGAAGACTTTTGTAGCAGCGCCGCGCGGCCAGATGCGCACCGGCTGGTATGACGGAGGACGCCCGCGTGTGACCGCCGGCTCATCATCTAACCAGCGCCCGTACATCATCCGCAATAAAGGCTGGAATAACTACCGACCGTGGCGGTATCAGCAGCCCATCCGTAAGTCAAACAACAATCCAAACACACCAGCTCAGAACAGAGTCCAATGCCAGGATCCGGACTTTACACACAAGGTCCGCTCTTTTCTATTCACAATTGATGTGGACAGCCTTTATACTAAGATTGATACACAAGACGACATCCAAGCAATTAAAAACTTGATTTATTTATTTATTTATTTATATTTGAGGAGGAGGAATTTGTAATGTTTTTGTACATCTTAACAAGCATAATCGCTGTATAAAATGTAAATCCATAAGTCATCACAATTTGGTTAATTTCTTGGACACAACCACATTCAACGGACCCATATTCACTCTACACAACCAATTGGACACAAAAGTTTATTTCAAATGACAATTATCACGGTTCCACAGAATATACACACAGACAGAGGATTTTAAACAAGCCACCAAAGTGCTGTTCTCGGCTTTATCCAGCAGAGGGCACTCCAGGGCCATATTTGGAATTATTTCGAACGACAAGGATTGCTAGACGATTTGCGCGAATAAGAGGGGTTTAAAAGCGCCAGACAGGAGAATATTTCTTTCAAAAATGTGTGTATATGGTGATTTGTAAATAATGTGGCAAAAGATATGTGGGAGAAACAAGCCTGACAATACATGTACAGATTGCATGTCATAAATACAATATTGTAGAACAAAAGAATACTGACCGGCATGTTTTCCAGCATTTGTCTCCCCTGACTGGGATCCAGTACATGCCCTGACCCTGGAGTGTAAACCAAAATGGTCCACGGCCCTGGGGAGGGGAATTGTCATTCGAAGACAGTTTGACGCATAACAACAGCTGAGTTTTAAATAGTGACATTCATCTGATTTCACTGTCAATCTCAAACTGTACGAGCGAGACAAGCACAAAATGAGACGTGTTGCATTTTTCACAGTAACTCAACACCAAGTCAAAATAAATCATGTTGTCCTTCAAAAACATGCACAATTGATGTTTCTAAAGTGGGATTGTCATTCTAAGACAGTTTGACACAGAAAAAGAAATGAATCTTAAATATTGACTTTCCTTTGATTTTCCTGGCAAAATGACGCTATATGAGCGAGACAAGCACAAAATGAGACAAGATGAACACTTGTTACATTTTTCACAGTAACTACATACGGTGGTCAAAATAAACAATGTTGTCTTTCACAAACATTCACAATTGACCAGAGCTGACCAGCAGTCCCGCCGTGGCTATCCAACAGTCCCCGAAGACTTTTGTAGCAGCGCCGCGCGGCCAGATGCGCACCGGCTGGTATGACGGAGGACGCCCGCGTGTGACCGCCGGCTCATCATCTAACCAGCGCCCGTACATCATCCGCAATAAAGGCTGGAATAACTACCGACCGTGGCGGTATCAGCAGCCCATCCGTAAGTCAAACAACAATCCAAACACACCAGCTCAGAACAGAGTCCAATGCCAGGATCCGGACTTTACACACAAGGTCCGCTCTTTTCTATTCACAATTGATGTGGACAGCCTTTATACTAAGATTGATACACAAGACGACATCCAAGCAATTAAAAACTTGATTTATTTATTTATTTATTTATATTTGAGGAGGAGGAATTTGTAATGTTTTTGTACATCTTCACAAGCATAATCGCTGTATAAAATGTAAATCCATAAGTCATCACAATTTGGTTAATTTCTTGGACACAACCACATTCAACGGAACCATATTCACTCTACACAACCAATTGGACACAAAAGTTTATTTCAAATGACAATTATCACGGTTCCACAGAATATACACACAGACAGAGGATTTTAAACAAGCCACCAAAGTGCTGTTCTCGGCTTTATCCAGCAGAGGGCACTCCAGGGCCATATTTGGAATCATTTCGAACGACAAGGATTGCTAGACGACTTGCGCGAATAAGAGGGGTTTAAAAGCGCCAGACAGGAGAATATTTCTTTCAAAAATGTGTGTATATGGTGATTTGTAAATAATGTGGCAAAAGATATGTGGGAGAAACAAGCCTGACAATACATGTACAGATTGCATGTCATAAATACAATATTGTAGAACAAAAGAATACTGACCGGCATGTTTTCCAGCATTTGTCTCCCCTGACTGGGATCCAGTACATGCCCTGACCCTGGAGTGTAAACCAAAATGGTCCACGGCCCTGGGGAGGGGAATTGTCATTCGAAGACAGTTTGACGCATAACAACAGCTGAGTTTTAAATAGTGACATTCATCTGATTTCACTGTCAATCTCAAACTGTACGAGCGAGACAAGCACAAAATGAGACGTGTTGCATTTTTCACAGTAACTCAACACCAAGTCAAAATAAATCATGTTGTCCTTCAAAAACATGCACAATTGATGTTTCTAAAGTGGGATTGTCATTCTAAGACAGTTTGACACAGAAAAAGAAATGAATCTTAAATATTGACTTTCCTTTGATTTTCCTGGCAAAATGACGCTATATGAGCGAGACAAGCACAAAATGAGACAAGATGAACACTTGTTACATTTTTCACAGTAACTACATACGGTGGTCAAAATAAACAATGTTGTCTTTCACAAACATTCACAATTGACCAGAGCTGACCAGCAGTCCCGCCGTGGTTATCCAACAGTCCCCGAAGACTTTTGTAGCAGCGTCGCGCGGCCAGATGCGCACCGGCTGGTATGACGGAGGACGCCTGCGTGTGACCGCCGGCTCATCATCTAACCAGCGCCCGTACATCATCCGCAATAATGGCTGGAATAATTACCGACCGTGGCGGTATCAGCAGCCCATCCGTAAGTCAAACAACAATCCAAACACACCAGCGCAGAACAGAGTCCAATGCCAGGATCCGGACTTTACACACAAGGTCCGCTCTTTTCTATTCACAATTGATGTGGACAGCCTTTATACTAAGATTGATACACAAGACGACATCCAAGCAATTAAAAACTTGATTTATTTATTTATATTTGAGGAGGAGGAATTTGTAATGTTTTTGTACATCTTAACAAGCATAATCGCTGTATAAAATGTAAATCCATAAGTCATCACAATTTGGTTAATTTCTTGGACACAACCACATTCAACGGACCCATATTCACTCTACACAACCAATTGGACACAAAAGTTTATTTCAAATGACAATTATCACGGTTCCACAGAATATACACACAGACAGAGGATTTTAAACAAGCCACCAAAGTGCTGTTCTCGGCTTTATCCAGCAGAGGGCACTCCAGGGCCATATTTGGAATTATTTCGAACGACAAGGATTGCTAGACGACTTGCGCGAATAAGAGGGGTTTAAAAGCGCCAGACAGGGGAATATTTCTTTCAAAAATGTGTGTATATGGTGATTTGTAAATAATGTGGCAAAAGATATGTGGGAGAAACAAGCCTGACAATACATGTACAGATTGCATGTCATAAATACAATATTGTAGAACAAAAGAATACTGACCGGCATGTTTTCCAGCATTTGTCTCCCCTGACTGGGATCCAGTACATGCCCTGACCCTGGAGTGTAAACCAAAATGGTCCACGGCCCAGAGAAGAAGAGCTGAGAGAGATTGGGTTAATTAATCAGGAACAGCATATCCACACGGCCTTAATGAAAGTGTCGAGGAGGAGAGCAGAGGGTGGGGAGGGGAAATGTCATTCGAAGACAGTTTGACACATAACAACAGCTGAGTTTTAAATAGTGACATTCATCTGATTTCACTGTCAATCTCAAACTGTACGAGCGAGACAAGCACAAAATGAGACGTGTTGCATTTTTCACAGTAACCAAGTCAAAATAAATCACGTTGTCCTTCAAAAACATGCACAATTGATGTTTCTAAAGTGGGATTGTCATTCTAAGACAGTTTGACACAGAAAAAGAAATGAATCTTAAATATTGACTTTCCTTTGATTTTCCTGGCAAAATGACGCTATATGAGCGAGACAAGCACAAAATGAGACAAGATGAACACTTGTTACATTTTTCACAGTAACTACATACGGTGGTCAAAATAAACAATGTTGTCTTTCACAAACATTCACAATTGACCAGAGCTGACCAGCAGTCCCGCCGTGGTTATCCAACAGTCCCCGAAGACTTTTGTAGCAGCGCCGCGCGGCCAGATGCGCACCGGCTGGTATGACGGAGGACGCCCGCGTGTGACCGCCGGCTCATCATCTAACCAGCGCCCGTACATCATCCGCAATAAAGGCTGGAATAACTACCGACCGTGGCGGTATCAGCAGCCCATCCGTAAGTCAAACAACAATCCAAACACACCAGCGCAGAACAGAGTCCAATGCCAGGATCCGGACTTTACACACAAGGTCCGCTCTTTTCTATTCACAATTGATGTGGACAGCCTTTATACTAAGATTGATACACAAGACGACATCCAAGCAATTAAAAACTTGATTTATTTATTTATTTATTTATATTTGAGGAGGAGGAATTTGTAATGTTTTTGTACATCTTAACAAGCATAATCGCTGTATAAAATGTAAATCCATAAGTCATCACAATTTGGTTAATTTCTTGGACACAACCACATTCAACGGACCCATATTCACTCTACACAACCAATTGGACACAAAAGTTTATTTCAAATGACAATTATCACGGTTCCACAGAATATACACACAGACAGAGGATTTTAAACAAGCCACCAAAGTGCTGTTCTCGGCTTTATCCAGCAGAGGGCACTCCAGGGCCATATTTGGAATTATTTCGAACGACAAGGATTGCTAGACGACTTGCGCGAATAAGAGGGGTTTAAAAGCGCCAGACAGGGGAATATTTCTTTCAAAAATGTGTGTATATGGTGATTTGTAAATAATGTGGCAAAAGATATGTGGGAGAAACAAGCCTGACAATACATGTACAGATTGCATGTCATAAATACAATATTGTAGAACAAAAGAATACTGACCGGCATGTTTTCCAGCATTTGTCTCCCCTGACTGGGATCCAGTACATGCCCTGACCCTGGAGTGTAAACCAAAATGGTCCAAGGCCCATAGAAGAAGAGCTGAGAGAGATTGGGTTAATTAATCAGGAACAGCATATCCACACGGCCTTAATGAAAGTGTCGAGGAGGAGAGCAGAGGGTGGGGAGGGGAATTGTCATTCGAAGACAGTTTGACACATAACAACAGCTGAGTTTTAAATAGTGACATTCATCTGATTTCACTGTCAATCTCAAACTGTACGAGCGAGACAAGCACAAAATGAGACGTGTTGCATTTTTCACAGTAACTCAACACCAAGTCAAAATAAATCATGTTGTCCTTCAAAAACATGCACAATTGATGTTTCTAAAGTGGGATTGTCATTCTAAGACAGTTTGACACAGAAAAAGAAATGAATCTTAAATATTGACTTTCCTTTGATTTTCCTGGCAAAATGACGCTATATGAGCGAGACAAGCACAAAATGAGACAAGATGAACACTTGTTACATTTTTCACAGTAACTACATACGGTGGTCAAAATAAACAATGTTGTCTTTCACAAACATTCACAATTGACCAGAGCTGACCAGCAGTCCCGCCGTGGTTATCCAACAGTCCCCGAAGACTTTTGTAGCAGCGCCGCGCGGCCAGATGCGCACCGGCTGGTATGACGGAGGACGCCCGCGTGTGACCGCCGGCTCATCATCTAACCAGCGCCCGTACATCATCCGCAATAAAGGCTGGAATAACTACCGACCGTGGCGGTATCAGCAGCCCATCCGTAAGTCAAACAACAATCCAAACACACCAGCGCAGAACAGAGTCCAATGCCAGGATCCGGACTTTACACAAAAGGTCCGCTCTTTTCTATTCACAATTGATGTGGACAGCCTTTATACTAAGATTGATACACAAGACGACATCCAAGCAATTAAAAACTTGATTTATTTATTTATTTATTTATATTTGAGGAGGAGGAATTTGTAATGTTTTTGTACATCTTAACAAGCATAATCGCTGTATAAAATGTAAATCCATAAGTCATCACAATTTGGTTAATTTCTTGGACACAACCACATTCAACGGACCCATATTCACTCTACACAACCAATTGGACACAAAAGTTTATTTCAAATGACAATTATCACGGTTCCACAGAATATACACACAGACAGAGGATTTTAAACAAGCCACCAAAGTGCTGTTCTCGGCTTTATCCAGCAGAGGGCACTCCAGGGCCATATTTGGAATCATTTCGAACGACAAGGATTGCTAGACGACTTGCGCGAATAAGAGGGGTTTAAAAGCGCCAGACAGGGGAATATTTCTTTCAAAAATGTGTGTATATGGTGATTTGTAAATAATGTGGCAAAAGATATGTGGGAGAAACAAGCCTGACAATACATGTACAGATTGCATGTCATAAATACAATATTGTAGAACAAAAGAATACTGACCGGCATGTTTTCCAGCATTTGTCTCCCCTGACTGGGATCCAGTACATGCCCTGACCCTGGAGTGTAAACCAAAATGGTCCACGGCCCAGAGAAGAAGAGCTGAGAGAGATTGGGTTAATTAATCAGGAACAGCATATCCACACGGCCTTAATGAAAGTGTCGAGGAGGAGAGCAGAGGGTGGGGAGGGGAATTGTCATTCGAAGACAGTTTGACACATAACAACAGCTGAGTTTTAAATAGTGACATTCATCTGATTTCACTGTCAATCTCAAACTGTACGAGCGAGACAAGCACAAAACGAGACGTGTTGCATTTTTCACAGTAACTCAACACCAAGTCAAAATAAATCACGTTGTCCTTCAAAAACATGCACAATTGATGTTTCTAAAGTGGGATTGTCATTCTAAGACAGTTTGACACAGAAAAAGAAATGAATCTTAAATATTGACTTTCCTTTGATTTTCCTGGCAAAATGACGCTATATGAGCGAGACAAGCACAAAATGAGACAAGATGAACACTTGTTACATTTTTCACAGTAACTACATACGGTGGTCAAAATAAACAATGTTGTCTTTCACAAACATTCACAATTGACCAGAGCTGACCAGCAGTCCCGCCGTGGTTATCCAACAGTCCCAGAAGACTTTTGTGGCAGCGCCGCGCGGCCAGATGCGCACCGGCTGGTATGACGGAGGACGCCCGCGTGTGACAGCCGGCTCATCATCTAACCAGCGCCCGTACATCATCCGCAATAAAGGCTGGAATAACTACCGACCTTGGCGGTATCAGCAGCCCATCCGTAAGTCAAACAACAATCCAAACACACCAGCGCAGAACAGAGTCCAATGCCAGGATCCGGACTTTACACACAAGGTCCGCTCTTTTCTATTCACAATTGATGTGGACAGCCTTTATACTAAGATTGATACACAAGACGACATCCAAGCAATTAAAAACTTGATTTATTTATTTATTTATTTATATTTGAGGAGGAGGAATTTGTAATGTTTTTGTACATCTTAACAAGCATAATCGCTGTATAAAATGTAAATCCATAAGTCATCACAATTTGGTTAATTTCTTGGACACAACCACATTCAACGGACCCATATTCACTCTACACAACCAATTGGACACAAAAGTTTATTTCAAATGACAATTATCACGGTTCCACAGAATATACACACAGACAGAGGATTTTAAACAAGCCACCAAAGTGCTGTTCTCGGCTTTATCCAGCAGAGGGCACTCCAGGGCCATATTTGGAATTATTTCGAACGACAAGGATTGCTAGACGACTTGCGCGAATAAGAGGGGTTTAAAAGCGCCAGACAGGGGAATATTTCTTTCAAAAATGTGTGTATATGGTGATTTGTAAATAATGTGGCAAAAGATATGTGGGAGAAACAAGCCTGACAATACATGTACAGATTGCATGTCATAAATACAATATTGTAGAACAAAAGAATACTGACCGGCATGTTTTCCAGCATTTGTCTCCCCTGACTGGGATCCAGTACATGCCCTGACCCTGGAGTGTAAACCAAAATGGTCCACGGCCCTGGGGAGGGGAATTGTCATTCGAAGACAGTTTGACACATAACAACAGCTGAGTTTTAAATAGTGACATTCATCTGATTTCACTGTCAATCTCAAACTGTACGAGCGAGACAAGCACAAAATGAGACGTGTTGCATTTTTCACAGTAACCAAGTCAAAATAAATCACGTTGTCCTTCAAAAACATGCACAATTGATGTTTCTAAAGTGGGATTGTCATTCTAAGACAGTTTGACACAGAAAAAGAAATGAATCTTAAATATTGACATTCCTTTGATTTTCCTGGCAAAATGACGCTATATGAGCGAGACAAGCACAAAATGAGACAAGATGAACACTTGTTACATTTTTCACAGTAACTACATACGGTGGTCAAAATAAACAATGTTGTCTTTCACAAACATTCACAATTGACCAGAGCTGACCAGCAGTCCCGCCGTGGTTATCCAACAGTCCCCGAAGACTTTTGTAGCAGCGCCGCGCGGCCACATGCGCACCGGCTGGTATGACGGAGGACGCCCGCGTGTGACCGCCGGCTCATCATCTAACCAGCGCCCGTACATCATCCGCAATAAAGGCTGGAATAACTACCGACCGTGGCGGTATCAGCAGCCCATCCGTAAGTCAAACAACAATCCAAACACACCAGCTCAGAACAGAGTCCAATGCCAGGATCCGGACTTTACACACAAGGTCCGCTCTTTTCTATTCACAATTGATGTGGACAGCCTTTATACTAAGATTGATACACAAGACGACATCCAAGCAATTAAAAACTTGATTTATTTATTTATTTATTCATATTTGAGGAGGAGGAATTTGTAATGTTTTTGTACATCTTAACAAGCATAATCGCTGTATAAAATGTAAATCCGTAGGTCATCACAATTTGGTTAATTTCTTGGACACAACCACATTCAACGGACCCATATTCACTCTACACAACCAATTGGACACAAAAGTTTATTTCAAATGACAATTATCACGGTTCCACAGAATATACACACAGACAGAGGATTTTAAACAAGCCACCAAAGTGCTGTTCTCGGCTTTATCCAGCAGAGGGCACTCCAGGGCCATATTTGGAATTATTTCGAACGACAAGGATTGCTAGACGACTAGCGCGAATAAGAGGGGTTTAAAAGCGCCAGACAGGGGAATATTTCTTTCAAAAATGTGTGTATATGGTGATTTGTAAATAATGTGGCAAAAGATATGTGGGAGAAACAAGCCTGACAATACATGTACAGATTGCATGTCATAAATACAATATTGTAGAACAAAAGAATACTGACCGGCATGTTTTCCAGCATTTGTCTCCCCTGACTGGGATCCAGTACATGCCCTGACCCTGGAGTGTAAACCAAAATGGTCCACGGCCCTGGGGAGGGGAATTGTCATTCGAAGACAGTTTGACACATAACAACAGCTGAGTTTTAAATAGTGACATTCATCTGATTTCACTGTCAATCTCAAACTGTACGAGCGAGACAAGCACAAAATGAGACGTGTTGCATTTTTCACAGTAACTCAACACCAAGTCAAAATAAATCATGTTGTCCTTCAAAAACATGCACAATTGATGTTTCTAAAGTGGGATTGTCATTCTAAGACAGTTTGACACAGAAAAAGAAATGAATCTTAAATATTGACTTTCCTTTGATTTTCCTGGCAAAATGACGCTATATGAGCGAGACAAGCACAAAATGAGACAAGATGAACACTTGTTACATTTTTCACAGTAACTACATACGGTGGTCAAAATAAACAATGTTGTCTTTCACAAACATTCACAATTGACCAGAGCTGACCAGCAGTCCCGCCGTGGCTATCCAACAGTCCCCGAAGACTTTTGTAGCAGCGCCGCGCGGCCAGATGCGCACCGGCTGGTATGACGGAGGACGCCCGCGTGTGACCGCCGGCTCATCATCTAACCAGCGCCCGTACATCATCCGCAATAAAGGCTGGAATAACTACCGACCGTGGCGGTATCAGCAGCCCATCCGTAAGTCAAACAACAATCCAAACACACCAGCTCAGAACAGAGTCCAATGCCAGGATCCGGACTTTACACACAAGGTCCGCTCTTTTCTATTCACAATTGATGTGGACAGCCTTTATACTAAGATTGATACACAAGACGACATCCAAGCAATTAAAAACTTGATTTATTTATTTATTTATTTATATTTGAGGAGGAGGAATTTGTAATGTTTTTGTACATCTTAACAAGCATAATCGCTGTATAAAATGTAAATCCATAAGTCATCACAATTTGGTTAATTTCTTGGACACAACCACATTCAACGGACCCATATTCACTCTACACAACCAATTGGACACAAAAGTTTATTTCAAATGACAATTATCACGGTTCCACAGAATATACACACAGACAGAGGATTTTAAACAAGCCACCAAAGTGCTGTTCTCGGCTTTATCCAGCAGAGGGCACTCCAGGGCCATATTTGGAATTATTTCGAACGACAAGGATTGCTAGACGATTTGCGCGAATAAGAGGGGTTTAAAAGCGCCAGACAGGAGAATATTTCTTTCAAAAATGTGTGTATATGGTGATTTGTAAATAATGTGGCAAAAGATATGTGGGAGAAACAAGCCTGACAATACATGTACAGATTGCATATCATAAATACAATATTGTAGAACAAAAGAATACTGACCGGCATGTTTTCCAGCATTTGTCTCCCCTGACTGGGATCCAGTACATGCCCTGACCCTGGAGTGTAAACCAAAATGGTCCACGGCCCTGGGGAGGGGAATTGTCATTCGAAGACAGTTTGACACATAACAACAGCTGAGTTTTAAATAGTGACATTCATCTGATTTCACTGTCAATCTCAAACTGTACGAGCGAGACAAGCACAAAATGAGACGTGTTGCATTTTTCACAGTAACTCAACACCAAGTCAAAATAAATCATGTTGTCCTTCAAAAACATGCACAATTGATGTTTCTAAAGTGGGATTGTCATTCTAAGACAGTTTGACACAGAAAAAGAAATGAATCTTAAATATTGACTTTCCTTTGATTTTCCTGGCAAAATGACGCTATATGAGCGAGACAAGCACAAAATGAGACAAGATGAACACTTGTTACATTTTTCACAGTAACTACATACGGTGGTCAAAATAAACAATGTTGTCTTTCACAAACATTCACAATTGACCAGAGCTGACCAGCAGTCCCGCCGTGGCTATCCAACAGTCCCCGAAGACTTTTGTAGCAGCGCCGCGCGGCCAGATGCGCACCGGCTGGTATGACGGAGGACGCCCGCGTGTGACCGCCGGCTCATCATCTAACCAGCGCCCGTACATCATCCGCAATAAAGGCTGGAATAACTACCGACCGTGGCGGTATCAGCAGCCCATCCGTAAGTCAAACAACAATCCAAACACACCAGCTCAGAACAGAGTCCAATGCCAGGATCCGGACTTTACACACAAGGTCCGCTCTTTTCTATTCACAATTGATGTGGACAGCCTTTATACTAAGATTGATACACAAGACGACATCCAAGCAATTAAAAACTTGATTTATTTATTTATTTATTTATATTTGAGGAGGAGGAATTTGTAATGTTTTTGTACATCTTCACAAGCATAATCGCTGTATAAAATGTAAATCCATAAGTCATCACAATTTGGTTAATTTCTTGGACACAACCACATTCAACGGAACCATATTCACTCTACACAACCAATTGGACACAAAAGTTTATTTCAAATGACAATTATCACGGTTCCACAGAATATACACACAGACAGAGGATTTTAAACAAGCCACCAAAGTGCTGTTCTCGGCTTTATCCAGCAGAGGGCACTCCAGGGCCATATTTGGAATCATTTCGAACGACAAGGATTGCTAGACGACTTGCGCGAATAAGAGGGGTTTAAAAGCGCCAGACAGGAGAATATTTCTTTCAAAAATGTGTGTATATGGTGATTTGTAAATAATGTGGCAAAAGATATGTGGGAGAAACAAGCCTGACAATACATGTACAGATTGCATGTCATAAATACAATATTGTAGAACAAAAGAATACTGACCGGCATGTTTTCCAGCATTTGTCTCCCCTGACTGGGATCCAGTACATGCCCTGACCCTGGAGTGTAAACCAAAATGGTCCACGGCCCTGGGGAGGGGAATTGTCATTCGAAGACAGTTTGACGCATAACAACAGCTGAGTTTTAAATAGTGACATTCATCTGATTTCACTGTCAATCTCAAACTGTACGAGCGAGACAAGCACAAAATGAGACGTGTTGCATTTTTCACAGTAACTCAACACCAAGTCAAAATAAATCATGTTGTCCTTCAAAAACATGCACAATTGATGTTTCTAAAGTGGGATTGTCATTCTAAGACAGTTTGACACAGAAAAAGAAATGAATCTTAAATATTGACTTTCCTTTGATTTTCCTGGCAAAATGACGCTATATGAGCGAGACAAGCACAAAATGAGACAAGATGAACACTTGTTACATTTTTCACAGTAACTACATACGGTGGTCAAAATAAACAATGTTGTCTTTCACAAACATTCACAATTGACCAGAGCTGACCAGCAGTCCCGCCGTGGTTATCCAACAGTCCCCGAAGACTTTTGTAGCAGCGTCGCGCGGCCAGATGCGCACCGGCTGGTATGACGGAGGACGCCTGCGTGTGACCGCCGGCTCATCATCTAACCAGCGCCCGTACATCATCCGCAATAATGGCTGGAATAATTACCGACCGTGGCGGTATCAGCAGCCCATCCGTAAGTCAAACAACAATCCAAACACACCAGCGCAGAACAGAGTCCAATGCCAGGATCCGGACTTTACACACAAGGTCCGCTCTTTTCTATTCACAATTGATGTGGACAGCCTTTATACTAAGATTGATACACAAGACGACATCCAAGCAATTAAAAACTTGATTTATTTATTTATATTTGAGGAGGAGGAATTTGTAATGTTTTTGTACATCTTAACAAGCATAATCGCTGTATAAAATGTAAATCCATAAGTCATCACAATTTGGTTAATTTCTTGGACACAACCACATTCAACGGACCCATATTCACTCTACACAACCAATTGGACACAAAAGTTTATTTCAAATGACAATTATCACGGTTCCACAGAATATACACACAGACAGAGGATTTTAAACAAGCCACCAAAGTGCTGTTCTCGGCTTTATCCAGCAGAGGGCACTCCAGGGCCATATTTGGAATTATTTCGAACGACAAGGATTGCTAGACGACTTGCGCGAATAAGAGGGGTTTAAAAGCGCCAGACAGGGGAATATTTCTTTCAAAAATGTGTGTATATGGTGATTTGTAAATAATGTGGCAAAAGATATGTGGGAGAAACAAGCCTGACAATACATGTACAGATTGCATGTCATAAATACAATATTGTAGAACAAAAGAATACTGACCGGCATGTTTTCCAGCATTTGTCTCCCCTGACTGGGATCCAGTACATGCCCTGACCCTGGAGTGTAAACCAAAATGGTCCAAGGCCCATAGAAGAAGAGCTGAGAGAGATTGGGTTAATTAATCAGGAACAGCATATCCACACGGCCTTAATGAAAGTGTCGAGGAGGAGAGCAGAGGGTGGGGAGGGGAATTGTCATTCGAAGACAGTTTGACACATAACAACAGCTGAGTTTTAAATAGTGACATTCATCTGATTTCACTGTCAATCTCAAACTGTACGAGCGAGACAAGCACAAAATGAGACGTGTTGCATTTTTCACAGTAACTCAACACCAAGTCAAAATAAATCATGTTGTCCTTCAAAAACATGCACAATTGATGTTTCTAAAGTGGGATTGTCATTCTAAGACAGTTTGACACAGAAAAAGAAATGAATCTTAAATATTGACTTTCCTTTGATTTTCCTGGCAAAATGACGCTATATGAGCGAGACAAGCACAAAATGAGACAAGATGAACACTTGTTACATTTTTCACAGTAACTACATACGGTGGTCAAAATAAACAATGTTGTCTTTCACAAACATTCACAATTGACCAGAGCTGACCAGCAGTCCCGCCGTGGTTATCCAACAGTCCCCGAAGACTTTTGTAGCAGCGCCGCGCGGCCAGATGCGCACCGGCTGGTATGACGGAGGACGCCCGCGTGTGACCGCCGGCTCATCATCTAACCAGCGCCCGTACATCATCCGCAATAAAGGCTGGAATAACTACCGACCGTGGCGGTATCAGCAGCCCATCCGTAAGTCAAACAACAATCCAAACACACCAGCGCAGAACAGAGTCCAATGCCAGGATCCGGACTTTACACAAAAGGTCCGCTCTTTTCTATTCACAATTGATGTGGACAGCCTTTATACTAAGATTGATACACAAGACGACATCCAAGCAATTAAAAACTTGATTTATTTATTTATTTATTTATATTTGAGGAGGAGGAATTTGTAATGTTTTTGTACATCTTAACAAGCATAATCGCTGTATAAAATGTAAATCCATAAGTCATCACAATTTGGTTAATTTCTTGGACACAACCACATTCAACGGACCCATATTCACTCTACACAACCAATTGGACACAAAAGTTTATTTCAAATGACAATTATCACGGTTCCACAGAATATACACACAGACAGAGGATTTTAAACAAGCCACCAAAGTGCTGTTCTCGGCTTTATCCAGCAGAGGGCACTCCAGGGCCATATTTGGAATCATTTCGAACGACAAGGATTGCTAGACGACTTGCGCGAATAAGAGGGGTTTAAAAGCGCCAGACAGGGGAATATTTCTTTCAAAAATGTGTGTATATGGTGATTTGTAAATAATGTGGCAAAAGATATGTGGGAGAAACAAGCCTGACAATACATGTACAGATTGCATGTCATAAATACAATATTGTAGAACAAAAGAATACTGACCGGCATGTTTTCCAGCATTTGTCTCCCCTGACTGGGATCCAGTACATGCCCTGACCCTGGAGTGTAAACCAAAATGGTCCACGGCCCAGAGAAGAAGAGCTGAGAGAGATTGGGTTAATTAATCAGGAACAGCATATCCACACGGCCTTAATGAAAGTGTCGAGGAGGAGAGCAGAGGGTGGGGAGGGGAATTGTCATTCGAAGACAGTTTGACACATAACAACAGCTGAGTTTTAAATAGTGACATTCATCTGATTTCACTGTCAATCTCAAACTGTACGAGCGAGACAAGCACAAAACGAGACGTGTTGCATTTTTCACAGTAACTCAACACCAAGTCAAAATAAATCACGTTGTCCTTCAAAAACATGCACAATTGATGTTTCTAAAGTGGGATTGTCATTCTAAGACAGTTTGACACAGAAAAAGAAATGAATCTTAAATATTGACTTTCCTTTGATTTTCCTGGCAAAATGACGCTATATGAGCGAGACAAGCACAAAATGAGACAAGATGAACACTTGTTACATTTTTCACAGTAACTACATACGGTGGTCAAAATAAACAATGTTGTCTTTCACAAACATTCACAATTGACCAGAGCTGACCAGCAGTCCCGCCGTGGTTATCCAACAGTCCCCGAAGACTTTTGTAGCAGCGCCGCGCGGCCAGATGCGCACCGGCTGGTATGACGGAGGACGCCCGCGTGTGACCGCCGGCTCATCATCTAACCAGCGCCCGTACATCATCCGCAATAAAGGCTGGAATAACTACCGACCGTGGCGGTATCAGCAGCCCATCCGTAAGTCAAACAACAATCCAAACACACCAGCGCAGAACAGAGTCCAATGCCAGGATCCGGACTTTACACACAAGGTCCGCTCTTTTCTATTCACAATTGATGTGGACAGCCTTTATACTAAGATTGATACACAAGACGACATCCAAGCAATTAAAAACTTGATTTATTTATTTATTTATTTATATTTGAGGAGGAGGAATTTGGAATGTTTTTGTACATCTTAACAAGCATAATCGCTGTATAAAATGTAAATCCATAAGTCATCACAATTTGGTTAATTTCTTGGACACAACCACATTCAACGGACCCATATTCACTCTACACAACCAATTGGACACAAAAGTTTATTTCAAATGACAATTATCACGGTTCCACAGAATATACACACAGACAGAGGATTTTAAACAAGCCACCAAAGTGCTGTTCTCGGCTTTATCCAGCAGAGGGCACTCCAGGGCCATATTTGGAATTATTTCGAACGACAAGGATTGCTAGACGACTTGCGCGAATAAGAGGGGTTTAAAAGCGCCAGACAGGAGAATATTTCTTTCAAAAATGTGTGTATATGGTGATTTGTAAATAATGTGGCAAAAGATATGTGGGAGAAACAAGCCTGACAATATATGTACAGATTGCATGTCATAAATACAATATTGTAGAACAAAAGAATACTGACCGGCATGTTTTCCAGCATTTGTCTCCCCTGACTGGGATCCAGTACATGCCCTGACCCTGGAGTGTAAACCAAAATGGTCCACGGCCCTGGGGAGGGGAATTGTCATTCGAAGACAGTTTGACACATAACAACAGCTGAGTTTTAAATAGTGACATTCATCTGATTTCACTGTCAATCTCAAACTGTACGAGCGAGACAAGCACAAAATGAGACGTGTTGCATTTTTCACAGTAACTCAACACCAAGTCAAAATAAATCATGTTGTCCTTCAAAAACATGCACAATTGATGTTTCTAAAGTGGGATTGTCATTCTAAGACAGTTTGACACAGAAAAAGAAATGAATCTTAAATATTGACTTTCCTTTGATTTTCCTGGCAAAATGACGCTATATGAGCGAGACAAGCACAAAATGAGACAAGATGAACACTTGTTACATTTTTCACAGTAACTACATACGGTGGTCAAAATAAACAATGTTGTCTTTCACAAACATTCACAATTGACCAGAGCTGACCAGCAGTCCCGCCGTGGTTATCCAACAGTCCCCGAAGACTTTTGTAGCAGCGCCGCGCGGCCAGATGCGCACCGGCTGGTATGACGGAGGACGCCCGCGTGTGACCGCCGGCTCATCATCTAACCAGCGCCCGTACATCATCCGCAATAAAGGCTGGAATAACTACCGACCGTGGCGGTATCAGCAGCCCATCCGTAAGTCAAACAACAATCCAAACACACCAGCGCAGAACAGAGTCCAATGCCAGGATCCGGACTTTACACAAAAGGTCCGCTCTTTTCTATTCACAATTGATGTGGACAGCCTTTATACTAAGATTGATACACAAGACGACATCCAAGCAATTAAAAACTTGATTTATTTATTTATTTATTTATATTTGAGGAGGAGGAATTTGTAATGTTTTTGTACATCTTAACAAGCATAATCGCTGTATAAAATGTAAATCCATAAGTCATCACAATTTGGTTAATTTCTTGGACACAACCACATTCAACGGACCCATATTCACTCTACACAACCAATTGGACACAAAAGTTTATTTCAAATGACAATTATCACGGTTCCACAGAATATACACACAGACAGAGGATTTTAAACAAGCCACCAAAGTGCTGTTCTCGGCTTTATCCAGCAGAGGGCACTCCAGGGCCATATTTGGAATCATTTCGAACGACAAGGATTGCTAGACGACTTGCGCGAATAAGAGGGGTTTAAAAGCGCCAGACAGGGGAATATTTCTTTCAAAAATGTGTGTATATGGTGATTTGTAAATAATGTGGCAAAAGATATGTGGGAGAAACAAGCCTGACAATACATGTACAGATTGCATGTCATAAATACAATATTGTAGAACAAAAGAATACTGACCGGCATGTTTTCCAGCATTTGTCTCCCCTGACTGGGATCCAGTACATGCCCTGACCCTGGAGTGTAAACCAAAATGGTCCACGGCCCTGGGGAGGGGAATTGTCATTCGAAGACAGTTTGACGCATAACAACAGCTGAGTTTTAAATAGTGACATTCATCTGATTTCACTGTCAATCTCAAACTGTACGAGCGAGACAAGCACAAAATGAGACGTGTTGCATTTTTCACAGTAACTCAACACCAAGTCAAAATAAATCATGTTGTCCTTCAAAAACATGCACAATTGATGTTTCTAAAGTGGGATTGTCATTCTAAGACAGTTTGACACAGAAAAAGAAATGAATCTTAAATATTGACTTTCCTTTGATTTTCCTGGCAAAATGACGCTATATGAGCGAGACAAGCACAAAATGAGACAAGATGAACACTTGTTACATTTTTCACAGTAACTACATACGGTGGTCAAAATAAACAATGTTGTCTTTCACAAACATTCACAATTGACCAGAGCTGACCAGCAGTCCCGCCGTGGTTATCCAACAGTCCCCGAAGACTTTTGTAGCAGCGCCGCGCGGCCAGATGCGCACCGGCTGGTATGACGGAGGACGCCCGCGTGTGACCGCCGGCTCATCATCTAACCAGCGCCCGTACATCATCCGCAATAAAGGCTGGAATAACTACCGACCGTGGCGGTATCAGCAGCCCATCCGTAAGTCAAACAACAATCCAAACACACCAGCGCAGAACAGAGTCCAATGCCAGGATCCGGACTTTACACACAAGGTCCGCTCTTTTCTATTCACAATTGATGTGGACAGCCTTTATACTAAGATTGATACACAAGACGACATCCAAGCAATTAAAAACTTGATTTATTTATTTATTTATTTATATTTGAGGAGGAGGAATTTGGAATGTTTTTGTACATCTTAACAAGCATAATCGCTGTATAAAATGTAAATCCATAAGTCATCACAATTTGGTTAATTTCTTGGACACAACCACATTCAACGGACCCATATTCACTCTACACAACCAATTGGACACAAAAGTTTATTTCAAATGACAATTATCACGGTTCCACAGAATATACACACAGACAGAGGATTTTAAACAAGCCACCAAAGTGCTGTTCTCGGCTTTATCCAGCAGAGGGCACTCCAGGGCCATATTTGGAATTATTTCGAACGACAAGGATTGCTAGACGACTTGCGCGAATAAGAGGGGTTTAAAAGCGCCAGACAGGAGAATATTTCTTTCAAAAATGTGTGTATATGGTGATTTGTAAATAATGTGGCAAAAGATATGTGGGAGAAACAAGCCTGACAATATATGTACAGATTGCATGTCATAAATACAATATTGTAGAACAAAAGAATACTGACCGGCATGTTTTCCAGCATTTGTCTCCCCTGACTGGGATCCAGTACATGCCCTGACCCTGGAGTGTAAACCAAAATGGTCCACGGCCCTGGGGAGGGGAATTGTCATTCGAAGACAGTTTGACGCATAACAACAGCTGAGTTTTAAATAGTGACATTCATCTGATTTCACTGTCAATCTCAAACTGTACGAGCGAGACAAGCACAAAATGAGACGTGTTGCATTTTTCACAGTAACTCAACACCAAGTCAAAATAAATCATGTTGTCCTTCAAAAACATGCACAATTGATGTTTCTAAAGTGGGATTGTCATTCTAAGACAGTTTGACACAGAAAAAGAAATGAATCTTAAATATTGACTTTCCTTTGATTTTCCTGGCAAAATGACGCTATATGAGCGAGACAAGCACAAAATGAGACAAGATGAACACTTGTTACATTTTTCACAGTAACTACATACGGTGGTCAAAATAAACAATGTTGTCTTTCACAAACATTCACAATTGACCAGAGCTGACCAGCAGTCCCGCCGTGGCTATCCAACAGTCCCCGAAGACTTTTGTAGCAGCGCCGCGCGGCCAGATGCGCACCGGCTGGTATGACGGAGGACGCCCGCGTGTGACCGCCGGCTCATCATCTAACCAGCGCCCGTACATCATCCGCAATAAAGGCTGGAATAACTACCGACCGTGGCGGTATCAGCAGCCCATCCGTAAGTCAAACAACAATCCAAACACACCAGCTCAGAACAGAGTCCAATGCCAGGATCCGGACTTTACACACAAGGTCCGCTCTTTTCTATTCACAATTGATGTGGACAGCCTTTATACTAAGATTGATACACAAGACGACATCCAAGCAATTAAAAACTTGATTTATTTATTTATTTATTTATATTTGAGGAGGAGGAATTTGTAATGTTTTTGTACATCTTCACAAGCATAATCGCTGTATAAAATGTAAATCCATAAGTCATCACAATTTGGTTAATTTCTTGGACACAACCACATTCAACGGACCCATATTCACTCTACACAACCAATTGGACACAAAAGTTTATTTCAAATGACAATTATCACGGTTCCACAGAATATACACACAGACAGAGGATTTTAAACAAGCCACCAAAGTGCTGTTCTCGGCTTTATCCAGCAGAGGGCACTCCAGGGCCATATTTGGAATCATTTCGAACGACAAGGATTGCTAGACGACTTGCGCGAATAAGAGGGGTTTAAAAGCGCCAGACAGGAGAATATTTCTTTCAAAAATGTGTGTATATGGTGATTTGTAAATAATGTGGCAAAAGATATGTGGGAGAAACAAGCCTGACAATACATGTACAGATTGCATGTCATAAATACAATATTGTAGAACAAAAGAATACTGACCGGCATGTTTTCCAGCATTTGTCTCCCCTGACTGGGATCCAGTACATGCCCTGACCCTGGAGTGTAAACCAAAATGGTCCACGGCCCTGGGGAGGGGAATTGTCATTCGAAGACAGTTTGACGCATAACAACAGCTGAGTTTTAAATAGTGACATTCATCTGATTTCACTGTCAATCTCAAACTGTACGAGCGAGACAAGCACAAAATGAGACGTGTTGCATTTTTCACAGTAACTCAACACCAAGTCAAAATAAATCATGTTGTCCTTCAAAAACATGCACAATTGATGTTTCTAAAGTGGGATTGTCATTCTAAGACAGTTTGACACAGAAAAAGAAATGAATCTTAAATATTGACTTTCCTTTGATTTTCCTGGCAAAATGACGCTATATGAGCGAGACAAGCACAAAATGAGACAAGATGAACACTTGTTACATTTTTCACAGTAACTACATACGGTGGTCAAAATAAACAATGTTGTCTTTCACAAACATTCACAATTGACCAGAGCTGACCAGCAGTCCCGCCGTGGTTATCCAACAGTCCCCGAAGACTTTTGTAGCAGCGCCACGCGGCCAGATGCGCACCGGCTGGTATGACGGAGGACGCCCGTGTGTGACCGCCGGCTCATCATCTAACCAGCGCCCGTACATCATCCGCAATAAAGGCTGGAATAACTACCGACCGTGGCGGTATCAGCAGCCCATCCGTAAGTCAAACAACAATCCAAACACACCAGCTCAGAACAGAGTCCAATGCCAGGATCCGGACTTTACACACAAGGTCCGCTCTTTTCTATTCACAATTGATGTGGACAGCCTTTATACTAAGATTGATACACAAGACGACATCCAAGCAATTAAAAACTTGATTTATTTATTTATATTTGAGGAGGAGGAATTTGTAATGTTTTTGTACATCTTAACAAGCATAATCGCTGTATAAAATGTAAATCCATAAGTCATCACAATTTGGTTAATTTCTTGGACACAACCACATTCAACGGACCCATATTCACTCTACACAACCAATTGGACACAAAAGTTTATTTCAAATGACAATTATCACGGTTCCACAGAATATACACACAGACAGAGGATTTTAAACAAGCCACCAAAGTGCTGTTCTCGGCTTTATCCAGCAGAGGGCACTCCAGGGCCATATTTGGAATCATTTCGAACGACAAGGATTGCTAGACGACTTGCGCGAATAAGAGGGGTTTAAAAGCGCCAGACAGGGGAATATTTCTTTCAAAAATGTGTGTATATGGTGATTTGTAAATAATGTGGCAAAAGATATGTGGGAGAAACAAGCCTGACAATACATGTACAGATTGCATGTCATAAATACAATATTGTAGAACAAAAGAATACTGACCGGCATGTTTTCCAGCATTTGTCTCCCCTGACTGGGATCCAGTACATGCCCTGACCCTGGAGTGTAAACCAAAATGGTCCACGGCCCTGGGGAGGGGAATTGTCATTCGAAGACAGTTTGACGCATAACAACAGCTGAGTTTTAAATAGTGACATTCATCTGATTTCACTGTCAATCTCAAACTGTACGAGCGAGACAAGCACAAAATGAGACGTGTTGCATTTTTCACAGTAACTCAACACCAAGTCAAAATAAATCATGTTGTCCTTCAAAAACATGCACAATTGATGTTTCTAAAGTGGGATTGTCATTCTAAGACAGTTTGACACAGAAAAAGAAATGAATCTTAAATATTGACTTTCCTTTGATTTTCCTGGCAAAATGACGCTATATGAGCGAGACAAGCACAAAATGAGACAAGATGAACACTTGTTACATTTTTCACAGTAACTACATACGGTGGTCAAAATAAACAATGTTGTCTTTCACAAACATTCACAATTGACCAGAGCTGACCAGCAGTCCCGCCGTGGTTATCCAACAGTCCCCGAAGACTTTTGTAGCAGCGCCACGCGGCCAGATGCGCACCGGCTGGTATGACGGAGGACGCCCGCGTGTGACCGCCGGCTCATCATCTAACCAGCGCCCGTACATCATCCGCAATAAAGGCTGGAATAACTACCGACCGTGGCGGTATCAGCAGCCCATCCGTAAGTCAAACAACAATCCAAACACACCAGCTCAGAACAGAGTCCAATGCCAGGATCCGGACTTTACACACAAGGTCCGCTCTTTTCTATTCACAATTGATGTGGACAGCCTTTATACTAAGATTGATACACAAGACGACATCCAAGCAATTAAAAACTTGATTTATTTATTTATATTTGAGGAGGAGGAATTTGTAATGTTTTTGTACATCTTAACAAGCATAATCGCTGTATAAAATGTAAATCCATAAGTCATCACAATTTGGTTAATTTCTTGGACACAACCACATTCAACGGACCCATATTCACTCTACACAACCAATTGGACACAAAAGTTTATTTCAAATGACAATTATCACGGTTCCACAGAATATACACACAGACAGAGGATTTTAAACAAGCCACCAAAGTGCTGTTCTCGGCTTTATCCAGCAGAGGGCACTCCAGGGCCATATTTGGAATCATTTCGAACGACAAGGATTGCTAGACGACTTGCGCGAATAAGAGGGGTTTAAAAGCGCCAGACAGGGGAATATTTCTTTCAAAAATGTGTGTATATGGTGATTTGTAAATAATGTGGCAAAAGATATGTGGGAGAAACAAGCCTGACAATACATGTACAGATTGCATGTCATAAATACAATATTGTAGAACAAAAGAATACTGACCGGCATGTTTTCCAGCATTTGTCTCCCCTGACTGGGATCCAGTACATGCCCTGACCCTGGAGTGTAAACCAAAATGGTCCACGGCCCTGGGGAGGGGAATTGTCATTCGAAGACAGTTTGACGCATAACAACAGCTGAGTTTTAAATAGTGACATTCATCTGATTTCACTGTCAATCTCAAACTGTACGAGCGAGACAAGCACAAAATGAGACGTGTTGCATTTTTCACAGTAACTCAACACCAAGTCAAAATAAATCATGTTGTCCTTCAAAAACATGCACAATTGATGTTTCTAAAGTGGGATTGTCATTCTAAGACAGTTTGACACAGAAAAAGAAATGAATCTTAAATATTGACTTTCCTTTGATTTTCCTGGCAAAATGACGCTATATGAGCGAGACAAGCACAAAATGAGACAAGATGAACACTTGTTACATTTTTCACAGTAACTACATACGGTGGTCAAAATAAACAATGTTGTCTTTCACAAACATTCACAATTGACCAGAGCTGACCAGCAGTCCCGCCGTGGTTATCCAACAGTCCCCGAAGACTTTTGTAGCAGCGCCACGCGGCCAGATGCGCACCGGCTGGTATGACGGAGGACGCCCGCGTGTGACCGCCGGCTCATCATCTAACCAGCGCCCGTACATCATCCGCAATAAAGGCTGGAATAACTACCGACCGTGGCGGTATCAGCAGCCCATCCGTAAGTCAAACAACAATCCAAACACACCAGCTCAGAACAGAGTCCAATGCCAGGATCCGGACTTTACACACAAGGTCCGCTCTTTTCTATTCACAATTGATGTGGACAGCCTTTATACTAAGATTGATACACAAGACGACATCCAAGCAATTAAAAACTTGATTTAGTTATTTATATTTGAGGAGGAGGAATTTGTAATGTTTTTGTACATCTTAACAAGCATAATCGCTGTATAAAATGTAAATCCATAAGTCATCACAATTTGGTTAATTTCTTGGACACAACCACATTCAACGGACCCATATTCACTCTACACAACCAATTGGACACAAAAGTTTATTTCAAATGACAATTATCACGGTTCCACAGAATATACACACAGACAGAGGATTTTAAACAAGCCACCAAAGTGCTGTTCTCGGCTTTATCCAGCAGAGGGCACTCCAGGGCCATATTTGGAATCATTTCGAACGACAAGGATTGCTAGACGACTTGCGCGAATAAGAGGGGTTTAAAAGCGCCAGACAGGGGAATATTTCTTTCAAAAATGTGTGTATATGGTGATTTGTAAATAATGTGGCAAAAGATATGTGGGAGAAACAAGCCTGACAATACATGTACAGATTGCATGTCATAAATACAATATTGTAGAACAAAAGAATACTGACCGGCATGTTTTCCAGCATTTGTCTCCCCTGACTGGGATCCAGTACATGCCCTGACCCTGGAGTGTAAACCAAAATGGTCCAAGGCCCAGAGAAGAAGAGCTGAGAGAGATTGGGTTAATTAATCAGGAACAGCATATCCACACGGCCTTAATGAAAGTGTCGAGGAGGAGAGCAGAGGGTGGGGAGGGGAATTGTCATTCGAAGACAGTTTGACACATAACAACAGCTGAGTTTTAAATAGTGACATTCATCTGATTTCACTGTCAATCTCAAACTGTACGAGCGAGACAAGCACAAAATGAGACGTGTTGCATTTTTCACAGTAACTCAACACCAAGTCAAAATAAATCATGTTGTCCTTCAAAAACATGCACAATTGATGTTTCTAAAGTGGGATTGTCATTCTAAGACAGTTTGACACAGAAAAAGAAATGAATCTTAAATATTGACTTTCCTTTGATTTTCCTGGCAAAATGACGCTATATGAGCGAGACAAGCACAAAATGAGACAAGATGAACACTTGTTACATTTTTCACAGTAACTACATACGGTGGTCAAAATAAACAATGTTGTCTTTCACAAACATTCACAATTGACCAGAGCTGACCAGCAGTCCCGCCGTGGTTATCCAACAGTCCCCGAAGACTTTTGTAGCAGCGCCACGCGGCCAGATGCGCACCGGCTGGTATGACGGAGGACGTCCGCGTGTGACCGCCGGCTCATCATCTAACCAGCACCCGTACATCATCCGCAATAAAGGCTGGAATAACTACCGACCGTGGCGGTATCAGCAGCCCATCCGTAAGTCAAACAACAATCCAAACACACCAGCTCAGAACAGAGTCCAATGCCAGGATCCGGACTTTACACACAAGGTCCGCTCTTTTCTATTCACAATTGATGTGGACAGCCTTTATACTAAGATTGATACACAAGACGACATCCAAGCAATTAAAAACTTGATTTATTTATTTATATTTGAGGAGGAGGAATTTGTAATGTTTTTGTACATCTTAACAAGCATAATCGCTGTATAAAATGTAAATCCATAAGTCATCACAATTTGGTTAATTTCTTGGACACAACCACATTCAACGGACCCATATTCACTCTACACAACCAATTGGACACAAAAGTTTATTTCAAATGACAATTATCACGGTTCCACAGAATATACACACAGACAGAGGATTTTAAACAAGCCACCAAAGTGCTGTTCTCGGCTTTATCCAGCAGAGGGCACTCCAGGGCCATATTTGGAATCATTTCGAACGACAAGGATTGCTAGACGACTTGCGCGAATAAGAGGGGTTTAAAAGCGCCAGACAGGGGAATATTTCTTTCAAAAATGTGTGTATATGGTGATTTGTAAATAATGTGGCAAAAGATATGTGGGAGAAACAAGCCTGACAATACATGTACAGATTGCATGTCATAAATACAATATTGTAGAACAAAAGAATACTGACCGGCATGTTTTCCAGCATTTGTCTCCCCTGACTGGGATCCAGTACATGCCCTGACCCTGGAGTGTAAACCAAAATGGTGCAAGGCCCAGAGAAGAAGAGCTGAGAGAGATTGGGTTAATTAATCAGGAACAGCATATCCACATGGCCTTAATGAAAGTGTCGAGGAGGAGAGCAGAGGGTGGGGAGGGGAATTGTCATTCGAAGACAGTTTGACACATAACAACAGCTGAGTTTTAAATAGTGACATTCATCTGATTTCACTGTCAATCTCAAACTGTACGAGCGAGACAAGCACAAAATGAGACGTGTTGCATTTTTCACAGTAACTCAACACCAAGTCAAAATAAATCATGTTGTCCTTCAAAAACATGCACAATTGATGTTTCTAAAGTGGGATTGTCATTCTAAGACAGTTTGACACAGAAAAAGAAATGAATCTTAAATATTGACTTTCCTTTGATTTTCCTGGCAAAATGACGCTATATGAGCGAGACAAGCACAAAATGAGACAAGATGAACACTTGTTACATTTTTCACAGTAACTACATACGGTGGTCAAAATAAACAATGTTGTCTTTCACAAACATTCACAATTGACCAGAGCTGACCAGCAGTCCCGCCGTGGTTATCCAACAGTCCCCGAAGACTTTTGTAGCAGCGCCGCGCGGCCAGATGCGCACCGGCTGGTATGACGGAGGACGCCCGCGTGTGACCGCCGGCTCATCATCTAACCAGCGCCCGTACATCATCCGCAATAAAGGCTGGAATAACTACCGACCGTGGCGGTATCAGCAGCCCATCCGTAAGTCAAACAACAATCCAAACACACCAGCTCAGAACAGAGTCCAATGCCAGGATCCGGACTTTACACACAAGGTCCGCTCTTTTCTATTCACAATTGATGTGGACAGCCTTTATACTAAGATTGATACACAAGACGACATCCAAGCAATTAAAAACTTGATTTATTTATTTATTTATTTATATTTGAGGAGGAGGAATTTGTAATGTTTTTGTACATCTTCACAAGCATAATCGCTGTATAAAATGTAAATCCATAAGTCATCACAATTTGGTTAATTTCTTGGACACAACCACATTCAACGGACCCATATTCACTCTACACAACCAATTGGACACAAAAGTTTATTTCAAATGACAATTATCACGGTTCCACAGAATATACACACAGACAGAGGATTTTAAACAAGCCACCAAAGTGCTGTTCTCGGCTTTATCCAGCAGAGGGCACTCCAGGGCCATATTTGGAATCATTTCGAACGACAAGGATTGCTAGACGACTTGCGCGAATAAGAGGGGTTTAAAAGCGCCAGACAGGAGAATATTTCTTTCAAAAATGTGTGTATATGGTGATTTGTAAATAATGTGGCAAAAGATATGTGGGAGAAACAAGCCTGACAATACATGTACAGATTGCATGTCATAAATACAATATTGTAGAACAAAAGAATACTGACCGGCATGTTTTCCAGCATTTGTCTCCCCTGACTGGGATCCAGTACATGCCCTGACCCTGGAGTGTAAACCAAAATGGTCCACGGCCCTGGGGAGGGGAATTGTCATTCGAAGACAGTTTGACGCATAACAACAGCTGAGTTTTAAATAGTGACATTCATCTGATTTCACTGTCAATCTCAAACTGTACGAGCGAGACAAGCACAAAATGAGACGTGTTGCATTTTTCACAGTAACTCAACACCAAGTCAAAATAAATCATGTTGTCCTTCAAAAACATGCACAATTGATGTTTCTAAAGTGGGATTGTCATTCTAAGACAGTTTGACACAGAAAAAGAAATGAATCTTAAATATTGACTTTCCTTTGATTTTCCTGGCAAAATGACGCTATATGAGCGAGACAAGCACAAAATGAGACAAGATGAACACTTGTTACATTTTTCACAGTAACTACATACGGTGGTCAAAATAAACAATGTTGTCTTTCACAAACATTCACAATTGACCAGAGCTGACCAGCAGTCCCGCCGTGGTTATCCAACAGTCCCCGAAGACTTTTGTAGCAGCGCCACGCGGCCAGATGCGCACCGGCTGGTATGACGGAGGACGCCCGTGTGTGACCGCCGGCTCATCATCTAACCAGCGCCCGTACATCATCCGCAATAAAGGCTGGAATAACTACCGACCGTGGCGGTATCAGCAGCCCATCCGTAAGTCAAACAACAATCCAAACACACCAGCTCAGAACAGAGTCCAATGCCAGGATCCGGACTTTACACACAAGGTCCGCTCTTTTCTATTCACAATTGATGTGGACAGCCTTTATACTAAGATTGATACACAAGACGACATCCAAGCAATTAAAAACTTGATTTATTTATTTATATTTGAGGAGGAGGAATTTGTAATGTTTTTGTACATCTTAACAAGCATAATCGCTGTATAAAATGTAAATCCATAAGTCATCACAATTTGGTTAATTTCTTGGACACAACCACATTCAACGGACCCATATTCACTCTACACAACCAATTGGACACAAAAGTTTATTTCAAATGACAATTATCACGGTTCCACAGAATATACACACAGACAGAGGATTTTAAACAAGCCACCAAAGTGCTGTTCTCGGCTTTATCCAGCAGAGGGCACTCCAGGGCCATATTTGGAATCATTTCGAACGACAAGGATTGCTAGACGACTTGCGCGAATAAGAGGGGTTTAAAAGCGCCAGACAGGGGAATATTTCTTTCAAAAATGTGTGTATATGGTGATTTGTAAATAATGTGGCAAAAGATATGTGGGAGAAACAAGCCTGACAATACATGTACAGATTGCATGTCATAAATACAATATTGTAGAACAAAAGAATACTGACCGGCATGTTTTCCAGCATTTGTCTCCCCTGACTGGGATCCAGTACATGCCCTGACCCTGGAGTGTAAACCAAAATGGTCCACGGCCCTGGGGAGGGGAATTGTCATTCGAAGACAGTTTGACGCATAACAACAGCTGAGTTTTAAATAGTGACATTCATCTGATTTCACTGTCAATCTCAAACTGTACGAGCGAGACAAGCACAAAATGAGACGTGTTGCATTTTTCACAGTAACTCAACACCAAGTCAAAATAAATCATGTTGTCCTTCAAAAACATGCACAATTGATGTTTCTAAAGTGGGATTGTCATTCTAAGACAGTTTGACACAGAAAAAGAAATGAATCTTAAATATTGACTTTCCTTTGATTTTCCTGGCAAAATGACGCTATATGAGCGAGACAAGCACAAAATGAGACAAGATGAACACTTGTTACATTTTTCACAGTAACTACATACGGTGGTCAAAATAAACAATGTTGTCTTTCACAAACATTCACAATTGACCAGAGCTGACCAGCAGTCCCGCCGTGGTTATCCAACAGTCCCCGAAGACTTTTGTAGCAGCGCCACGCGGCCAGATGCGCACCGGCTGGTATGACGGAGGACGCCCGCGTGTGACCGCCGGCTCATCATCTAACCAGCGCCCGTACATCATCCGCAATAAAGGCTGGAATAACTACCGACCGTGGCGGTATCAGCAGCCCATCCGTAAGTCAAACAACAATCCAAACACACCAGCTCAGAACAGAGTCCAATGCCAGGATCCGGACTTTACACACAAGGTCCGCTCTTTTCTATTCACAATTGATGTGGACAGCCTTTATACTAAGATTGATACACAAGACGACATCCAAGCAATTAAAAACTTGATTTATTTATTTATATTTGAGGAGGAGGAATTTGTAATGTTTTTGTACATCTTAACAAGCATAATCGCTGTATAAAATGTAAATCCATAAGTCATCACAATTTGGTTAATTTCTTGGACACAACCACATTCAACGGACCCATATTCACTCTACACAACCAATTGGACACAAAAGTTTATTTCAAATGACAATTATCACGGTTCCACAGAATATACACACAGACAGAGGATTTTAAACAAGCCACCAAAGTGCTGTTCTCGGCTTTATCCAGCAGAGGGCACTCCAGGGCCATATTTGGAATCATTTCGAACGACAAGGATTGCTAGACGACTTGCGCGAATAAGAGGGGTTTAAAAGCGCCAGACAGGGGAATATTTCTTTCAAAAATGTGTGTATATGGTGATTTGTAAATAATGTGGCAAAAGATATGTGGGAGAAACAAGCCTGACAATACATGTACAGATTGCATGTCATAAATACAATATTGTAGAACAAAAGAATACTGACCGGCATGTTTTCCAGCATTTGTCTCCCCTGACTGGGATCCAGTACATGCCCTGACCCTGGAGTGTAAACCAAAATGGTCCACGGCCCTGGGGAGGGGAATTGTCATTCGAAGACAGTTTGACGCATAACAACAGCTGAGTTTTAAATAGTGACATTCATCTGATTTCACTGTCAATCTCAAACTGTACGAGCGAGACAAGCACAAAATGAGACGTGTTGCATTTTTCACAGTAACTCAACACCAAGTCAAAATAAATCATGTTGTCCTTCAAAAACATGCACAATTGATGTTTCTAAAGTGGGATTGTCATTCTAAGACAGTTTGACACAGAAAAAGAAATGAATCTTAAATATTGACTTTCCTTTGATTTTCCTGGCAAAATGACGCTATATGAGCGAGACAAGCACAAAATGAGACAAGATGAACACTTGTTACATTTTTCACAGTAACTACATACGGTGGTCAAAATAAACAATGTTGTCTTTCACAAACATTCACAATTGACCAGAGCTGACCAGCAGTCCCGCCGTGGTTATCCAACAGTCCCCGAAGACTTTTGTAGCAGCGCCACGCGGCCAGATGCGCACCGGCTGGTATGACGGAGGACGCCCGCGTGTGACCGCCGGCTCATCATCTAACCAGCGCCCGTACATCATCCGCAATAAAGGCTGGAATAACTACCGACCGTGGCGGTATCAGCAGCCCATCCGTAAGTCAAACAACAATCCAAACACACCAGCTCAGAACAGAGTCCAATGCCAGGATCCGGACTTTACACACAAGGTCCGCTCTTTTCTATTCACAATTGATGTGGACAGCCTTTATACTAAGATTGATACACAAGACGACATCCAAGCAATTAAAAACTTGATTTAGTTATTTATATTTGAGGAGGAGGAATTTGTAATGTTTTTGTACATCTTAACAAGCATAATCGCTGTATAAAATGTAAATCCATAAGTCATCACAATTTGGTTAATTTCTTGGACACAACCACATTCAACGGACCCATATTCACTCTACACAACCAATTGGACACAAAAGTTTATTTCAAATGACAATTATCACGGTTCCACAGAATATACACACAGACAGAGGATTTTAAACAAGCCACCAAAGTGCTGTTCTCGGCTTTATCCAGCAGAGGGCACTCCAGGGCCATATTTGGAATCATTTCGAACGACAAGGATTGCTAGACGACTTGCGCGAATAAGAGGGGTTTAAAAGCGCCAGACAGGGGAATATTTCTTTCAAAAATGTGTGTATATGGTGATTTGTAAATAATGTGGCAAAAGATATGTGGGAGAAACAAGCCTGACAATACATGTACAGATTGCATGTCATAAATACAATATTGTAGAACAAAAGAATACTGACCGGCATGTTTTCCAGCATTTGTCTCCCCTGACTGGGATCCAGTACATGCCCTGACCCTGGAGTGTAAACCAAAATGGTCCAAGGCCCAGAGAAGAAGAGCTGAGAGAGATTGGGTTAATTAATCAGGAACAGCATATCCACACGGCCTTAATGAAAGTGTCGAGGAGGAGAGCAGAGGGTGGGGAGGGGAATTGTCATTCGAAGACAGTTTGACACATAACAACAGCTGAGTTTTAAATAGTGACATTCATCTGATTTCACTGTCAATCTCAAACTGTACGAGCGAGACAAGCACAAAATGAGACGTGTTGCATTTTTCACAGTAACTCAACACCAAGTCAAAATAAATCATGTTGTCCTTCAAAAACATGCACAATTGATGTTTCTAAAGTGGGATTGTCATTCTAAGACAGTTTGACACAGAAAAAGAAATGAATCTTAAATATTGACTTTCCTTTGATTTTCCTGGCAAAATGACGCTATATGAGCGAGACAAGCACAAAATGAGACAAGATGAACACTTGTTACATTTTTCACAGTAACTACATACGGTGGTCAAAATAAACAATGTTGTCTTTCACAAACATTCACAATTGACCAGAGCTGACCAGCAGTCCCGCCGTGGTTATCCAACAGTCCCCGAAGACTTTTGTAGCAGCGCCACGCGGCCAGATGCGCACCGGCTGGTATGACGGAGGACGTCCGCGTGTGACCGCCGGCTCATCATCTAACCAGCACCCGTACATCATCCGCAATAAAGGCTGGAATAACTACCGACCGTGGCGGTATCAGCAGCCCATCCGTAAGTCAAACAACAATCCAAACACACCAGCTCAGAACAGAGTCCAATGCCAGGATCCGGACTTTACACACAAGGTCCGCTCTTTTCTATTCACAATTGATGTGGACAGCCTTTATACTAAGATTGATACACAAGACGACATCCAAGCAATTAAAAACTTGATTTATTTATTTATATTTGAGGAGGAGGAATTTGTAATGTTTTTGTACATCTTAACAAGCATAATCGCTGTATAAAATGTAAATCCATAAGTCATCACAATTTGGTTAATTTCTTGGACACAACCACATTCAACGGACCCATATTCACTCTACACAACCAATTGGACACAAAAGTTTATTTCAAATGACAATTATCACGGTTCCACAGAATATACACACAGACAGAGGATTTTAAACAAGCCACCAAAGTGCTGTTCTCGGCTTTATCCAGCAGAGGGCACTCCAGGGCCATATTTGGAATCATTTCGAACGACAAGGATTGCTAGACGACTTGCGCGAATAAGAGGGGTTTAAAAGCGCCAGACAGGGGAATATTTCTTTCAAAAATGTGTGTATATGGTGATTTGTAAATAATGTGGCAAAAGATATGTGGGAGAAACAAGCCTGACAATACATGTACAGATTGCATGTCATAAATACAATATTGTAGAACAAAAGAATACTGACCGGCATGTTTTCCAGCATTTGTCTCCCCTGACTGGGATCCAGTACATGCCCTGACCCTGGAGTGTAAACCAAAATGGTGCAAGGCCCAGAGAAGAAGAGCTGAGAGAGATTGGGTTAATTAATCAGGAACAGCATATCCACATGGCCTTAATGAAAGTGTCGAGGAGGAGAGCAGAGGGTGGGGAGGGGAATTGTCATTCGAAGACAGTTTGACACATAACAACAGCTGAGTTTTAAATAGTGACATTCATCTGATTTCACTGTCAATCTCAAACTGTACGAGCGAGACAAGCACAAAATGAGACGTGTTGCATTTTTCACAGTAACTCAACACCAAGTCAAAATAAATCATGTTGTCCTTCAAAAACATGCACAATTGATGTTTCTAAAGTGGGATTGTCATTCTAAGACAGTTTGACACAGAAAAAGAAATGAATCTTAAATATTGACTTTCCTTTGATTTTCCTGGCAAAATGACGCTATATGAGCGAGACAAGCACAAAATGAGACAAGATGAACACTTGTTACATTTTTCACAGTAACTACATACGGTGGTCAAAATAAACAATGTTGTCTTTCACAAACATTCACAATTGACCAGAGCTGACCAGCAGTCCCGCCGTGGTTATCCAACAGTCCCCGAAGACTTTTGTAGCAGCGCCGCGCGGCCAGATGCGCACCGGCTGGTATGACGGAGGACGCCCGCGTGTGACCGCCGGCTCATCATCTAACCAGCGCCCGTACATCATCCGCAATAAAGGCTGGAATAACTACCGACCGTGGCGGTATCAGCAGCCCATCCGTAAGTCAAACAACAATCCAAACACACCAGCTCAGAACAGAGTCCAATGCCAGGATCCGGACTTTACACACAAGGTCCGCTCTTTTCTATTCACAATTGATGTGGACAGCCTTTATACTAAGATTGATACACAAGACGACATCCAAGCAATTAAAAACTTGATTTATTTATTTATTTATTTATATTTGAGGAGGAGGAATTTGTAATGTTTTTGTACATCTTCACAAGCATAATCGCTGTATAAAATGTAAATCCATAAGTCATCACAATTTGGTTAATTTCTTGGACACAACCACATTCAACGGACCCATATTCACTCTACACAACCAATTGGACACAAAAGTTTATTTCAAATGACAATTATCACGGTTCCACAGAATATACACACAGACAGAGGATTTTAAACAAGCCACCAAAGTGCTGTTCTCGGCTTTATCCAGCAGAGGGCACCCCAGGGCCATTTTTGGAATCATTTCGAACGACAAGGATTGCTAGACGACTTGCGCGAATAAGAGGGGTTTAAAAGCGCCAGACAGGGGAATATTTCTTTCAAAAATGTGTGTATATGGTGATTTGTAAATAATGTGGCAAAAGATATGTGGGAGAAACAAGCCTGACAATACATGTACAGATTGCGTGTCATAAATACAATATTGTAGAACAAAAGAATACTGACCGGCATGTTTTCCAGCATTTGTCTCCCCTGACTGGGATCCAGTACATGCCCTGACCCTGGAGTGTAAACCAAAATGGTCCACGGCCCTGGGGAGGGGAATTGTCATTCGAAGACAGTTTGACACATAACAACAGCTGAGTTTTAAATAGTGACATTCATCTGATTTCACTGTCAATCTCAAACTGTACGAGCGAGACAAGCACAAAATGAGACGTGTTGCATTTTTCACAGTAACTCAACACCAAGTCAAAATAAATCACGTTGTCCTTCAAAAACATGCACAATTGATGTTTCTAAAGTGGGATTGTCATTCTAAGACAGTTTGACACAGAAAAAGAAATGAATCTTAAATATTGACTTTCCTTTGATTTTCCTGGCAAAATGACGCTATATGAGCGAGACAAGCACAAAATGAGACAAGATGAACACTTGTTACATTTTTCACAGTAACTACATACGGTGGTCAAAATAAACAATGTTGTCTTTCACAAACATTCACAATTGACCAGAGCTGACCAGCAGTCCCGCCGTGGTTATCCAACAGTCCCCGAAGACTTTTGTAGCAGCGCCGCGCGGCCAGATGCGCACCGGCTGGTATGACGGAGGACGCCCGCGTGTGACCGCCGGCTCATCATCTAACCAGCGCCCGTACATCATCCGCAATAAAGGCTGGAATAACTACCGACCGTGGCGGTATCAGCAGCCCATCCGTAAGTCAAACAACAATCCAAACACACCAGCGCAGAACAGAGTCCAATGCCAGGATCCGGACTTTACACACAAGGTCCGCTCTTTTCTATTCACAATTGATGTGGACAGCCTTTATACTAAGATTGATACACAAGACGACATCCAAGCAATTAAAAACTTGATTTATTTATTTATTTATTTATATTTGAGGAGGAGGAATTTGGAATGTTTTTGTACATCTTAACAAGCATAATCGCTGTATAAAATGTAAATCCATAAGTCATCACAATTTGGTTAATTTCTTGGACACAACCACATTCAACGGACCCATATTCACTCTACACAACCAATTGGACACAAAAGTTTATTTCAAATGACAATTATCACGGTTCCACAGAATATACACACAGACAGAGGATTTTAAACAAGCCACCAAAGTGCTGTTCTCGGCTTTATCCAGCAGAGGGCACTCCAGGGCCATATTTGGAATTATTTCGAACGACAAGGATTGCTAGACGACTTGCGCGAATAAGAGGGGTTTAAAAGCGCCAGACAGGAGAATATTTCTTTCAAAAATGTGTGTATATGGTGATTTGTAAATAATGTGGCAAAAGATATGTGGGAGAAACAAGCCTGACAATACATGTACAGATTGCATGTCATAAATACAATATTGTAGAACAAAAGAATACTGACCGGCATGTTTTCCAGCATTTGTCTCCCCTGACTGGGATCCAGTACATGCCCTGACCCTGGAGTGTAAACCAAAATGGTCCACGGCCCTGGGGAGGGGAATTGTCATTCGAAGACAGTTTGACACATAACAACAGCTGAGTTTTAAATAGTGACATTCATCTGATTTCACTGTCAATCTCAAACTGTACGAGCGAGACAAGCACAAAATGAGACGTGTTGCATTTTTCACAGTAACTCAACACCAAGTCAAAATAAATCATGTTGTCCTTCAAAAACATGCACAATTGATGTTTCTAAAGTGGGATTGTCATTCTAAGACAGTTTGACACAGAAAAAGAAATGAATCTTAAATATTGACTTTCCTTTGATTTTCCTGGCAAAATGACGCTATATGAGCGAGACAAGCACAAAATGAGACAAGATGAACACTTGTTACATTTTTCACAGTAACTACATACGGTGGTCAAAATAAACAATGTTGTCTTTCACAAACATTCACAATTGACCAGAGCTGACCAGCAGTCCCGCCGTGGCTATCCAACAGTCCCCGAAGACTTTTGTAGCAGCGCCGCGCGGCCAGATGCGCACCGGCTGGTATGACGGAGGACGCCCGCGTGTGACCGCCGGCTCATCATCTAACCAGCGCCCGTACATCATCCGCAATAAAGGCTGGAATAACTACCGACCGTGGCGGTATCAGCAGCCCATCCGTAAGTCAAACAACAATCCAAACACACCAGCTCAGAACAGAGTCCAATGCCAGGATCCGGACTTTACACACAAGGTCCGCTCTTTTCTATTCACAATTGATGTGGACAGCCTTTATACTAAGATTGATACACAAGACGACATCCAAGCAATTAAAAACTTGATTTATTTATTTATTTATTTATATTTGAGGAGGAGGAATTTGTAATGTTTTTGTACATCTTCACAAGCATAATCGCTGTATAAAATGTAAATCCATAAGTCATCACAATTTGGTTAATTTCTTGGACACAACCACATTCAACGGACCCATATTCACTCTACACAACCAATTGGACACAAAAGTTTATTTCAAATGACAATTATCACGGTTCCACAGAATATACACACAGACAGAGGATTTTAAACAAGCCACCAAAGTGCTGTTCTCGGCTTTATCCAGCAGAGGGCACTCCAGGGCCATATTTGGAATCATTTCGAACGACAAGGATTGCTAGACGACTTGCGCGAATAAGAGGGGTTTAAAAGCGCCAGACAGGAGAATATTTCTTTCAAAAATGTGTGTATATGGTGATTTGTAAATAATGTGGCAAAAGATATGTGGGAGAAACAAGCCTGACAATACATGTACAGATTGCATGTCATAAATACAATATTGTAGAACAAAAGAATACTGACCGGCATGTTTTCCAGCATTTGTCTCCCCTGACTGGGATCCAGTACATGCCCTGACCCTGGAGTGTAAACCAAAATGGTCCACGGCCCAGAGAAGAAGAGCTGAGAGAGATTGGGTTAATTAATCAGGAACAGCATATCCACACGGCCTTAATGAAAGTGTCGAGGAGGAGAGCAGAGGGTGGGGAGGGGAATTGTCATTCGAAGACAGTTTGACACATAACAACAGCTGAGTTTTAAATAGTGACATTCATCTGATTTCACTGTCAATCTCAAACTGTACGAGCGAGACAAGCACAAAATGAGACGTGTTGCATTTTTCACAGTAACTCAACACCAAGTCAAAATAAATCATGTTGTCCTTCAAAAACATGCACAATTGATGTTTCTAAAGTGGGATTGTCATTCTAAGACAGTTTGACACAGAAAAAGAAATGAATCTTAAATATTGACTTTCCTTTGATTTTCCTGGCAAAATGACGCTATATGAGCGAGACAAGCACAAAATGAGACAAGATGAACACTTGTTACATTTTTCACAGTAACTACATACGGTGGTCAAAATAAACAATGTTGTCTTTCACAAACATTCACAATTGACCAGAGCTGACCAGCAGTCCCGCCGTGGTTATCCAACAGTCCCCGAAGACTTTTGTAGCAGCGCCACGCGGCCAGATGCGCACCGGCTGGTATGACGGAGGACGCCCGCGTGTGACCGCCGGCTCATCATCTAACCAGCGCCCGTACATCATCCGCAATAAAGGCTGGAATAACTACCGACCGTGGCGGTATCAGCAGCCCATCCGTAAGTCAAACAACAATCCAAACACACCAGCTCAGAACAGAGTCCAATGCCAGGATCCGGACTTTACACACAAGGTCCGCTCTTTTCTATTCACAATTGATGTGGACAGCCTTTATACTAAGATTGATACACAAGACGACATCCAAGCAATTAAAAACTTGATTTATTTATTTATATTTGAGGAGGAGGAATTTGTAATGTTTTTGTACATCTTCACAAGCATAATCGCTGTATAAAATGTAAATCCATAAGTCATCACAATTTGGTTAATTTCTTGGACACAACCACATTCAACGGACCCATATTCACTCTACACAACCAATTGGACACAAAAGTTTATTTCAAATGACAATTATCACGGTTCCACAGAATATACACACAGACAGAGGATTTTAAACAAGCCACCAAAGTGCTGTTCTCGGCTTTATCCAGCAGAGGGCACTCCAGGGCCATATTTGGAATCATTTCGAACGACAAGGATTGCTAGACGACTTGCGCGAATAAGAGGGGTTTAAAAGCGCCAGACAGGGGAATATTTCTTTCAAAAATGTGTGTATATGGTGATTTGTAAATAATGTGGCAAAAGATATGTGGGAGAAACAAGCCTGACAATACATGTACAGATTGCATGTCATAAATACAATATTGTAGAACAAAAGAATACTGACCGGCATGTTTTCCAGCATTTGTCTCCCCTGACTGGGATCCAGTACATGCCCTGACCCTGGAGTGTAAACCAAAATGGTCCAAGGCCCAGAGAAGAAGAGCTGAGAGAGATTGGGTTAATTAATCAGGAACAGCATATCCACACGGCCTTAATGAAAGTGTCGAGGAGGAGAGCAGAGGGTGGGGAGGGGAATTGTCATTCGAAGACAGTTTGACACATAACAACAGCTGAGTTTTAAATAGTGACATTCATCTGATTTCACTGTCAATCTCAAACTGTACGAGCGAGACAAGCACAAAATGAGACGTGTTGCATTTTTCACAGTAACTCAACACCAAGTCAAAATAAATCATGTTGTCCTTCAAAAACATGCACAATTGATGTTTCTAAAGTGGGATTGTCATTCTAAGACAGTTTGACACAGAAAAAGAAATAAATCTTAAATATTGACTTTCCTTTGATTTTCCTGGCAAAATGACGCTATATGAGCGAGACAAGCACAAAATGAGACAAGATGAACACTTGTTACATTTTTCACAGTAACTACATACGGTGGTCAAAATAAACAATGTTGTCTTTCACAAACATTCACAATTGACCAGAGCTGACCAGCAGTCCCGCCGTGGTTATCCAACAGTCCCCGAAGACTTTTGTAGCAGCGCCGCGCGGCCAGATGCGCACCGGCTGGTATGACGGAGGACGCCCGCGTGTGACCGCCGGCTCATCATCTAACCAGCGCCCGTACATCATCCGCAATAAAGGCTGGAATAACTACCGACCGTGGCGGTATCAGCAGCCCATCCGTAAGTCAAACAACAATCCAAACACACCAGCTCAGAACAGAGTCCAATGCCAGGATCCGGACTTTACACACAAGGTCCGCTCTTTTCTATTCACAATTGATGTGGACAGCCTTTATACTAAGATTGATACACAAGACGACATCCAAGCAATTAAAAACTTGATTTATTTATTTATTTATTTATATTTGAGGAGGAGGAATTTGTAATGTTTTTGTACATCTTCACAAGCATAATCGCTGTATAAAATGTAAATCCATAAGTCATCACAATTTGGTTAATTTCTTGGACACAACCACATTCAACGGACCCATATTCACTCTACACAACCAATTGGACACAAAAGTTTATTTCAAATGACAATTATCACGGTTCCACAGAATATACACACAGACAGAGGATTTTAAACAAGCCACCAAAGTGCTGTTCTCGGCTTTATCCAGCAGAGGGCACCCCAGGGCCATTTTTGGAATCATTTCGAACGACAAGGATTGCTAGACGACTTGCGCGAATAAGAGGGGTTTAAAAGCGCCAGACAGGGGAATATTTCTTTCAAAAATGTGTGTATATGGTGATTTGTAAATAATGTGGCAAAAGATATGTGGGAGAAACAAGCCTGACAATACATGTACAGATTGCGTGTCATAAATACAATATTGTAGAACAAAAGAATACTGACCGGCATGTTTTCCAGCATTTGTCTCCCCTGACTGGGATCCAGTACATGCCCTGACCCTGGAGTGTAAACCAAAATGGTCCACGGCCCAGAGAAGAAGAGTTGAGAGAGATTGGGTTAATTAATCAGGAACAGCATATCCACACGGCCTTAATGAAAGTGTGGAGGAGTAGAGCAGAGGGTGGGGAGGGGAATTGTCATTCGAAGACAGTTTGACACATAACAACAGCTGAGTTTTAAATAGTGACATTCATCTGATTTCACTGTCAATCTCAAACTGTACGAGCGAGACAAGCACAAAATGAGACGTGTTGCATTTTTCACAGTAACTCAACACCAAGTCAAAATAAATCATGTTGTCCTTCAAAAACATGCACAATTGATGTTTCTAAAGTGGGATTGTCATTCTAAGACAGTTTGACACAGAAAAAGAAATGAATCTTAAATATTGACTTTCCTTTGATTTTCCTGGCAAAATGACGCTATATGAGCGAGACAAGCACAAAATGAGACAAGATGAACACTTGTTACATTTTTCACAGTAACTACATACGGTGGTCAAAATAAACAATGTTGTCTTTCACAAACATTCACAATTGACCAGAGCTGACCAGCAGTCCCGCCGTGGTTATCCAACAGTCCCCGAAGACTTTTGTAGCAGCGCCGCGCGGCCAGATGCGCACCGGCTGGTATGACGGAGGACGCCCGCGTGTGACCGCCGGCTCATCATCTAACCAGCGCCCGTACATCATCCGCAATAAAGGCTGGAATAACTACCGACCGTGGCGGTATCAGCAGCCCATCCGTAAGTCAAACAACAATCCAAACACACCAGCTCAGAACAGAGTCCAATGCCAGGATCCGGACTTTACACACAAGGTCCGCTCTTTTCTATTCACAATTGATGTGGACAGCCTTTATACTAAGATTGATACACAAGACGACATCCAAGCAATTAAAAACTTGATTTATTTATTTATTTATTTATATTTGAGGAGGAGGAATTTGTAATGTTTTTGTACATCTTCACAAGCATAATCGCTGTATAAAATGTAAATCCATAAGTCATCACAATTTGGTTAATTTCTTGGACACAACCACATTCAACGGACCCATATTCACTCTACACAACCAATTGGACACAAAAGTTTATTTCAAATGACAATTATCACGGTTCCACAGAATATACACACAGACAGAGGATTTTAAACAAGCCACCAAAGTGCTGTTCTCGGCTTTATCCAGCAGAGGGCACCCCAGGGCCATTTTTGGAATCATTTCGAACGACAAGGATTGCTAGACGACTTGCGCGAATAAGAGGGGTTTAAAAGCGCCAGACAGGGGAATATTTCTTTCAAAAATGTGTGTATATGGTGATTTGTAAATAATGTGGCAAAAGATATGTGGGAGAAACAAGCCTGACAATACATGTACAGATTGCGTGTCATAAATACAATATTGTAGAACAAAAGAATACTGACCGGCATGTTTTCCAGCATTTGTCTCCCCTGACTGGGATCCAGTACATGCCCTGACCCTGGAGTGTAAACCAAAATGGTCCACGGCCCAGAGAAGAAGAGCTGAGAGAGATTGGGTTAATTAATCAGGAACAGCATATCCACACGGCCTTAATGAAAGTGTGGAGGAGGAGAGCAGAGGGTGGGGAGGGGAATTGTCATTCGAAGACAGTTTGACACATAACAACAGCTGAGTTTTAAATAGTGACATTCATCTGATTTCACTGTCAATCTCAAACTGTACGAGCGAGACAAGCACAAAATGAGACGTGTTGCATTTTTCACAGTAACTCAACACCAAGTCAAAATAAATCATGTTGTCCTTCAAAAACATGCACAATTGATGTTTCTAAAGTGGGATTGTCATTCTAAGACAGTTTGACACAGAAAAAGAAATGAATCTTAAATATTGACTTTCCTTTGATTTTCCTGGCAAAATGACGCTATATGAGCGAGACAAGCACAAAATGAGACAAGATGAACACTTGTTACATTTTTCACAGTAACTACATACGGTGGTCAAAATAAACAATGTTGTCTTTCACAAACATTCACAATTGACCAGAGCTGACCAGCAGTCCCGCCGTGGTTATCCAACAGTCCCCGAAGACTTTTGTAGCAGCGCCGCGCGGCCAGATGCGCACCGGCTGGTATGACGGAGGACGCCCGCGTGTGACCGCCGGCTCATCATCTAACCAGCGCCCGTACATCATCCGCAATAATGGCTGGAATAACTACCGACCGTAGCGGTATCAGCAGCCCATCCGTAAGTCAAACAACAATCCAAACACACCAGCGCAGAACAGAGTCCAATGCCGGGATCCGGACTTTACACACAAGGTCCGCTCTTTTCTATTCACAATTGATGTGGACAGCCTTTATACTAAGATTGATACACAAGACGACATCCAAGCAATTAAAAACTTGATTTATTTATTTATTTATTTATATTTGAGGAGGAGGAATTTGTAATGTTTTTGTACATCTTAACAAGCATAATCGCTGTATAAAATGTAAATCCGTAGGTCATCACAATTTGGTTAATTTCTTGGACACAACCACATTCAACGGACCCATATTCACTCTACACAACCAATTGGACACAAAAGTTTATTTCAAATGACAATTATCACGGTTCCACAGAATATACACACAGACAGAGGATTTTAAACAAGCCACCAAAGTGCTGTTCTCGGCTTTATCCAGCAGAGGGCACTCCAGGGCCATATTTGGAATCATTTCGAACGACAAGGATTGCTAGACGACTTGCGCGAATAAGAGGGGTTTAAAAGCGCCAGACAGGGGAATATTTCTTTCAAAAATGTGTGTATATGGTGATTTGTAAATAATGTGGCAAAAGATATGTGGGAGAAACAAGCCTGACAATACATGTACAGATTGCGTGTCATAAATACAATATTGTAGAACAAAAGAATACTGACCGGCATGTTTTCCAGCATTTGTCTCCCCTGACTGGGATCCAGTACATGCCCTGACCCTGGAGTGTAAACCAAAATGGTCCAAGGCCCAGAGAAGAAGAGCTGAGAGAGATTGGGTTAATTAATCAGGAACAGCATATCCACACGGCCTTAATGAAAGTGTGGAGGAGGAGAGCAGAGGGTGGGGAGGGGAATTGTCATTCGAAGACAGTTTGACACATAACAACAGCTGAGTTTTAAATAGTGACATTCATCTGATTTCACTGTCAATCTCAAACTGTACGAGCGAGACAAGCACAAAATGAGACGTGTTGCATTTTTCACAGTAACTCAACACCAAGTCAAAATAAATCATGTTGTCCTTCAAAAACATGCACAATTGATGTTTCTAAAGTGGGATTGTCATTCTAAGACAGTTTGACACAGAAAAAGAAATGAATCTTAAATATTGACTTTCCTTTGATTTTCCTGGCAAAATGACGCTATATGAGCGAGACAAGCACAAAATGAGACAAGATGAACACTTGTTACATTTTTCACAGTAACTACATACGGTGGTCAAAATAAACAATGTTGTCTTTCACAAACATTCACAATTGACCAGAGCTGACCAGCAGTCCCGCCGTGGTTATCCAACAGTCCCCGAAGACTTTTGTAGCAGCGCCGCGCGGCCAGATGCGCACCGGCTGGTATGACGGAGGACGCCCGCGTGTGACCGCCGGCTCATCATCTAACCAGCGCCCGTACATCATCCGCAATAATGGCTGGAATAACTACCGACCGTAGCGGTATCAGCAGCCCATCCGTAAGTCAAACAACAATCCAAACACACCAGCGCAGAACAGAGTCCAATGCCGGGATCCGGACTTTACACACAAGGTCCGCTCTTTTCTATTCACAATTGATGTGGACAGCCTTTATACTAAGATTGATACACAAGACGACATCCAAGCAATTAAAAACTTGATTTATTTATTTATTTATTTATATTTGAGGAGGAGGAATTTGTAATGTTTTTGTACATCTTAACAAGCATAATCGCTGTATAAAATGTAAATCCGTAGGTCATCACAATTTGGTTAATTTCTTGGACACAACCACATTCAACGGACCCATATTCACTCTACACAACCAATTGGACACAAAAGTTTATTTCAAATGACAATTATCACGGTTCCACAGAATATACACACAGACAGAGGATTTTAAACAAGCCACCAAAGTGCTGTTCTCGGCTTTATCCAGCAGAGGGCACTCCAGGGCCATATTTGGAATCATTTCGAACGACAAGGATTGCTAGACGACTTGCGCGAATAAGAGGGGTTTAAAAGCGCCAGACAGGGGAATATTTCTTTCAAAAATGTGTGTATATGGTGATTTGTAAATAATGTGGCAAAAGATATGTGGGAGAAACAAGCCTGACAATACATGTACAGATTGCGTGTCATAAATACAATATTGTAGAACAAAAGAATACTGACCGGCATGTTTTCCAGCATTTGTCTCCCCTGACTGGGATCCAGTACATGCCCTGACCCTGGAGTGTAAACCAAAATGGTCCAAGGCCCAGAGAAGAAGAGCTGAGAGAGATTGGGTTAATTAATCAGGAACAGCATATCCACACGGCCTTAATGAAAGTGTCGAGGAGGAGAGCAGAGGGTGGGGAGGGGAATTGTCATTCGAAGACAGTTTGACACATAACAACAGCTGAGTTTTAAATAGTGACATTCATCTGATTTCACTGTCAATCTCAAACTGTACGAGCGAGACAAGCACAAAATGAGACGTGTTGCATTTTTCACAGTAACTCAACACCAAGTCAAAATAAATCATGTTGTCCTTCAAAAACATGCACAATTGATGTTTCTAAAGTGGGATTGTCATTCTAAGACAGTTTGACACAGAAAAAGAAATGAATCTTAAATATTGACTTTCCTTTGATTTTCCTGGCAAAATGACGCTATATGAGCGAGACAAGCACAAAATGAGACAAGATGAACACTTGTTTCTGTTAGGTGTACGAACACCCTGAGACCAGAGGAAGGCGAACTCAAAGTGAAGGCTACAGGGATCACACAGGGCACAGGCAGGCAGAAACAAAAAGGGTTTATTAACTAAGGGTGTCCACAAAAACGGGAAAACAAAAGGCGAGAGCACAAAAACCACTCTGTACAGTTCAACTAAGGGTGTCCACAAAAACGGGAGCAACACAAAGCGAGAGCAAAAACACGCTCTGAAGAATCTGAGCTCCAACTCCTCTCACAACCGAGGCTGGGCTGAGGGCTATCCACAGGGCGAGACGCTCCTAAAACAAAAAGCAAAGCACAGGTCAGCGGACCGAGAAAGACACAGGGGATCAGAAGACTGGCAGAGGAACACACAATACCACGGAGGTAAGCAGACGATCTGACGACCACTGGAGAGAAGAGCCGGGGTTAAATGCATCGGTTGATTGGAAGGTGATGAGATGCAGGTGTGTGAGAGGAGGCGGGGAGGAGGGGCTGCCGAAACAGGTGCAGCCACTTAACACGGACCTGGACAGACAAGGGAGGACAGACAAGACCACAAGGGGGCAAGGAAACAGGGAAAACACAGGGGAAAAAAAAGGGAAGACAGAGCCCTGCCTGACAGTTACATTTTTCACAGTAACTACATACGGTGGTCAAAATAAACAATGTTGTCTTTCACAAACATTCACAATTGACCAGAGTTGACCAGCAGTCCCGCCGTGGTTATCCAACAGTCCCCGAAGACTTTTGTAGCAGCGCCGCGCGGCCAGATGCGCACCGGCTGGTATGACGGAGGACGCCCGCGTGTGACCGCCGGCTCATCATCTAACCAGCGCCCGTACATCATCCGCAATAAAGGCTGGAATAACTACCGACCGTGGCGGTATCAGCAGCCCATCCGTAAGTCAAACAACAATCCAAACACGCCAGAGCAGAACAGAGTCCAATGCCAGGATCCGGACTTTACACACAAGGTCCGCTCTTTTCTATTCACAATTGATGTGGACAGCCTTTATACTAAGATTGATACACAAGACGACATCCAAGCAATTAAAAACTTGATTTATTTATTTATTTATTTATATTTGAGGAGGAGGAATTTGTAATGTTTTTGTACATCTTAACAAGCATAATCGCTGTATAAAATGTAAATCCGTAGGTCATCACAATTTGGTTAATTTCTTGGACACAACCACATTCAACGGACCCATATTCACTCTACACAACCAATTGGACACAAAAGTTTATTTCAAATGACAATTATCACGGTTCCACAGAATATACACACAGACAGAGGATTTTAAACAAGCCACCAAAGTGCTGTTCTCGGCTTTATCCAGCAGAGGGCACTCCAGGGCCATTTTTGGAATCATTTCGAACGACAAGGATTGCTAGACGACTTGCGCGAATAAGAGGGGTTTAAAAGCGCCAGACAGGGGAATATTTCTTTCAAAAATGTGTGTATATGGTGATTTGTAAATAATGTGGCAAAAGATATGTGGGAGAAACAAGCCTGACAATACATGTACAGATTGCGTGTCATAAATACAATATTGTAGAACAAAAGAATACTGACCGGCATGTTTTCCAGCATTTGTCTCCCCTGACTGGGATCCAGTACATGCCCTGACCCTGGAGTGTAAACCAAAATGGTCCAAGGCCCAGAGAAGAAGAGCTGAGAGAGATTGGGTTAATTAATCAGGAACAGCATATCCACACGGCCTTAATGAAAGTGTCGAGGAGGAGAGCAGAGGGTGGGGAGGGGAATTGTCATTCGAAGACAGTTTGACACATAACAACAGCTGAGTTTTAAATAGTGACATTCATCTGATTTCACTGTCAATCTCAAACTGTACGAGCGAGACAAGCACAAAATGAGACGTGTTGCATTTTTCACAGTAACTCAACACCAAGTCAAAATAAATCATGTTGTCCTTCAAAAACATGCACAATTGATGTTTCTAAAGTGGGATTGTCATTCTAAGACAGTTTGACACAGAAAAAGAAATGAATCTTAAATATTGACTTTCCTTTGATTTTCCTGGCAAAATGACGCTATATGAGCGAGACAAGCACAAAATGAGACAAGATGAACACTTGTTTCTGTTAGGTGTACGAACACCCTGAGACCAGAGGAAGGCGAACTCAAAGTGAAGGCTACAGGGATCACACAGGGCACAGGCAGGCAGAAACAAAAAGGGTTTATTAACTAAGGGTGTCCACAAAAACGGGAAAACAAAAGGCGAGAGCACAAAAACCACTCTGTACAGTTCAACTAAGGGTGTCCACAAAAACGGGAGCAACACAAAGCGAGAGCAAAAACACGCTCTGAAGAATCTGAGCTCCAACTCCTCTCACAACCGAGGCTGGGCTGAGGGCTATCCACAGGGCGAGACGCTCCTAAAACAAAAAGCAAAGCACAGGTCAGCGGACCGAGAAAGACACAGGGGATCAGAAGACTGGCAGAGGAACACACAATACCACGGAGGTAAGCAGACGATCTGACGACCACTGGAGAGAAGAGCCGGGGTTAAATGCATCGGTTGATTGGAAGGTGATGAGATGCAGGTGTGTGAGAGGAGGCGGGGAGGAGGGGCTGCCGAAACAGGTGCAGCCACTTAACACGGACCTGGACAGACAAGGGAGGACAGACAAGACCACAAGGGGGCAAGGAAACAGGGAAAACACAGGGGAAAAAAAAGGGAAGACAGAGCCCTGCCTGACAGTTACATTTTTCACAGTAACTACATACGGTGGTCAAAATAAACAATGTTGTCTTTCACAAACATTCACAATTGACCAGAGTTGACCAGCAGTCCCGCCGTGGTTATCCAACAGTCCCCGAAGACTTTTGTAGCAGCGCCGCGCGGCCAGATGCGCACCGGCTGGTATGACGGAGGACGCCCGCGTGTGACCGCCGGCTCATCATCTAACCAGCGCCCGTACATCATCCGCAATAAAGGCTGGAATAACTACCGACCGTGGCGGTATCAGCAGCCCATCCGTAAGTCAAACAACAATCCAAACACGCCAGAGCAGAACAGAGTCCAATGCCAGGATCCGGACTTTACACACAAGGTCCGCTCTTTTCTATTCACAATTGATGTGGACAGCCTTTATACTAAGATTGATACACAAGACGACATCCAAGCAATTAAAAACTTGATTTATTTATTTATTTATTTATATTTGAGGAGGAGGAATTTGTAATGTTTTTGTACATCTTAACAAGCATAATCGCTGTATAAAATGTAAATCCGTAGGTCATCACAATTTGGTTAATTTCTTGGACACAACCACATTCAACGGACCCATATTCACTCTACACAACCAATTGGACACAAAAGTTTATTTCAAATGACAATTATCACGGTTCCACAGAATATACACACAGACAGAGGATTTTAAACAAGCCACCAAAGTGCTGTTCTCGGCTTTATCCAGCAGAGGGCACTCCAGGGCCATTTTTGGAATCATTTCGAACGACAAGGATTGCTAGACGACTTGCGCGAATAAGAGGGGTTTAAAAGCGCCAGACAGGGGAATATTTCTTTCAAAAATGTGTGTATATGGTGATTTGTAAATAATGTGGCAAAAGATATGTGGGAGAAACAAGCCTGACAATACATGTACAGATTGCGTGTCATAAATACAATATTGTAGAACAAAAGAATACTGACCGGCATGTTTTCCAGCATTTGTCTCCCCTGACTGGGATCCAGTACATGCCCTGACCCTGGAGTGTAAACCAAAATGGTCCAAGGCCCAGAGAAGAAGAGCTGAGAGAGATTGGGTTAATTAATCAGGAACAGCATATCCACACGGCCTTAATGAAAGTGTCGAGGAGGAGAGCAGAGGGTGGGGAGGGGAATTGTCATTCGAAGACAGTTTGACACATAACAACAGCTGAGTTTTAAATAGTGACATTCATCTGATTTCACTGTCAATCTCAAACTGTACGAGCGAGACAAGCACAAAATGAGACGTGTTGCATTTTTCACAGTAACTCAACACCAAGTCAAAATAAATCATGTTGTCCTTCAAAAACATGCACAATTGATGTTTCTAAAGTGGGATTGTCATTCTAAGACAGTTTGACACAGAAAAAGAAATGAATCTTAAATATTGACTTTCCTTTGATTTTCCTGGCAAAATGACGCTATATGAGCGAGACAAGCACAAAATGAGACAAGATGAACACTTGTTACATTTTTCACAGTAACTACATACGGTGGTCAAAATAAACAATGTTGTCTTTCACAAACATTCACAATTGACCAGAGTTGACCAGCAGTCCCGCCGTGGTTATCCAACAGTCCCCGAAGACTTTTGTAGCAGCGCCGCGTGGCCAGATGCGCACCGGCTGGTATGACGGAGGACGCCCGCGTGTGACCGCCGGCTCATCATCTAACCAGCGCCCGTACATCATCCGCAATAAAGGCTGGAATAACTACCGACCGTGGCGGTATCAGCAGCCCATCCGTAAGTCAAACAACAATCCAAACACGCCAGCGCAGAACAGAGTCCAATGCCAGGATCCGGACTTTACACACAAGGTCCGCTCTTTTCTATTCACAATTGATGTGGACAGCCTTTATACTAAGATTGATACACAAGACGACATCCAAGCAATTAAAAACTTGATTTATTTATTTATTTATTTATATTTGAGAAGGAGGAATTTGTAATGTTTTTGTACATCTTAACAAGCATAATCGCTGTATAAAATGTAAATCCGTAGGTCATCACAATTTGGTTAATTTCTTGGACACAACCACATTCAACGGACCCATATTCACTCTACACAACCAATTGGACACAAAAGTTTATTTCAAATGACAATTATCACGGTTCCACAGAATATACACACAGACAGAGGATTTTAAACAAGCCACCAAAGTGCTGTTCTCGGCTTTATCCAGCAGAGGGCACTCCAGGGCCATTTTTGGAATTATTTCGAACGACAAGGATTGCTGGACGACTTGCGCGAATAAGAGGGGTTTAAAAGCGCCAGACAGGGGAATATTTCTTTCAAAAATGTGTGTATATGGTGATTTGTAAATAATGTGGCAAAAGATATGTGGGAGAAACAAGCCTGACAATACATGTACAGATTGCGTGTCATAAATACAATATTGTAGAACAAAAGAATACTGACCGGCATTTTTTCCAGCATTTGTCTCCCCTGACTGGGATCCAGTACATGCCCTGACCCTGGAGTGTAAACCAAAATGGTCCAAGGCCCAGAGAAGAAGAGCTGAGAGAGATTGGGTTAATTAATCAGGAACAGCATATCCACACGGCCTTAATGAAAGTGTCGAGGAGGAGAGCAGAGGGTGGGGAGGGGAATTGTCATTCGAAGACAGTTTGACACATAACAACAGCTGAGTTTTAAATAGTGACATTCATCTGATTTCACTGTCAATCTCAAACTGTACGAGCGAGACAAGCACAAAATGAGACGTGTTGCATTTTTCACAGTAACTCAACACCAAGTCAAAATAAATCATGTTGTCCTTCAAAAACATGCACAATTGATGTTTCTAAAGTGGGATTGTCATTCTAAGACAGTTTGACACAGAAAAAGAAATGAATCTTAAATATTGACTTTCCTTTGATTTTCCTGGCAAAATGACGCTATATGAGCGAGACAAGCACAAAATGAGACAAGATGAACACTTGTTACATTTTTCACAGTAACTACATACGGTGGTCAAAATAAACAATGTTGTCTTTCACAAACATTCACAATTGACCAGAGCTGACCAGCAGTCCCGCCGTGGCTATCCAACAGTCCCCGAAGACTTTTGTAGCAGCGCCGCGCGGCCAGATGCGCACCGGCTGGTATGACGGAGGACGCCCGCGTGTGACCGCCGGCTCATCATCTAACCAGCGCCCGTACATCATCCGCAATAAAGGCTGGAATAACTACCGACCGTGGCGGTATCAGCAGCCCATCCGTAAGTCAAACAACAATCCAAACACACCAGCTCAGAACAGAGTCCAATGCCAGGATCCGGACTTTACACACAAGGTCCGCTCTTTTCTATTCACAATTGATGTGGACAGCCTTTATACTAAGATTGATACACAAGACGACATCCAAGCAATTAAAAACTTGATTTATTTATTTATTTATTTATATTTGAGGAGGAGGAATTTGTAATGTTTTTGTACATCTTCACAAGCATAATCGCTGTATAAAATGTAAATCCATAAGTCATCACAATTTGGTTAATTTCTTGGACACAACCACATTCAACGGACCCATATTCACTCTACACAACCAATTGGACACAAAAGTTTATTTCAAATGACAATTATCACGGTTCCACAGAATATACACACAGACAGAGGATTTTAAACAAGCCACCAAAGTGCTGTTCTCGGCTTTATCCAGCAGAGGGCACTCCAGGGCCATATTTGGAATCATTTCGAACGACAAGGATTGCTAGACGACTTGCGCGAATAAGAGGGGTTTAAAAGCGCCAGACAGGAGAATATTTCTTTCAAAAATGTGTGTATATGGTGATTTGTAAATAATGTGGCAAAAGATATGTGGGAGAAACAAGCCTGACAATACATGTACAGATTGCATGTCATAAATACAATATTGTAGAACAAAAGAATACTGACCGGCATGTTTTCCAGCATTTGTCTCCCCTGACTGGGATCCAGTACATGCCCTGACCCTGGAGTGTAAACCAAAATGGTCCACGGCCCAGAGAAGAAGAGCTGAGAGAGATTGGGTTAATTAATCAGGAACAGCATATCCACACGGCCTTAATGAAAGTGTCGAGGAGGAGAGCAGAGGGTGGGGAGGGGAATTGTCATTCGAAGACAGTTTGACACATAACAACAGCTGAGTTTTAAATAGTGACATTCATCTGATTTCACTGTCAATCTCAAACTGTACGAGCGAGACAAGCACAAAATGAGACGTGTTGCATTTTTCACAGTAACTCAACACCAAGTCAAAATAAATCATGTTGTCCTTCAAAAACATGCACAATTGATGTTTCTAAAGTGGGATTGTCATTCTAAGACAGTTTGACACAGAAAAAGAAATGAATCTTAAATATTGACTTTCCTTTGATTTTCCTGGCAAAATGACGCTATATGAGCGAGACAAGCACAAAATGAGACAAGATGAACACTTGTTACATTTTTCACAGTAACTACATACGGTGGTCAAAATAAACAATGTTGTCTTTCACAAACATTCACAATTGACCAGAGCTGACCAGCAGTCCCGCCGTGGTTATCCAACAGTCCCCGAAGACTTTTGTAGCAGCGCCACGCGGCCAGATGCGCACCGGCTGGTATGACGGAGGACGCCCGCGTGTGACCGCCGGCTCATCATCTAACCAGCGCCCGTACATCATCCGCAATAAAGGCTGGAATAACTACCGACCGTGGCGGTATCAGCAGCCCATCCGTAAGTCAAACAACAATCCAAACACACCAGCTCAGAACAGAGTCCAATGCCAGGATCCGGACTTTACACACAAGGTCCGCTCTTTTCTATTCACAATTGATGTGGACAGCCTTTATACTAAGATTGATACACAAGACGACATCCAAGCAATTAAAAACTTGATTTATTTATTTATATTTGAGGAGGAGGAATTTGTAATGTTTTTGTACATCTTCACAAGCATAATCGCTGTATAAAATGTAAATCCATAAGTCATCACAATTTGGTTAATTTCTTGGACACAACCACATTCAACGGACCCATATTCACTCTACACAACCAATTGGACACAAAAGTTTATTTCAAATGACAATTATCACGGTTCCACAGAATATACACACAGACAGAGGATTTTAAACAAGCCACCAAAGTGCTGTTCTCGGCTTTATCCAGCAGAGGGCACTCCAGGGCCATATTTGGAATCATTTCGAACGACAAGGATTGCTAGACGACTTGCGCGAATAAGAGGGGTTTAAAAGCGCCAGACAGGGGAATATTTCTTTCAAAAATGTGTGTATATGGTGATTTGTAAATAATGTGGCAAAAGATATGTGGGAGAAACAAGCCTGACAATACATGTACAGATTGCATGTCATAAATACAATATTGTAGAACAAAAGAATACTGACCGGCATGTTTTCCAGCATTTGTCTCCCCTGACTGGGATCCAGTACATGCCCTGACCCTGGAGTGTAAACCAAAATGGTCCAAGGCCCAGAGAAGAAGAGCTGAGAGAGATTGGGTTAATTAATCAGGAACAGCATATCCACACGGCCTTAATGAAAGTGTCGAGGAGGAGAGCAGAGGGTGGGGAGGGGAATTGTCATTCGAAGACAGTTTGACACATAACAACAGCTGAGTTTTAAATAGTGACATTCATCTGATTTCACTGTCAATCTCAAACTGTACGAGCGAGACAAGCACAAAATGAGACGTGTTGCATTTTTCACAGTAACTCAACACCAAGTCAAAATAAATCATGTTGTCCTTCAAAAACATGCACAATTGATGTTTCTAAAGTGGGATTGTCATTCTAAGACAGTTTGACACAGAAAAAGAAATAAATCTTAAATATTGACTTTCCTTTGATTTTCCTGGCAAAATGACGCTATATGAGCGAGACAAGCACAAAATGAGACAAGATGAACACTTGTTACATTTTTCACAGTAACTACATACGGTGGTCAAAATAAACAATGTTGTCTTTCACAAACATTCACAATTGACCAGAGCTGACCAGCAGTCCCGCCGTGGTTATCCAACAGTCCCCGAAGACTTTTGTAGCAGCGCCGCGCGGCCAGATGCGCACCGGCTGGTATGACGGAGGACGCCCGCGTGTGACCGCCGGCTCATCATCTAACCAGCGCCCGTACATCATCCGCAATAAAGGCTGGAATAACTACCGACCGTGGCGGTATCAGCAGCCCATCCGTAAGTCAAACAACAATCCAAACACACCAGCTCAGAACAGAGTCCAATGCCAGGATCCGGACTTTACACACAAGGTCCGCTCTTTTCTATTCACAATTGATGTGGACAGCCTTTATACTAAGATTGATACACAAGACGACATCCAAGCAATTAAAAACTTGATTTATTTATTTATTTATTTATATTTGAGGAGGAGGAATTTGTAATGTTTTTGTACATCTTCACAAGCATAATCGCTGTATAAAATGTAAATCCATAAGTCATCACAATTTGGTTAATTTCTTGGACACAACCACATTCAACGGACCCATATTCACTCTACACAACCAATTGGACACAAAAGTTTATTTCAAATGACAATTATCACGGTTCCACAGAATATACACACAGACAGAGGATTTTAAACAAGCCACCAAAGTGCTGTTCTCGGCTTTATCCAGCAGAGGGCACCCCAGGGCCATTTTTGGAATCATTTCGAACGACAAGGATTGCTAGACGACTTGCGCGAATAAGAGGGGTTTAAAAGCGCCAGACAGGGGAATATTTCTTTCAAAAATGTGTGTATATGGTGATTTGTAAATAATGTGGCAAAAGATATGTGGGAGAAACAAGCCTGACAATACATGTACAGATTGCGTGTCATAAATACAATATTGTAGAACAAAAGAATACTGACCGGCATGTTTTCCAGCATTTGTCTCCCCTGACTGGGATCCAGTACATGCCCTGACCCTGGAGTGTAAACCAAAATGGTCCACGGCCCAGAGAAGAAGAGTTGAGAGAGATTGGGTTAATTAATCAGGAACAGCATATCCACACGGCCTTAATGAAAGTGTGGAGGAGTAGAGCAGAGGGTGGGGAGGGGAATTGTCATTCGAAGACAGTTTGACACATAACAACAGCTGAGTTTTAAATAGTGACATTCATCTGATTTCACTGTCAATCTCAAACTGTACGAGCGAGACAAGCACAAAATGAGACGTGTTGCATTTTTCACAGTAACTCAACACCAAGTCAAAATAAATCATGTTGTCCTTCAAAAACATGCACAATTGATGTTTCTAAAGTGGGATTGTCATTCTAAGACAGTTTGACACAGAAAAAGAAATGAATCTTAAATATTGACTTTCCTTTGATTTTCCTGGCAAAATGACGCTATATGAGCGAGACAAGCACAAAATGAGACAAGATGAACACTTGTTACATTTTTCACAGTAACTACATACGGTGGTCAAAATAAACAATGTTGTCTTTCACAAACATTCACAATTGACCAGAGCTGACCAGCAGTCCCGCCGTGGTTATCCAACAGTCCCCGAAGACTTTTGTAGCAGCGCCGCGCGGCCAGATGCGCACCGGCTGGTATGACGGAGGACGCCCGCGTGTGACCGCCGGCTCATCATCTAACCAGCGCCCGTACATCATCCGCAATAAAGGCTGGAATAACTACCGACCGTGGCGGTATCAGCAGCCCATCCGTAAGTCAAACAACAATCCAAACACACCAGCTCAGAACAGAGTCCAATGCCAGGATCCGGACTTTACACACAAGGTCCGCTCTTTTCTATTCACAATTGATGTGGACAGCCTTTATACTAAGATTGATACACAAGACGACATCCAAGCAATTAAAAACTTGATTTATTTATTTATTTATTTATATTTGAGGAGGAGGAATTTGTAATGTTTTTGTACATCTTCACAAGCATAATCGCTGTATAAAATGTAAATCCATAAGTCATCACAATTTGGTTAATTTCTTGGACACAACCACATTCAACGGACCCATATTCACTCTACACAACCAATTGGACACAAAAGTTTATTTCAAATGACAATTATCACGGTTCCACAGAATATACACACAGACAGAGGATTTTAAACAAGCCACCAAAGTGCTGTTCTCGGCTTTATCCAGCAGAGGGCACCCCAGGGCCATTTTTGGAATCATTTCGAACGACAAGGATTGCTAGACGACTTGCGCGAATAAGAGGGGTTTAAAAGCGCCAGACAGGGGAATATTTCTTTCAAAAATGTGTGTATATGGTGATTTGTAAATAATGTGGCAAAAGATATGTGGGAGAAACAAGCCTGACAATACATGTACAGATTGCGTGTCATAAATACAATATTGTAGAACAAAAGAATACTGACCGGCATGTTTTCCAGCATTTGTCTCCCCTGACTGGGATCCAGTACATGCCCTGACCCTGGAGTGTAAACCAAAATGGTCCACGGCCCAGAGAAGAAGAGCTGAGAGAGATTGGGTTAATTAATCAGGAACAGCATATCCACACGGCCTTAATGAAAGTGTGGAGGAGGAGAGCAGAGGGTGGGGAGGGGAATTGTCATTCGAAGACAGTTTGACACATAACAACAGCTGAGTTTTAAATAGTGACATTCATCTGATTTCACTGTCAATCTCAAACTGTACGAGCGAGACAAGCACAAAATGAGACGTGTTGCATTTTTCACAGTAACTCAACACCAAGTCAAAATAAATCATGTTGTCCTTCAAAAACATGCACAATTGATGTTTCTAAAGTGGGATTGTCATTCTAAGACAGTTTGACACAGAAAAAGAAATGAATCTTAAATATTGACTTTCCTTTGATTTTCCTGGCAAAATGACGCTATATGAGCGAGACAAGCACAAAATGAGACAAGATGAACACTTGTTACATTTTTCACAGTAACTACATACGGTGGTCAAAATAAACAATGTTGTCTTTCACAAACATTCACAATTGACCAGAGCTGACCAGCAGTCCCGCCGTGGTTATCCAACAGTCCCCGAAGACTTTTGTAGCAGCGCCGCGCGGCCAGATGCGCACCGGCTGGTATGACGGAGGACGCCCGCGTGTGACCGCCGGCTCATCATCTAACCAGCGCCCGTACATCATCCGCAATAATGGCTGGAATAACTACCGACCGTAGCGGTATCAGCAGCCCATCCGTAAGTCAAACAACAATCCAAACACACCAGCGCAGAACAGAGTCCAATGCCGGGATCCGGACTTTACACACAAGGTCCGCTCTTTTCTATTCACAATTGATGTGGACAGCCTTTATACTAAGATTGATACACAAGACGACATCCAAGCAATTAAAAACTTGATTTATTTATTTATTTATTTATATTTGAGGAGGAGGAATTTGTAATGTTTTTGTACATCTTAACAAGCATAATCGCTGTATAAAATGTAAATCCGTAGGTCATCACAATTTGGTTAATTTCTTGGACACAACCACATTCAACGGACCCATATTCACTCTACACAACCAATTGGACACAAAAGTTTATTTCAAATGACAATTATCACGGTTCCACAGAATATACACACAGACAGAGGATTTTAAACAAGCCACCAAAGTGCTGTTCTCGGCTTTATCCAGCAGAGGGCACTCCAGGGCCATATTTGGAATCATTTCGAACGACAAGGATTGCTAGACGACTTGCGCGAATAAGAGGGGTTTAAAAGCGCCAGACAGGGGAATATTTCTTTCAAAAATGTGTGTATATGGTGATTTGTAAATAATGTGGCAAAAGATATGTGGGAGAAACAAGCCTGACAATACATGTACAGATTGCGTGTCATAAATACAATATTGTAGAACAAAAGAATACTGACCGGCATGTTTTCCAGCATTTGTCTCCCCTGACTGGGATCCAGTACATGCCCTGACCCTGGAGTGTAAACCAAAATGGTCCAAGGCCCAGAGAAGAAGAGCTGAGAGAGATTGGGTTAATTAATCAGGAACAGCATATCCACACGGCCTTAATGAAAGTGTGGAGGAGGAGAGCAGAGGGTGGGGAGGGGAATTGTCATTCGAAGACAGTTTGACACATAACAACAGCTGAGTTTTAAATAGTGACATTCATCTGATTTCACTGTCAATCTCAAACTGTACGAGCGAGACAAGCACAAAATGAGACGTGTTGCATTTTTCACAGTAACTCAACACCAAGTCAAAATAAATCATGTTGTCCTTCAAAAACATGCACAATTGATGTTTCTAAAGTGGGATTGTCATTCTAAGACAGTTTGACACAGAAAAAGAAATGAATCTTAAATATTGACTTTCCTTTGATTTTCCTGGCAAAATGACGCTATATGAGCGAGACAAGCACAAAATGAGACAAGATGAACACTTGTTACATTTTTCACAGTAACTACATACGGTGGTCAAAATAAACAATGTTGTCTTTCACAAACATTCACAATTGACCAGAGCTGACCAGCAGTCCCGCCGTGGTTATCCAACAGTCCCCGAAGACTTTTGTAGCAGCGCCGCGCGGCCAGATGCGCACCGGCTGGTATGACGGAGGACGCCCGCGTGTGACCGCCGGCTCATCATCTAACCAGCGCCCGTACATCATCCGCAATAATGGCTGGAATAACTACCGACCGTAGCGGTATCAGCAGCCCATCCGTAAGTCAAACAACAATCCAAACACACCAGCGCAGAACAGAGTCCAATGCCGGGATCCGGACTTTACACACAAGGTCCGCTCTTTTCTATTCACAATTGATGTGGACAGCCTTTATACTAAGATTGATACACAAGACGACATCCAAGCAATTAAAAACTTGATTTATTTATTTATTTATTTATATTTGAGGAGGAGGAATTTGTAATGTTTTTGTACATCTTAACAAGCATAATCGCTGTATAAAATGTAAATCCGTAGGTCATCACAATTTGGTTAATTTCTTGGACACAACCACATTCAACGGACCCATATTCACTCTACACAACCAATTGGACACAAAAGTTTATTTCAAATGACAATTATCACGGTTCCACAGAATATACACACAGACAGAGGATTTTAAACAAGCCACCAAAGTGCTGTTCTCGGCTTTATCCAGCAGAGGGCACTCCAGGGCCATATTTGGAATCATTTCGAACGACAAGGATTGCTAGACGACTTGCGCGAATAAGAGGGGTTTAAAAGCGCCAGACAGGGGAATATTTCTTTCAAAAATGTGTGTATATGGTGATTTGTAAATAATGTGGCAAAAGATATGTGGGAGAAACAAGCCTGACAATACATGTACAGATTGCGTGTCATAAATACAATATTGTAGAACAAAAGAATACTGACCGGCATGTTTTCCAGCATTTGTCTCCCCTGACTGGGATCCAGTACATGCCCTGACCCTGGAGTGTAAACCAAAATGGTCCAAGGCCCAGAGAAGAAGAGCTGAGAGAGATTGGGTTAATTAATCAGGAACAGCATATCCACACGGCCTTAATGAAAGTGTCGAGGAGGAGAGCAGAGGGTGGGGAGGGGAATTGTCATTCGAAGACAGTTTGACACATAACAACAGCTGAGTTTTAAATAGTGACATTCATCTGATTTCACTGTCAATCTCAAACTGTACGAGCGAGACAAGCACAAAATGAGACGTGTTGCATTTTTCACAGTAACTCAACACCAAGTCAAAATAAATCATGTTGTCCTTCAAAAACATGCACAATTGATGTTTCTAAAGTGGGATTGTCATTCTAAGACAGTTTGACACAGAAAAAGAAATGAATCTTAAATATTGACTTTCCTTTGATTTTCCTGGCAAAATGACGCTATATGAGCGAGACAAGCACAAAATGAGACAAGATGAACACTTGTTTCTGTTAGGTGTACGAACACCCTGAGACCAGAGGAAGGCGAACTCAAAGTGAAGGCTACAGGGATCACACAGGGCACAGGCAGGCAGAAACAAAAAGGGTTTATTAACTAAGGGTGTCCACAAAAACGGGAAAACAAAAGGCGAGAGCACAAAAACCACTCTGTACAGTTCAACTAAGGGTGTCCACAAAAACGGGAGCAACACAAAGCGAGAGCAAAAACACGCTCTGAAGAATCTGAGCTCCAACTCCTCTCACAACCGAGGCTGGGCTGAGGGCTATCCACAGGGCGAGACGCTCCTAAAACAAAAAGCAAAGCACAGGTCAGCGGACCGAGAAAGACACAGGGGATCAGAAGACTGGCAGAGGAACACACAATACCACGGAGGTAAGCAGACGATCTGACGACCACTGGAGAGAAGAGCCGGGGTTAAATGCATCGGTTGATTGGAAGGTGATGAGATGCAGGTGTGTGAGAGGAGGCGGGGAGGAGGGGCTGCCGAAACAGGTGCAGCCACTTAACACGGACCTGGACAGACAAGGGAGGACAGACAAGACCACAAGGGGGCAAGGAAACAGGGAAAACACAGGGGAAAAAAAAGGGAAGACAGAGCCCTGCCTGACAGTTACATTTTTCACAGTAACTACATACGGTGGTCAAAATAAACAATGTTGTCTTTCACAAACATTCACAATTGACCAGAGTTGACCAGCAGTCCCGCCGTGGTTATCCAACAGTCCCCGAAGACTTTTGTAGCAGCGCCGCGCGGCCAGATGCGCACCGGCTGGTATGACGGAGGACGCCCGCGTGTGACCGCCGGCTCATCATCTAACCAGCGCCCGTACATCATCCGCAATAAAGGCTGGAATAACTACCGACCGTGGCGGTATCAGCAGCCCATCCGTAAGTCAAACAACAATCCAAACACGCCAGAGCAGAACAGAGTCCAATGCCAGGATCCGGACTTTACACACAAGGTCCGCTCTTTTCTATTCACAATTGATGTGGACAGCCTTTATACTAAGATTGATACACAAGACGACATCCAAGCAATTAAAAACTTGATTTATTTATTTATTTATTTATATTTGAGGAGGAGGAATTTGTAATGTTTTTGTACATCTTAACAAGCATAATCGCTGTATAAAATGTAAATCCGTAGGTCATCACAATTTGGTTAATTTCTTGGACACAACCACATTCAACGGACCCATATTCACTCTACACAACCAATTGGACACAAAAGTTTATTTCAAATGACAATTATCACGGTTCCACAGAATATACACACAGACAGAGGATTTTAAACAAGCCACCAAAGTGCTGTTCTCGGCTTTATCCAGCAGAGGGCACTCCAGGGCCATTTTTGGAATCATTTCGAACGACAAGGATTGCTAGACGACTTGCGCGAATAAGAGGGGTTTAAAAGCGCCAGACAGGGGAATATTTCTTTCAAAAATGTGTGTATATGGTGATTTGTAAATAATGTGGCAAAAGATATGTGGGAGAAACAAGCCTGACAATACATGTACAGATTGCGTGTCATAAATACAATATTGTAGAACAAAAGAATACTGACCGGCATGTTTTCCAGCATTTGTCTCCCCTGACTGGGATCCAGTACATGCCCTGACCCTGGAGTGTAAACCAAAATGGTCCAAGGCCCAGAGAAGAAGAGCTGAGAGAGATTGGGTTAATTAATCAGGAACAGCATATCCACACGGCCTTAATGAAAGTGTCGAGGAGGAGAGCAGAGGGTGGGGAGGGGAATTGTCATTCGAAGACAGTTTGACACATAACAACAGCTGAGTTTTAAATAGTGACATTCATCTGATTTCACTGTCAATCTCAAACTGTACGAGCGAGACAAGCACAAAATGAGACGTGTTGCATTTTTCACAGTAACTCAACACCAAGTCAAAATAAATCATGTTGTCCTTCAAAAACATGCACAATTGATGTTTCTAAAGTGGGATTGTCATTCTAAGACAGTTTGACACAGAAAAAGAAATGAATCTTAAATATTGACTTTCCTTTGATTTTCCTGGCAAAATGACGCTATATGAGCGAGACAAGCACAAAATGAGACAAGATGAACACTTGTTTCTGTTAGGTGTACGAACACCCTGAGACCAGAGGAAGGCGAACTCAAAGTGAAGGCTACAGGGATCACACAGGGCACAGGCAGGCAGAAACAAAAAGGGTTTATTAACTAAGGGTGTCCACAAAAACGGGAAAACAAAAGGCGAGAGCACAAAAACCACTCTGTACAGTTCAACTAAGGGTGTCCACAAAAACGGGAGCAACACAAAGCGAGAGCAAAAACACGCTCTGAAGAATCTGAGCTCCAACTCCTCTCACAACCGAGGCTGGGCTGAGGGCTATCCACAGGGCGAGACGCTCCTAAAACAAAAAGCAAAGCACAGGTCAGCGGACCGAGAAAGACACAGGGGATCAGAAGACTGGCAGAGGAACACACAATACCACGGAGGTAAGCAGACGATCTGACGACCACTGGAGAGAAGAGCCGGGGTTAAATGCATCGGTTGATTGGAAGGTGATGAGATGCAGGTGTGTGAGAGGAGGCGGGGAGGAGGGGCTGCCGAAACAGGTGCAGCCACTTAACACGGACCTGGACAGACAAGGGAGGACAGACAAGACCACAAGGGGGCAAGGAAACAGGGAAAACACAGGGGAAAAAAAAGGGAAGACAGAGCCCTGCCTGACAGTTACATTTTTCACAGTAACTACATACGGTGGTCAAAATAAACAATGTTGTCTTTCACAAACATTCACAATTGACCAGAGTTGACCAGCAGTCCCGCCGTGGTTATCCAACAGTCCCCGAAGACTTTTGTAGCAGCGCCGCGCGGCCAGATGCGCACCGGCTGGTATGACGGAGGACGCCCGCGTGTGACCGCCGGCTCATCATCTAACCAGCGCCCGTACATCATCCGCAATAAAGGCTGGAATAACTACCGACCGTGGCGGTATCAGCAGCCCATCCGTAAGTCAAACAACAATCCAAACACGCCAGAGCAGAACAGAGTCCAATGCCAGGATCCGGACTTTACACACAAGGTCCGCTCTTTTCTATTCACAATTGATGTGGACAGCCTTTATACTAAGATTGATACACAAGACGACATCCAAGCAATTAAAAACTTGATTTATTTATTTATTTATTTATATTTGAGGAGGAGGAATTTGTAATGTTTTTGTACATCTTAACAAGCATAATCGCTGTATAAAATGTAAATCCGTAGGTCATCACAATTTGGTTAATTTCTTGGACACAACCACATTCAACGGACCCATATTCACTCTACACAACCAATTGGACACAAAAGTTTATTTCAAATGACAATTATCACGGTTCCACAGAATATACACACAGACAGAGGATTTTAAACAAGCCACCAAAGTGCTGTTCTCGGCTTTATCCAGCAGAGGGCACTCCAGGGCCATTTTTGGAATCATTTCGAACGACAAGGATTGCTAGACGACTTGCGCGAATAAGAGGGGTTTAAAAGCGCCAGACAGGGGAATATTTCTTTCAAAAATGTGTGTATATGGTGATTTGTAAATAATGTGGCAAAAGATATGTGGGAGAAACAAGCCTGACAATACATGTACAGATTGCGTGTCATAAATACAATATTGTAGAACAAAAGAATACTGACCGGCATGTTTTCCAGCATTTGTCTCCCCTGACTGGGATCCAGTACATGCCCTGACCCTGGAGTGTAAACCAAAATGGTCCAAGGCCCAGAGAAGAAGAGCTGAGAGAGATTGGGTTAATTAATCAGGAACAGCATATCCACACGGCCTTAATGAAAGTGTCGAGGAGGAGAGCAGAGGGTGGGGAGGGGAATTGTCATTCGAAGACAGTTTGACACATAACAACAGCTGAGTTTTAAATAGTGACATTCATCTGATTTCACTGTCAATCTCAAACTGTACGAGCGAGACAAGCACAAAATGAGACGTGTTGCATTTTTCACAGTAACTCAACACCAAGTCAAAATAAATCATGTTGTCCTTCAAAAACATGCACAATTGATGTTTCTAAAGTGGGATTGTCATTCTAAGACAGTTTGACACAGAAAAAGAAATGAATCTTAAATATTGACTTTCCTTTGATTTTCCTGGCAAAATGACGCTATATGAGCGAGACAAGCACAAAATGAGACAAGATGAACACTTGTTACATTTTTCACAGTAACTACATACGGTGGTCAAAATAAACAATGTTGTCTTTCACAAACATTCACAATTGACCAGAGTTGACCAGCAGTCCCGCCGTGGTTATCCAACAGTCCCCGAAGACTTTTGTAGCAGCGCCGCGTGGCCAGATGCGCACCGGCTGGTATGACGGAGGACGCCCGCGTGTGACCGCCGGCTCATCATCTAACCAGCGCCCGTACATCATCCGCAATAAAGGCTGGAATAACTACCGACCGTGGCGGTATCAGCAGCCCATCCGTAAGTCAAACAACAATCCAAACACGCCAGCGCAGAACAGAGTCCAATGCCAGGATCCGGACTTTACACACAAGGTCCGCTCTTTTCTATTCACAATTGATGTGGACAGCCTTTATACTAAGATTGATACACAAGACGACATCCAAGCAATTAAAAACTTGATTTATTTATTTATTTATTTATATTTGAGAAGGAGGAATTTGTAATGTTTTTGTACATCTTAACAAGCATAATCGCTGTATAAAATGTAAATCCGTAGGTCATCACAATTTGGTTAATTTCTTGGACACAACCACATTCAACGGACCCATATTCACTCTACACAACCAATTGGACACAAAAGTTTATTTCAAATGACAATTATCACGGTTCCACAGAATATACACACAGACAGAGGATTTTAAACAAGCCACCAAAGTGCTGTTCTCGGCTTTATCCAGCAGAGGGCACTCCAGGGCCATTTTTGGAATTATTTCGAACGACAAGGATTGCTGGACGACTTGCGCGAATAAGAGGGGTTTAAAAGCGCCAGACAGGGGAATATTTCTTTCAAAAATGTGTGTATATGGTGATTTGTAAATAATGTGGCAAAAGATATGTGGGAGAAACAAGCCTGACAATACATGTACAGATTGCGTGTCATAAATACAATATTGTAGAACAAAAGAATACTGACCGGCATTTTTTCCAGCATTTGTCTCCCCTGACTGGGATCCAGTACATGCCCTGACCCTGGAGTGTAAACCAAAATGGTCCAAGGCCCAGAGAAGAAGAGCTGAGAGAGATTGGGTTAATTAATCAGGAACAGCATATCCACACGGCCTTAATGAAAGTGTCGAGGAGGAGAGCAGAGGGTGGGGAGGGGAATTGTCATTCGAAGACAGTTTGACACATAACAACAGCTGAGTTTTAAATAGTGACATTCATCTGATTTCACTGTCAATCTCAAACTGTACGAGCGAGACAAGCACAAAATGAGACGTGTTGCATTTTTCACAGTAACTCAACACCAAGTCAAAATAAATCATGTTGTCCTTCAAAAACATGCACAATTGATGTTTCTAAAGTGGGATTGTCATTCTAAGACAGTTTGACACAGAAAAAGAAATGAATCTTAAATATTGACTTTCCTTTGATTTTCCTGGCAAAATGACGCTATATGAGCGAGACAAGCACAAAATGAGACAAGATGAACACTTGTTACATTTTTCACAGTAACTACATACGGTGGTCAAAATAAACAATGTTGTCTTTCACAAACATTCACAATTGACCAGAGCTGACCAGCAGTCCCGCCGTGGTTATCCAACAGTCCCCGAAGACTTTTGTAGCAGCGCCGCGCGGCCAGATGCGCACCGGCTGGTATGACGGAGGACGCCCGCGTGTGACCGCCGGCTCATCATCTAACCAGCGCCCGTACATCATCCGCAATAATGGCTGGAATAACTACCGACCGTAGCGGTATCAGCAGCCCATCCGTAAGTCAAACAACAATCCAAACACACCAGCGCAGAACAGAGTCCAATGCCGGGATCCGGACTTTACACACAAGGTCCGCTCTTTTCTATTCACAATTGATGTGGACAGCCTTTATACTAAGATTGATACACAAGACGACATCCAAGCAATTAAAAACTTGATTTATTTATTTATTTATTTATATTTGAGGAGGAGGAATTTGGAATGTTTTTGTACATCTTAACAAGCATAATCGCTGTATAAAATGTAAATCCGTAGGTCATCACAATTTGGTTAATTTCTTGGACACAACCACATTCAACGGACCCATATTCACTCTACACAACCAATTGGACACAAAAGTTTATTTCAAATGACAATTATCACGGTTCCACAGAATATACACACAGACAGAGGATTTTAAACAAGCCACCAAAGTGCTGTTCTCGGCTTTATCCAGCAGAGGGCACTCCAGGGCCATATTTGGAATCATTTCGAACGACAAGGATTGCTAGACGACTTGCGCGAATAAGAGGGGTTTAAAAGCGCCAGACAGGGGAATATTTCTTTCAAAAATGTGTGTATATGGTGATTTGTAAATAATGTGGCAAAAGATATGTGGGAGAAACAAGCCTGACAATACATGTACAGATTGCGTGTCATAAATACAATATTGTAGAACAAAAGAATACTGACCGGCATGTTTTCCAGCATTTGTCTCCCCTGACTGGGATCCAGTACATGCCCTGACCCTGGAGTGTAAACCAAAATGGTCCAAGGCCCAGAGAAGAAGAGCTGAGAGAGATTGGGTTAATTAATCAGGAACAGCATATCCACACGGCCTTAATGAAAGTGTCGAGGAGGAGAGCAGAGGGTGGGGAGGGGAATTGTCATTCGAAGACAGTTTGACACATAACAACAGCTGAGTTTTAAATAGTGACATTCATCTGATTTCACTGTCAATCTCAAACTGTACGAGCGAGACAAGCACAAAATGAGACGTGTTGCATTTTTCACAGTAACTCAACACCAAGTCAAAATAAATCATGTTGTCCTTCAAAAACATGCACAATTGATGTTTCTAAAGTGGGATTGTCATTCTAAGACAGTTTGACACAGAAAAAGAAATGAATCTTAAATATTGACTTTCCTTTGATTTTCCTGGCAAAATGACGCTATATGAGCGAGACAAGCACAAAATGAGACAAGATGAACACTTGTTACATTTTTCACAGTAACTACATACGGTGGTCAAAATAAACAATGTTGTCTTTCACAAACATTCACAATTGACCAGAGCTGACCAGCAGTCCCGCCGTGGTTATCCAACAGTCCCCGAAGACTTTTGTAGCAGCGCCGCGCGGCCAGATGCGCACCGGCTGGTATGACGGAGGACGCCCGCGTGTGACCGCCGGCTCATCATCTAACCAGTGCCCGTACATCATCCGCAATAATGGCTGGAATAACTACCGACCGTAGCGGTATCAGCAGCCCATCCGTAAGTCAAACAACAATCCAAACACACCAGCTCAGAACAGAGTCCAATGCCAGGATCCGGACTTTACACACAAGGTCCGCTCTTTTCTATTCACAATTGATGTGGACAGCCTTTATACTAAGATTGATACACAAGACGACATCCAAGCAATTAAAAACTTGATTTATTTATTTATTTATTTATATTTGAGGAGGAGGAATTTGGAATGTTTTTGTACATCTTAACAAGCATAATCGCTGTATAAAATGTAAATCCGTAGGTCATCACAATTTGGTTAATTTCTTGGACACAACCACATTCAACGGACCCATATTCACTCTACACAACCAATTGGACACAAAAGTTTATTTCAAATGACAATTATCACGGTTCCACAGAATATACACACAGACAGAGGATTTTAAACAAGCCACCAAAGTGCTGTTCTCGGCTTTATCCAGCAGAGGGCACTCCAGGGCCATTTTTGGAATTATTTCGAAAGACAAGGATTGCTGGACGACTTGCGCGAATAAGAGGGGTTTAAAACCGCCAGACAGGGGAATATTTCTTTCAAAAATGTGTGTATATGGTGATTTGTAAATAATGTGGCAAAAGATATGTGGGAGAAACAAGCCTGACAATACATGTACAGATTGCATGTCATAAATACAATATTGTAGAACAAAAGAATACTGACCGGCATGTTTTCCAGCATTTGTCTCCCCTGACTGGGATCCAGTACATGCCCTGACCCTGGAGTGTAAACCAAAATGGTCCACGGCCCAGAGAAGAAGAGCTGAGAGAGATTGGGTTAATTAATCAGGAACAGCATATCCACACGGCCTTAATGAAAGTGTCGAGGAGGAGAGCAGAGGGTGGGGAGGGGAATTGTCATTCGAAGACAGTTTGACACATAACAACAGCTGAGTTTTAAATAGTGACATTCATCTGATTTCACTGTCAATCTCAAACTGTACGAGCGAGACAAGCACAAAATGAGACGTGTTGCATTTTTCACAGTAACTCAACACCAAGTCAAAATAAATCATGTTGTCCTTCAAAAACATGCACAATTGATGTTTCTAAAGTGGGATTGTCATTCTAAGACAGTTTGACACAGAAAAAGAAATGAATCTTAAATATTGACTTTCCTTTGATTTTCCTGGCAAAATGACGCTATATGAGCGAGACAAGCACAAAATGAGACAAGATGAACACTTGTTACATTTTTCACAGTAACTACATACGGTGGTCAAAATAAACAATGTTGTCTTTCACAAACATTCACAATTGACCAGAGCTGACCAGCAGTCCCGCCGTGGTTATCCAACAGTCCCCGAAGACTTTTGTAGCAGCGCCGCGCGGCCAGATGCGCACCGGCTGGTATGACGGAGGACGCCCGCGTGTGACCGCCGGCTCATCATCTAACCAGCGCCCGTACATCATCCGCAATAATGGCTGGAATAACTACCGACCGTAGCGGTATCAGCAGCCCATCCGTAAGTCAAACAACAATCCAAACACACCAGCGCAGAACAGAGTCCAATGCCGGGATCCGGACTTTACACACAAGGTCCGCTCTTTTCTATTCACAATTGATGTGGACAGCCTTTATACTAAGATTGATACACAAGACGACATCCAAGCAATTAAAAACTTGATTTATTTATTTATTTATTTATATTTGAGGAGGAGGAATTTGGAATGTTTTTGTACATCTTAACAAGCATAATCGCTGTATAAAATGTAAATCCGTAGGTCATCACAATTTGGTTAATTTCTTGGACACAACCACATTCAACGGACCCATATTCACTCTACACAACCAATTGGACACAAAAGTTTATTTCAAATGACAATTATCACGGTTCCACAGAATATACACACAGACAGAGGATTTTAAACAAGCCACCAAAGTGCTGTTCTCGGCTTTATCCAGCAGAGGGCACTCCAGGGCCATATTTGGAATCATTTCGAACGACAAGGATTGCTAGACGACTTGCGCGAATAAGAGGGGTTTAAAAGCGCCAGACAGGGGAATATTTCTTTCAAAAATGTGTGTATATGGTGATTTGTAAATAATGTGGCAAAAGATATGTGGGAGAAACAAGCCTGACAATACATGTACAGATTGCATGTCATAAATACAATATTGTAGAACAAAAGAATACTGACCGGCATGTTTTCCAGCATTTGTCTCCCCTGACTGGGATCCAGTACATGCCCTGACCCTGGAGTGTAAACCAAAATGGTCCACGGCCCAGAGAAGAAGAGCTGAGAGAGATTGGGTTAATTAATCAGGAACAGCATATCCACACGGCCTTAATGAAAGTGTCGAGGAGGAGAGCAGAGGGTGGGGAGGGGAATTGTCATTCGAAGACAGTTTGACACATAACAACAGCTGAGTTTTAAATAGTGACATTCATCTGATTTCACTGTCAATCTCAAACTGTACGAGCGAGACAAGCACAAAATGAGACGTGTTGCATTTTTCACAGTAACTCAACACCAAGTCAAAATAAATCATGTTGTCCTTCAAAAACATGCACAATTGATGTTTCTAAAGTGGGATTGTCATTCTAAGACAGTTTGACACAGAAAAAGAAATGAATCTTAAATATTGACTTTCCTTTGATTTTCCTGGCAAAATGACGCTATATGAGCGAGACAAGCACAAAATGAGACAAGATGAACACTTGTTACATTTTTCACAGTAACTACATACGGTGTTCAAAATAAACAATGTTGTCTTTCACAAACATTCACAATTGACCAGAGCTGACCAGCAGTCCCGCCGTGGTTATCCAACAGTCCCCGAAGACTTTTGTAGCAGCGCCGCGCGGCCAGATGCGCACCGGCTGGTATGACGGAGGACGCCCGCGTGTGACCGCCGGCTCATCATCTAACCAGCGCCCGTACATCATCCGCAATAATGGCTGGAATAACTACCGACCGTAGCGGTATCAGCAGCCCATCCGTAAGTCAAACAACAATCCAAACACACCAGCTCAGAACAGAGTCCAATGCCAGGATCCGGACTTTACACACAAGGTCCACTCTTTTCTATTCACAATTGATGTGGACAGCCTTTATACTAAGATTGATACACAAGACGACATCCAAGCAATTAAAAACTTGATTTATTTATTTATTTATTTATATTTGAGGAGGAGGAATTTGGAATGTTTTTGTACATCTTAACAAGCATAATCGCTGTATAAAATGTAAATCCGTAGGTCATCACAATTTGGTTAATTTCTTGGACACAACCACATTCAACGGACCCATATTCACTCTACACAACCAATTGGACACAAAAGTTTATTTCAAATGACAATTATCACGGTTCCACAGAATATACACACAGACAGAGGATTTTAAACAAGCCACCAAAGTGCTGTTCTCGGCTTTATCCAGCAGAGGGCACTCCAGGGCCATTTTTGGAATTATTTCGAACGACAAGGATTGCTGGACGACTTGCGCGAATAAGAGGGGTTTAAAACCGCCAGACAGGGGAATATTTCTTTCAAAAATGTGTGTATATGGTGATTTGTAAATAATGTGGCAAAAGATATGTGGGAGAAACAAGCCTGACAATACATGTACAGATTGCATGTCATAAATACAATATTGTAGAACAAAAGAATACTGACCGGCATGTTTTCCAGCATTTGTCTCCCCTGACTGGGATCCAGTACATGCCCTGACCCTGGAGTGTTAACCAAAATGGTCCACGGCCCAGAGAAGAAGAGCTGAGAGAGATTGGGTTAATTAATCAGGAACAGCATATCCACACGGCCTTAATGAAAGTGTCGAGGAGGAGAGCAGAGGGTGGGGAGGGGAATTGTCATTCGAAGACAGTTTGACACATAACAACAGCTGAGTTTTAAATAGTGACATTCATCTGATTTCACTGTCAATCTCAAACTGTACGAGCGAGACAAGCACAAAATGAGACGTGTTGCATTTTTCACAGTAACTCAACACCAAGTCAAAATAAATCATGTTGTCCTTCAAAAACATGCACAATTGATGTTTCTAAAGTGGGATTGTCATTCTAAGACAGTTTGACACAGAAAAAGAAATGAATCTTAAATATTGACTTTCCTTTGATTTTCCTGGCAAAATGACGCTATATGAGCGAGACAAGCACAAAATGAGACAAGATGAACACTTGTTACATTTTTCACAGTAACTACATACGGTGGTCAAAATAAACAATGTTGTCTTTCACAAACATTCACAATTGACCAGAGCTGACCAGCAGTCCCGCCGTGGTTATCCAACAGTCCCCGAAGACTTTTGTAGCAGCGCCGCGCGGCCAGATGCGCACCGGCTGGTATGACGGAGGACGCCCGCGTGTGACCGCCGGCTCATCATCTAACCAGCGCCCGTACATCATCCGCAATAATGGCTGGAATAACTACCGACCGTAGCGGTATCAGCAGCCCATCCGTAAGTCAAACAACAATCCAAACACACCAGCTCAGAACAGAGTCCAATGCCAGGATCCGGACTTTACACACAAGGTCCGCCCTTTTCTATTCACAATTGATGTGGACAGCCTTTATACTAAGGCTGATACACAAGATGACATCCAAGCAATTAAAAACTTGATTTATTTATTTATTTATATTTGAGGAGGAGGAATTTGTAATGTTTTTGTACATCTTAACAAGCATAATCGCTGTATAAAATGTAAATCCGTAGGTCATCACAATTTGGTTAATTTCTTGGACACAACCACATTCAACGGACCCATATTCACTCTACACAACCAATTGGACACAAAAGTTTATTTCAAATGACAATTATCACGGTTCCACAGAATATACACACAGACAGAGGATTTTAAACAAGCCACCAAAGTGCTGTTCTCGGCTTTATCCAGCAGAGGGCACTCCAGGGCCATTTTTGGAATTATTTCGAACGACAAGGATTGCTGGACGACTTGCGCGAATAAGAGGGGTTTAAAACCGCCAGACAGGGGAATATTTCTTTCAAAAATGTGTGTATATGGTGATTTGTAAATAATGTGGCAAAAGATATGTGGGAGAAACAAGCCTGACAATACATGTACAGATTGCATGTCATAAATACAATATTGTAGAACAAAAGAATACTGACCGGCATGTTTTCCAGCATTTGTCTCCCCTGACTGGGATCCAGTACATGCCCTGACCCTGGAGTGTTAACCAAAATGGTCCACGGCCCAGAGAAGAAGAGCTGAGAGAGATTGGGTTAATTAATCAGGAACAGCATATCCACACGGCCTTAATGAAAGTGTGGAGGAGGAGAGCAGAGGGTGGGGAGGGGAATTGTCATTCGAAGACAGTTTGACACATAACAACAGCTGAGTTTTAAATAGTGACATTCATCTGATTTCACTGTCAATCTCAAACTGCACGAGCGAGACAAGCACAAAATGAGACGTGTTGCATTTTTCACAGTAACTCAACACCAAGTCAAAATAAATCATGTTGTCCTTCAAAAACATGCACAATTGATGTTTCTAAAGTGGGATTGTCATTCTAAGACAGTTTGACACAGAAAAAGAAATGAATCTTAAATATTGACTTTCCTTTGATTTTCCTGGCAAAATGACGCTATATGAGCGAGACAAGCACAAAATGAGACAAGATGAACACTTGTTACATTTTTCACAGTAACTACATACGGTGGTCAAAATAAACAATGTTGTCTTTCACAAACATTCACAATTGACCAGAGCTGACCAGCAGTCCCGCCGTGGTTATCCAACAGTCCCCGAAGACTTTTGTAGCAGCGCCGCGCGGCCAGATGCGCACCGGCTGGTATGACGGAGGACGCCCGCGTGTGACCGCCGGCTCATCATCTAACCAGCGCCCGTACATCATCCGCAATAATGGCTGGAATAACTACCGACCGTAGCGGTATCAGCAGCCCATCCGTAAGTCAAACAACAATCCAAACACACCAGCTCAGAACAGAGTCCAATGCCAGGATCCGGACTTTACACACAAGGTCCGCCCTTTTCTATTCACAATTGATGTGGACAGCCTTTATACTAAGGCTGATACACAAGATGACATCCAAGCAATTAAAAACTTGATTTATTTATTTATTTATATTTGAGGAGGAGGAATTTGTAATGTTTTTGTACATCTTAACAAGCATAATCGCTGTATAAAATGTAAATCCGTAGGTCATCACAATTTGGTTAATTTCTTGGACACAACCACATTCAACGGACCCATATTCACTCTACACAACCAATTGGACACAAAAGTTTATTTCAAATGACAATTATCACGGTTCCACAGAATATACACACAGACAGAGGATTTTAAACAAGCCACCAAAGTGCTGTTCTCGGCTTTATCCAGCAGAGGGCACTCCAGGGCCATTTTTGGAATTATTTCGAACGACAAGGATTGCTGGACGACTTGCGCGAATAAGAGGGGTTTAAAAGCGCCAGACAGGGGAATATTTCTTTCAAAAATGTGTGTATATGGTGATTTGTAAATAATGTGGCAAAAGATATGTGGGAGAAACAAGCCTGACAATACATGTACAGATTGCATGTCATAAATACAATATTGTAGAACAAAAGAATACTGACCGGCATGTTTTCCAGCATTTGTCTCCCCTGACTGGGATCCAGTACATGCCCTGACCCTGGAGTGTAAACCAAAATGGTCCACGGCCCAGAGAAGAAGAGCTGAGAGAGATTGGGTTAATTAATCAGGAACAGCATATCCACACGGCCTTAATGAAAGTGTCGAGGAGGAGAGCAGAGGGTGGGGAGGGGAATTGTCATTCGAAGACAGTTTGACACATAACAACAGCTGAGTTTTAAATAGTGACATTCATCTGATTTCACTGTCAATCTCAAACTGTACGAGCGAGACAAGCACAAAATGAGACGTGTTGCATTTTTCACAGTAACTCAACACCAAGTCAAAATAAATCATGTTGTCCTTCAAAAACATGCACAATTGATGTTTCTAAAGTGGGATTGTCATTCTAAGACAGTTTGACACAGAAAAAGAAATGAATCTTAAATATTGACTTTCCTTTGATTTTCCTGGCAAAATGACGCTATATGAGCGAGACAAGCACAAAATGAGACAAGATGAACACTTGTTATATTTTTCACAGTAACTACATACGGTGGTCAAAATAAACAATGTTGTCTTTCACAAACATTCACAATTGACCAGAGCTGACCAGCAGTCCCGCCGTGGTTATCCAACAGTCCCCGAAGACTTTTGTAGCAGCGCCGCGCGGCCAGATGCGCACCGGCTGGTATGACGGAGGACGCCCGCGTGTGACCGCCGGCTCATCATCTAACCAGCGCCCGTACATCATCCGCAATAATGGCTGGAATAACTACCGACCGTAGCAGTATCAGCAGCCCATCCGTAAGTCAAACAACAATCCAAACACACCAGCTCAGAACAGAGTCCAATGCCAGGATCCGGACTTTACACACAAGGTCCGCTCTTTTCTATTCACAATTGATGTGGACAGCCTTTATACTAAGATTGATACACAAGACGACATCCAAGCAATTAAAAACTTGATTTATTTATTTATTTATTTATATTTGAGGAGGAGGAATTTGGAATGTTTTTGTACATCTTAACAAGCATAATCGCTGTATAAAATGTAAATCCGTAGGTCATCACAATTTGGTTAATTTCTTGGACACAACCACATTCAACGGACCCATATTCACTCTACACAACCAATTGGACACAAAAGTTTATTTCAAATGACAATTATCACGGTTCCACAGAATATACACACAGACAGAGGATTTTAAACAAGCCACCAAAGTGCTGTTCTCGGCTTTATCCAGCAGAGGGCACTCCAGGGCCATTTTTGGAATTATTTCGAACGACAAGGATTGCTGGACGACTTGCGCGAATAAGAGGGGTTTAAAAGCGCCAGACAGGGGAATATTTCTTTCAAAAATGTGTGTATATGGTGATTTGTAAATAATGTGGCAAAAGATATGTGGGAGAAACAAGCCTGACAATACATGTACAGATTGCATGTCATAAATACAATATTGTAGAACAAAAGAATACTGACCGGCATGTTTTCCAGCATTTGTCTCCCCTGACTGGGATCCAGTACATGCCCTGACCCTGGAGTGTAAACCAAAATGGTCCACGGCCCAGAGAAGAAGAGCTGAGAGAGATTGGGTTAATTAATCAGGAACAGCATATCCACACGGCCTTAATGAAAGTGTCGAGGAGGAGAGCAGAGGGTGGGGAGGGGAATTGTCATTCGAAGACAGTTTGACACATAACAACAGCTGAGTTTTAAATAGTGACATTCATCTGATTTCACTGTCAATCTCAAACTGTACGAGCGAGACAAGCACAAAATGAGACGTGTTGCATTTTTCACAGTAACTCAACACCAAGTCAAAATAAATCATGTTGTCCTTCAAAAACATGCACAATTGATGTTTCTAAAGTGGGATTGTCATTCTAAGACAGTTTGACACAGAAAAAGAAATGAATCTTAAATATTGACTTTCCTTTGATTTTCCTGGCAAAATGACGCTACATGAGCGAGACAAGCACAAAATGAGACAAGATGAACACTTGTTACATTTTTCACAGTAACTACATACGGTGGTCAAAATAAACAATGTTGTCTTTCACAAACATTCACAATTGACCAGAGCTGACCAGCAGTCCCGCCGTGGTTATCCAACAGTCCCCGAAGACTTTTGTAGCAGCGCCGCGCGGCCAGATGCGCACCGGCTGGTATGACGGAGGACGCCCGCGTGTGACCGCCGGCTCATCATCTAACCAGCGCCCGTACATCATCCGCAATAATGGCTGGAATAACTACCGACCGTAGCGGTATCAGCAGCCCATCCGTAAGTCAAACAACAATCCAAACACACCAGCTCAGAACAGAGTCCAATGCCAGGATCCGGACTTTACACACAAGGTCCGCCCTTTTCTATTCACAATTGATGTGGACAGCCTTTATACTAAGGCTGATACACAAGATGACATCCAAGCAATTAAAAACTTGATTTATTTATTTATTTATATTTGAGGAGGAGGAATTTGTAATGTTTTTGTACATCTTAACAAACATAATCGCTGTATAAAATGTAAATCCATAGGTCATCACAATTAGGTTAATTTCTTGGACACAACCACATTCAACGGACCCATATTCACTCTACACAACCAATTGGACACAAAAGTTTATTTCAAATGACAATTATCACGGTTCCACAGAATATACACACAGACAGAGGATTTTAAACAAGCCACCAAAGTGCTGTTCTCGGCTTTATCCAGCAGAGGGCACTCCAGGGCCATTTTTGGAATTATTTCGAACGACAAGGATTGCTGGACGACTTGCGCGAATAAGAGGGGTTTAAAACCGCCAGACAGGGGAATATTTCTTTCAAAAATGTGTGTATATGGTGATTTGTAAATAATGTGGCAAAAGATATGTGGGAGAAACAAGCCTGACAATACATGTACAGATTGCATGTCATAAATACAATATTGTAGAACAAAAGAATACTGACCGGCATGTTTTCCAGCATTTGTCTCCCCTGACTGGGATCCAGTACATGCCCTGACCCTGGAGTGTAAACCAAAATGGTCCACGGCCCAGAGAAGAAGAGCTGAGAGAGATTGGGTTAATTAATCAGGAACAGCATATCCACACGGCCTTAATGAAAGTGTCGAGGAGGAGAGCAGAGGGTGGGGAGGGGAAATGTCATTCGAAGACAGTTTGACACATAACAACAGCTGAGTTTTAAATAGTGACATTCATCTGATTTCACTGTCAATCTCAAACTGTACGAGCGAGACAAGCACAAAATGAGACGTGTTGCATTTTTCACAGTAACCAAGTCAAAATAAATCATGTTGTCCTTCAAAAACATGCACAATTGATGTTTCTAAAGTGGGATTGTCATTCTAAGACAGTTTGACACAGAAAAAGAAATGAATCTTAAATATTGACTTTCCTTTGATTTTCCTGGCAAAATGACGCTATATGAGCGAGACAAGCACAAAATGAGACAAGATGAACACTTGTTACATTTTTCACAGTAACTACATACGGTGGTCAAAATAAACAATGTTGTCTTTCACAAACATTCACAATTGACCAGAGCTGACCAGCAGTCCCGCCGTGGTTATCCAACAGTCCCCGAAGACTTTTGTAGCAGCGCCGCGCGGCCAGATGCGCACCGGCTGGTATGACGGAGGACGCCCGCGTGTGACCGCCGGCTCATCATCTAACCAGCGCCCGTACATCATCCGCAATAAAGGCTGGAATAACTACCGACCGTGGCGGTATCAACAGCCCATCCGTAAGTCAAACAACAATCCAAACACACCAGCGCAGAACAGAGTCCAATGCCAGGGTCCGGACTTTACACACAAGGTCCGCTCTTTTCTATTCACAATTGATGTGGACAGCCTTTATACTAAGATTGATACACAAGACGACATCCAAGCAATTAAAAACTTGATTTATTTATTTATTTATTCATATTTGAGGAGGAGGAATTTGTAATGTTTTTGTACATCTTAACAAGCATAATCGCTGTATAAAATGTAAATCCGTAGGTCATCACAATTTGGTTAATTTCTTGGACACAACCACATTCAACGGACCCATATTCACTCTACACAACCAATTGGACACAAAAGTTTATTTCAAATGACAATTATCACGGTTCCACAGAATATACACACAGACAGAGGATTTTAAACAAGCCACCAAAGTGCTGTTCTCGGCTTTATCCAGCAGAGGGCACTCCAGGGCCATATTTGGAATTATTTCGAACGACAAGGATTGCTAGACGACTTGCGCGAATAAGAGGGGTTTAAAAGCACCAGACAGGGGAATATTTCTTTCAAAAATGTGTGTATATGGTGATTTGTAAATAATGTGGCAAAAGATTTGTGGGAGAAACAAGCCTGACAATACATGTACAGATTGCATGTCATAAATACAATATTGTAGAACAAAAGAATACTGACCGGCATGTTTTCCAGCATTTGTCTCCCCTGACTCGGATCCAGTACATGCCCTGACCCTGAAGTGTAAACCAAAATGGTCCACGGCCCAGAGAAGAAGAGCTGAGAGAGATTGGGTTAATTAATCAGGAACAGCATATCCACACGGCCTTAATGAAAGTGTCGAGGAGGAGAGCAGAGGGTGGGGAGGGGAAATGTCATTCGAAGACAGTTTGACACATAACAACAGCTGAGTTTTAAATAGTGACATTCATCTGATTTCACTGTCAATCTCAAACTGTACGAGCGAGACAAGCACAAAATGAGACGTGTTGCATTTTTCACAGTAACTCAACACCAAGTCAAAATAAATCATGTTGTCCTTCAAAAACATGCACAATTGATGTTTCTAAAGTGGGATTGTCATTCTAAGACAGTTTGACACAGAAAAAGAAATGAATCTTAAATATTGACTTTCCTTTGATTTTCCTGGCAAAATGACGCTATATGAGCGAGACAAGCACAAAATGAGACAAGATGAACACTTGTTACATTTTTCACTGTAACTACATACGGTGGTCAAAATAAACAATGTTGTCTTTCACAAACATTCACAATTGACCAGAGCTGACCAGCAGTCCCGCCGTGGTTATCCAACAGTCCCCGAAGACTTTTGTAGCAGCGCCGCGCGGCCAGATGCGCACCGGCTGGTATGACGGAGGACGCCCGCGTGTGACCGCCGGCTCATCATCTAACCAGCGCCCGTACATCATCCGCAATAAAGGCTGGAATAACTACCGACCGTGGCGGTATCAGCAGCCCATCCGTAAGTCAAACAACAATCCAAACACACCAGCGCAGAACAGAGTCCAATGCCAGGGTCCGGACTTTACACACAAGGTCCGCTCTTTTCTATTCACAATTGATGTGGACAGCCTTTATACTAAGATTGATACACAAGACGACATCCAAGCAATTAAAAACTTGATTTATTTATTTATTTATTCATATTTGAGGAGGAGGAATTTGTAATGTTTTTGTACATCTTAACAAGCATAATCGCTGTATAAAATGTAAATCCGTAGGTCATCACAATTTGGTTAATTTCTTGGACACAACCACATTCAACGGACCCATATTCACTCTACACAACCAATTGGACACAAAAGTTTATTTCAAATGACAATTATCACGGTTCCACAGAATATACACACAGACAGAGGATTTTAAACAAGCCACCAAAGTGCTGTTCTCGGCTTTATCCAGCAGAGGGCACTCCAGGGCCATATTTGGAATTATTTCGAACGACAAGGATTGCTAGACGACTTGCGCGAATAAGAGGGGTTTAAAAGCGCCAGACAGGGGAATATTTCTTTCAAAAATGTGTGTATATGGTGATTTGTAAATAATGTGGCAAAAGATATGTGGGAGAAACAAGCCTGACAATACATGTACAGATTGCATGTCATAAATACAATATTGTAGAACAAAAGAATACTGACCGGCATGTTTTCCAGCATTTGTCTCCCCTGACTGGGATCCAGTACATGCCCTGACCCTGGAGTGTAAACCAAAATGGTCCACGGCCCAGAGAAGAAGAGCTGAGAGAGATTGGGTTAATTAATCAGGAACAGCATATCCACACGGCCTTAATGAAAGTGTCGAGGAGGAGAGCAGAGGGTGGGGAGGGGAAATGTCATTCGAAGACAGTTTGACACATAACAACAGCTGAGTTTTAAATAGTGACATTCATCTGATTTCACTGTCAATCTCAAACTGTACGAGCGAGACAAGCACAAAATGAGACGTGTTGCATTTTTCACAGTAACTCAACACCAAGTCAAAATAAATCATGTTGTCCTTCAAAAACATGCACAATTGATGTTTCTAAAGTGGGATTGTCATTCTAAGACAGTTTGACACAGAAAAAGAAATGAATCTTAAATATTGACTTTCCTTTGATTTTCCTGGCAAAATGACGCTATATGAGCGAGACAAGCACAAAATGAGACAAGATGAACACTTGTTACATTTTTCACTGTAACTACATACGGTGGTCAAAATAAACAATGTTGTCTTTCACAAACATTCACAATTGACCAGAGCTGACCAGCAGTCCCGCCGTGGTTATCCAACAGTCCCCGAAGACTTTTGTAGCAGCGCCGCGCGGCCAGATGCGCACCGGCTGGTATGACGGAGGACGCCCGCGTGTGACCGCCGGCTCATCATCTAACCAGCGCCCGTACATCATCCGCAATAAAGGCTGGAATAACTACCGACCGTGGCGGTATCAGCAGCCCATCCGTAAGTCAAACAACAATCCAAACACACCAGCGCAGAACAGAGTCCAATGCCAGGGTCCGGACTTTACACACAAGGTCCGCTCTTTTCTATTCACAATTGATGTGGACAGCCTTTATACTAAGATTGATACACAAGACGACATCCAAGCAATTAAAAACTTGATTTATTTATTTATTTATTCATATTTGAGGAGGAGGAATTTGTAATGTTTTTGTACATCTTAACAAGCATAATCGCTGTATAAAATGTAAATCCGTAGGTCATCACAATTTGGTTAATTTCTTGGACACAACCACATTCAACGGACCCATATTCACTCTACACAACCAATTGGACACAAAAGTTTATTTCAAATGACAATTATCACGGTTCCACAGAATATACACACAGACAGAGGATTTTAAACAAGCCACCAAAGTGCTGTTCTCGGCTTTATCCAGCAGAGGGCACTCCAGGGCCATATTTGGAATTATTTCGAACGACAAGGATTGCTAGACGACTTGCGCGAATAAGAGGGGTTTAAAAGCACCAGACAGGGGAATATTTCTTTCAAAAATGTGTGTATATGGTGATTTGTAAATAATGTGGCAAAAGATATGTGGGAGAAACAAGCCTGACAATACATGTACAGATTGCATGTCATAAATACAATATTGTAGAACAAAAGAATACTGACCGGCATGTTTTCCAGCATTTGTCTCCCCTGACTGGGATCCAGTACATGCCCTGACCCTGGAGTGTAAACCAAAATGGTCCACGGCCCAGAGAAGAAGAGCTGAGAGAGATTGGGTTAATTAATCAGGAACAGCATATCCACACGGCCTTAATGAAAGTGTCGAGGAGGAGAGCAGAGGGTGGGGAGGGGAAATGTCATTCGAAGACAGTTTGACACATAACAACAGCTGAGTTTTAAATAGTGACATTCATCTGATTTCACTGTCAATCTCAAACTGTACGAGCGAGACAAGCACAAAATGAGACGTGTTGCATTTTTCACAGTAACTCAACACCAAGTCAAAATAAATCATGTTGTCCTTCAAAAACATGCACAATTGATGTTTCTAAAGTGGGATTGTCATTCTAAGACAGTTTGACACAGAAAAAGAAATGAATCTTAAATATTGACTTTCCTTTGATTTTCCTGGCAAAATGACGCTATATGAGCGAGACAAGCACAAAATGAGACAAGATGAACACTTGTTACATTTTTCACTGTAACTACATACGGTGGTCAAAATAAACAATGTTGTCTTTCACAAACATTCACAATTGACCAGAGCTGACCAGCAGTCCCGCCGTGGTTATCCAACAGTCCCCGAAGACTTTTGTAGCAGCGCCGCGCGGCCAGATGCGCACCGGCTGGTATGACGGAGGACGCCCGCGTGTGACCGCCGGCTCATCATCTAACCAGCGCCCGTACATCATCCGCAATAAAGGCTGGAATAACTACCGACCGTGGCGGTATCAGCAGCCCATCCGTAAGTCAAACAACAATCCAAACACACCAGCGCAGAACAGAGTCCAATGCCAGGGTCCGGACTTTACACACAAGGTCCGCTCTTTTCTATTCACAATTGATGTGGACAGCCTTTATACTAAGATTGATACACAAGACGACATCCAAGCAATTAAAAACTTGATTTATTTATTTATTTATTCATATTTGAGGAGGAGGAATTTGTAATGTTTTTGTACATCTTAACAAGCATAATCACTGTATAAAATGTAAATCCGTAGGTCATCACAATTTGGTTAATTTCTTGGACACAACCACATTCAACGGACCCATATTCACTCTACACAACCAATTGGACACAAAAGTTTATTTCAAATGACAATTATCACGGTTCCACAGAATATACACACAGACAGAGGATTTTAAACAAGCCACCAAAGTGCTGTTCTCGGCTTTATCCAGCAGAGGGCACTCCAGGGCCATATTTGGAATTATTTCGAACGACAAGGATTGCTAGACGACTTGCGCGAATAAGAGGGGTTTAAAAGCACCAGACAGGGGAATATTTCTTTCAAAAATGTGTGTATATGGTGATTTGTAAATAATGTGGCAAAAGATATGTGGGAGAAACAAGCCTGACAATACATGTACAGATTGCATGTCATAAATACAATATTGTAGAACAAAAGAATACTGACCGGCATGTTTTCCAGCATTTGTCTCCCCTGACTGGGATCCAGTACATGCCCTGACCCTGGAGTGTAAACCAAAATGGTCCATGGCCCAGAGAAGAAGAGCTGAGAGAGATTGGGTTAATTAATCAGGAACAGCATATCCACACGGCCCTAATGAAAGTGTCGAGGAGGAGAGCAGAGGGTGGGGAGGGGAAATGTCATTCGAAGACAGTTTGACACATAACAACAGCTGAGTTTTAAATAGTGACATTCATCTGATTTCACTGTCAATCTCAAACTGTACGAGCGAGACAAGCACAAAATGAGACGTGTTGCATTTTTCACAGTAACTCAACACCAAGTCAAAATAAATCATGTTGTCCTTCAAAAACATGCACAATTGATGTTTCTAAAGTGGGATTGTCATTCTAAGACAGTTTGACACAGAAAAAGAAATGAATCTTAAATATTGACTTTCCTTTGATTTTCCTGGCAAAATGACGCTATATGAGCGAGACAAGCACAAAATGAGACAAGATGAACACTTGTTACATTTTTCACTGTAACTACATACGGTGGTCAAAATAAACAATGTTGTCTTTCACAAACATTCACAATTGACCAGAGCTGACCAGCAGTCCCGCCGTGGTTATCCAACAGTCCCCGAAGACTTTTGTAGCAGCGCCGCGCGGCCAGATGCGCACCGGCTGGTATGACGGAGGACGCCCGCGTGTGACCGCCGGCTCATCATCTAACCAGCGCCCGTACATCATCCGCAATAAAGGCTGGAATAACTACCGACCGTGGCGGTATCAGCAGCCCATCCGTAAGTCAAACAACAATCCAAACACACCAGCGCAGAACAGAGTCCAATGCCAGGGTCCGGACTTTACACACAAGGTCCGCTCTTTTCTATTCACAATTGATGTGGACAGCCTTTATACTAAGATTGATACACAAGACGACATCCAAGCAATTAAAAACTTGATTTATTTATTTATTTATTCATATTTGAGGAGGAGGAATTTGTAATGTTTTTGTACATCTTAACAAGCATAATCACTGTATAAAATGTAAATCCGTAGGTCATCACAATTTGGTTAATTTCTTGGACACAACCACATTCAACGGACCCATATTCACTCTACACAACCAATTGGACACAAAAGTTTATTTCAAATGACAATTATCACGGTTCCACAGAATATACACACAGACAGAGGATTTTAAACAAGCCACCAAAGTGCTGTTCTCGGCTTTATCCAGCAGAGGGCACTCCAGGGCCATATTTGGAATTATTTCGAACGACAAGGATTGCTAGACGACTTGCGCGAATAAGAGGGGTTTAAAAGCACCAGACAGGGGAATATTTCTTTCAAAAATGTGTGTATATGGTGATTTGTAAATAATGTGGCAAAAGATATGTGGGAGAAACAAGCCTGACAATACATGTACAGATTGCATGTCATAAATACAATATTGTAGAACAAAAGAATACTGACCGGCATGTTTTCCAGCATTTGTCTCCCCTGACTGGGATCCAGTACATGCCCTGACCCTGGAGTGTAAACCAAAATGGTCCATGGCCCAGAGAAGAAGAGCTGAGAGAGATTGGGTTAATTAATCAGGAACAGCATATCCACACGGCCCTAATGAAAGTGTCGAGGAGGAGAGCAGAGGGTGGGGAGGGGAAATGTCATTCGAAGACAGTTTGACACATAACAACAGCTGAGTTTTAAATAGTGACATTCATCTGATTTCACTGTCAATCTCAAACTGTACGAGCGAGACAAGCACAAAATGAGACGTGTTGCATTTTTCACAGTAACTCAACACCAAGTCAAAATAAATCATGTTGTCCTTCAAAAACATGCACAATTGATGTTTCTAAAGTGGGATTGTCATTCTAAGACAGTTTGACACAGAAAAAGAAATGAATCTTAAATATTGACTTTCCTTTGATTTTCCTGGCAAAATGACGCTATATGAGCGAGACAAGCACAAAATGAGACAAGATGAACACTTGTTACATTTTTCACTGTAACTACATACGGTGGTCAAAATAAACAATGTTGTCTTTCACAAACATTCACAATTGACCAGAGCTGACCAGCAGTCCCGCCGTGGTTATCCAACAGTCCCCGAAGACTTTTGTAGCAGCGCCGCGCGGCCAGATGCGCACCGGCTGGTATGACGGAGGACGCCCGCGTGTGACCGCCGGCTCATCATCTAACCAGCGCCCGTACATCATCCGCAATAAAGGCTGGAATAACTACCGACCGTGGCGGTATCAGCAGCCCATCCGTAAGTCAAACAACAATCCAAACACACCAGCGCAGAACAGAGTCCAATGCCAGGGTCCGGACTTTACACACAAGGTCCGCTCTTTTCTATTCACAATTGATGTGGACAGCCTTTATACTAAGATTGATACACAAGACGACATCCAAGCAATTAAAAACTTGATTTATTTATTTATTTATTCATATTTGAGGAGGAGGAATTTGTAATGTTTTTGTACATCTTAACAAGCATAATCGCTGTATAAAATGTAAATCCGTAGGTCATCACAATTTGGTTAATTTCTTGGACACAACCACATTCAACGGACCCATATTCACTCTACACAACCAATTGGACACAAAAGTTTATTTCAAATGACAATTATCACGGTTCCACAGAATATACACACAGACAGAGGATTTTAAACAAGCCACCAAAGTGCTGTTCTCGGCTTTATCCAGCAGAGGGCACTCCAGGGCCATATTTGGAATTATTTCGAACGACAAGGATTGCTAGACGACTTGCGCGAATAAGAGGGGTTTAAAAGCACCAGACAGGGGAATATTTCTTTCAAAAATGTGTGTATATGGTGATTTGTAAATAATGTGGCAAAAGATATGTGGGAGAAACAAGCCTGACAATACATGTACAGATTGCATGTCATAAATACAATATTGTAGAACAAAAGAATACTGACCGGCATGTTTTCCAGCATTTGTCTCCCCTGACTGGGATCCAGTACATGCCCTGACCCTGGAGTGTAAACCAAAATGGTCCATGGCCCAGAGAAGAAGAGCTGAGAGAGATTGGGTTAATTAATCAGGAACAGCATATCCACACGGCCCTAATGAAAGTGTCGAGGAGGAGAGCAGAGGGTGGGGAGGGGAAATGTCATTCGAAGACAGTTTGACACATAACAACAGCTGAGTTTTAAATAGTGACATTCATCTGATTTCACTGTCAATCTCAAACTGTACGAGCGAGACAAGCACAAAATGAGACGTGTTGCATTTTTCACAGTAACTCAACACCAAGTCAAAATAAATCATGTTGTCCTTCAAAAACATGCACAATTGATGTTTCTAAAGTGGGATTGTCATTCTAAGACAGTTTGACACAGAAAAAGAAATGAATCTTAAATATTGACTTTCCTTTGATTTTCCTGGCAAAATGACGCTATATGAGCGAGACAAGCACAAAATGAGATAAGATGAACACTTGTTACATTTTTCACAGTAACTACATACGGTGGTCAAAATAAACAATGTTGTCTTTCACAAACATTCACAATTGACCAGAGCTGACCAGCAGTCCCGCCGTGGTTATCCAACAGTCCCCGAAGACTTTTGTAGCAGCGCCGCGCGGCCAGATGCGCACCGGCTGGTATGACGGAGGACGCCCGCGTGTGACCGCCGGCTCATCATCTAACCAGCGCCCGTACATCATCCGCAATAAAGGCTGGAATAACTACCGACCGTGGCGGTATCAGCAGCCCATCCGTAAGTCAAACAACAATCCAAACACACCAGCGCAGAACAGAGTCCAATGCCAGGATCCGGACTTTACACACAAGGTCCGCTCTTTTCTATTCACAATTGATGTGGACAGCCTTTATACTAAGGCTGATACACAAGACGACATCCAAGCAATTAAAAACTTGATTTATTTATTTATTTATATTTGAGGAGGAGGAATTTGTAATGTTTTTGTACATCTTAACAAGCATAATCGCTGTATAAAATGTAAATCCGTAGGTCATCACAATTTGGTTAATTTCTTGGACACAACCACATTCAACGGACCCATATTCACTCTACACAACCAATTGGACACAAAAGTTTATTTCAAATGACAATTATCACGGTTCCACAGAATATACACACAGACAGAGGATTTTAAACAAGCCACCAAAGTGCTGTTCTCGGCTTTATCCAGCAGAGGGCACTCCAGGGCCATTTTTGGAATTATTTCGAACGACAAGGATTGCTGGACGACTTGCGCGAATAAGAGGGGTTTAAAACCGCCAGACAGGGGAATATTTCTTTCAAAAATGTGTGTATATGGTGATTTGTAAATAATGTGGCAAAAGATATGTGGGAGAAACAAGCCTGACAATACATGTACAGATTGCATGTCATAAATACAATATTGTAGAACAAAAGAATACTGACCGGCATGTTTTCCAGCATTTGTCTCCCCTGACTGGGATCCAGTACATGCCCTGACCCTGGAGTGTAAACCAAAATGGTCCACGGCCCAGAGAAGAAGAGCTGAGAGAGATTGGGTTAATTAATCAGGAACAGCATATCCACATGGCCTTAATGAAAGTGTCGAGGAGGAGAGCAGAGGGTGGGGAGGGGAAATGTCATTCGAAGACAGTTTGACACATAACAACAGCTGAGTTTTAAATAGTGACATTCATCTGATTTCACTGTCAATCTCAAACTGTACGAGCGAGACAAGCACAAAATGAGACGTGTTGCATTTTTCACAGTAACCAAGTCAAAATAAATCACGTTGTCCTTCAAAAACATGCACAATTGATGTTTCTAAAGTGGGATTGTCATTCTAAGACAGTTTGACACAGAAAAAGAAATGAATCTTAAATATTGACTTTCCTTTGATTTTCCTGGCAAAATGACGCTATATGAGCGAGACAAGCACAAAATGAGACAAGATGAACACTTGTTACATTTTTCACAGTAACTACATACGGTGGTCAAAATAAAAAATGTTGTCTTTCACAAACATTCACAATTGACCAGAGCTGACCAGCAGTCCCGCCGTGGTTATCCAACAGTCCCCGAAGACTTTTGTAGCAGCGCCGCGCGGCCAGATGCGCACCGGCTGGTATGACGGAGGACGCCCGCGTGTGACCGCCGGCTCATCATCTAACCAGCGCCCGTACATCATCCGCAATAAAGGCTGGAATAACTACCGACCGTGGCGGTATCAGCAGCCCATCCGTAAGTCAAACAACAATCCAAACACACCAGCTCAGAACAGAGTCCAATGCCAGGATCCGGACTTTACACACAAGGTCCGCTCTTTTCTATTCACAATTGATGTGGACAGCCTTTATACTAAGATTGATACACAAGACGACATCCAAGCAATTAAAAACTTGATTTATTTATTTATATTTGAGGAGGAGGAATTTGTAATGTTTTTGTACATCTTAACAAGCATAATCGCTGTATAAAATGTAAATCCATAAGTCATCACAATTTGGTTAATTTCTTGGACACAACCACATTCAACGGACCCATATTCACTCTACACAACCAATTGGACACAAAAGTTTATTTCAAATGACAATTATCACGGTTCCACAGAATATACACACAGACAGAGGATTTTAAACAAGCCACCAAAGTGCTGTTCTCGGCTTTATCCAGCAGAGGGCACTCCAGGGCCATATTTGGAATTATTTCGAACGACAAGGATTGCTAGACGACTTGCGCGAATAAGAGGGGTTTAAAAGCGCCAGACAGGGGAATATTTCTTTCAAAAATGTGTGTATATGGTGATTTGTAAGTAATGTGGCAAAAGATATGTGGGAGAAACAAGCCTGACAATACATGTAAAGATTGCATGTCATAAATACAATATTGTAGAACAAAAGAATACTGACCGGCATGTTTTCCAGCATTTGTCTCCCCTGACTGGGATCCAGTACATGCCCTGACCCTGGAGTGTAAACCAAAATGGTCCACGGCCCTGGGGAGGGGAATTGTCATTCCAAGACAGTTTGACACATAACAACAGCTGAGTTTTAAATAGTGACATTCATCTGATTTCACTGTCAATCTCAAACTGTACGAGCGAGACAAGCACAAAATGAGACGTGTTGCATTTTTCACAGTAACTCAACACCAAGTCAAAATAAATCATGTTGTCCTTCAAAAACATGCACAATTGATGTTTCTAAAGTGGGATTGTCATTCTAAGACAGTTTGACACAGAAAAAGAAATGAATCTTAAATATTGACTTTCCTTTGATTTTCCTGGCAAAATGACGCTATATGAGCGAGACAAGCACAAAATGAGACAAGATGAACACTTGTTACATTTTTCACAGTAACTACATACGGTGGTCAAAATAAACAATGTTGTCTTTCACAAACATTCACAATTGACCAGAGCTGACCAGCAGTCCAGCCGTGGTTATCCAACAGTCCCCGAAGACTTTTGTAGCAGCGCCGCGCGGCCAGATGCGCACCGGCTGGTATGACGGAGGACGCCCGCGTGTGACCGCCGGCTCATCATCTAACCAGCGCCCGTACATCATCCGCAATAATGGCTGGAATAACTACCGACCGTGGCGGTATCAGCAGCCCATCCGTAAGTCAAACAACAATCCAAACACACCAGCGCAGAACAGAGTCCAATGCCAGGGTCCGGACTTTACACACAAGGTCCGCTCTTTTCTATTCACAATTGATGTGGACAGCCATTATACTAAGATTGATACACAAGACGACATCCAAGCAATTAAAAACTTGATTTATTTATTTATTTATTCATATTTGAGGAGGAGGAATTTGTAATGTTTTTGTACATCTTAACAAGCATAATCGCTGTATAAAATGTAAATCCGTAGGTCATCACAATTTGGTTAATTTCTTGGACACAACCACATTCAACGGACCCATATTCACTCTACACAACCAATTGGACACAAAAGTTTATTTCAAATGACAATTATCACGGTTCCACAGAATATACACACAGACAGAGGATTTTAAACAAGCCACCAAAGTGCTGTTCTCGGCTTTATCCAGCAGAGGGCACTCCAGGGCCATATTTGGAATTATTTCGAACGACAAGGATTGCTAGACGACTTGCGCGAATAAGAGGGGTTTAAAAGCACCAGACAGGGGAATATTTCTTTCAAAAATGTGTGTATATGGTGATTTGTAAATAATGTGGCAAAAGATATGTGGGAGAAACAAGCCTGACAATACATGTACAGATTGCATGTCATAAATACAATATTGTAGAACAAAAGAATACTGACCGGCATGTTTTCCAGCATTTGTCTCCCCTGACTGGGATCCAGTACATGCCCTGACTCTGGAGTGTAAACCAAAATGGTCCACGGCCCAGAGAAGAAGAGCTGAGAGAGATTGGGTTAATTAATCAGGAACAGCATATCCACACGGCCTTAATGAAAGTGTCGAGGAGGAGAGCAGAGGGTGGGGAGGGGAAATGTCATTCGAAGACAGTTTGACACATAACAACAGCTGAGTTTTAAATAGTGACATTCATCTGATTTCACTGTCAATCTCAAACTGTACGAGCGAGACAAGCACAAAATGAGACGTGTTGCATTTTTCACAGTAACTCAACACCAAGTCAAAATAAATCATGTTGTCCTTCAAAAACATGCACAATTGATGTTTCTAAAGTGGGATTGTCATTCTAAGACAGTTTGACACAGAAAAAGAAATGAATCTTAAATATTGACTTTCCTTTGATTTTCCTGGCAAAATGACGCTATATGAGCGAGACAAGCACAAAATGAGACAAGATGAACACTTGTTACATTTTTCACAGTAACTACATACGGTGGTCAAAATAAACAATGTTGTCTTTCACAAACATTCACAATTGACCAGAGCTGACCAGCAGTCCAGCCGTGGTTATCCAACAGTCCCCGAAGACTTTTGTAGCAGCGCCGCGCGGCCAGATGCGCACCGGCTGGTATGACGGAGGACGCCCGCGTGTGACCGCCGGCTCATCATCTAACCAGCGCCCGTACATCATCCGCAATAATGGCTGGAATAACTACCGACCGTGGCGGTATCAGCAGCCCATCCGTAAGTCAAACAACAATCCAAACACACCAGCGCAGAACAGAGTCCAATGCCAGGGTCCGGACTTTACACACAAGGTCCGCTCTTTTCTATTCACAATTGATGTGGACAGCCATTATACTAAGATTGATACACAAGACGACATCCAAGCAATTAAAAACTTGATTTATTTATTTATTTATTCATATTTGAGGAGGAGGAATTTGTAATGTTTTTGTACATCTTAACAAGCATAATCGCTGTATAAAATGTAAATCCGTAGGTCATCACAATTTGGTTAATTTCTTGGACACAACCACATTCAACGGACCCATATTCACTCTACACAACCAATTGGACACAAAAGTTTATTTCAAATGACAATTATCACGGTTCCACAGAATATACACACAGACAGAGGATTTTAAACAAGCCACCAAAGTGCTGTTCTCGGCTTTATCCAGCAGAGGGCACTCCAGGGCCATATTTGGAATTATTTCGAACGACAAGGATTGCTAGACGACTTGCGCGAATAAGAGGGGTTTAAAAGCACCAGACAGGGGAATATTTCTTTCAAAAATGTGTGTATATGGTGATTTGTAAATAATGTGGCAAAAGATATGTGGGAGAAACAAGCCTGACAATACATGTACAGATTGCATGTCATAAATACAATATTGTAGAACAAAAGAATACTGACCGGCATGTTTTCCAGCATTTGTCTCCCCTGACTGGGATCCAGTACATGCCCTGACTCTGGAGTGTAAACCAAAATGGTCCACGGCCCAGAGAAGAAGAGCTGAGAGAGATTGGGTTAATTAATCAGGAACAGCATATCCACACGGCCTTAATGAAAGTGTCGAGGAGGAGAGCAGAGGGTGGGGAGGGGAAATGTCATTCGAAGACAGTTTGACACATAACAACAGCTGAGTTTTAAATAGTGACATTCATCTGATTTCACTGTCAATCTCAAACTGTACGAGCGAGACAAGCACAAAATGAGACGTGTTGCATTTTTCACAGTAACTCAACACCAAGTCAAAATAAATCATGTTGTCCTTCAAAAACATGCACAATTGATGTTTCTAAAGTGGGATTGTCATTCTAAGACAGTTTGACACAGAAAAAGAAATGAATCTTAAATATTGACTTTCCTTTGATTTTCCTGGCAAAATGACGCTATATGAGCGAGACAAGCACAAAATGAGACAAGATGAACACTTGTTACATTTTTCACAGTAACTACATACGGTGGTCAAAATAAACAATGTTGTCTTTCACAAACATTCACAATTGACCAGAGCTGACCAGCAGTCCAGCCGTGGTTATCCAACAGTCCCCGAAGACTTTTGTAGCAGCGCCGCGCGGCCAGATGCGCACCGGCTGGTATGACGGAGGACGCCCGCGTGTGACCGCCGGCTCATCATCTAACCAGCGCCCGTACATCATCCGCAATAATGGCTGGAATAACTACCGACCGTGGCGGTATCAGCAGCCCATCCGTAAGTCAAACAACAATCCAAACACACCAGCGCAGAACAGAGTCCAATGCCAGGGTCCGGACTTTACACACAAGGTCCGCTCTTTTCTATTCACAATTGATGTGGACAGCCATTATACTAAGATTGATACACAAGACGACATCCAAGCAATTAAAAACTTGATTTATTTATTTATTTATTCATATTTGAGGAGGAGGAATTTGTAATGTTTTTGTACATCTTAACAAGCATAATCGCTGTATAAAATGTAAATCCGTAGGTCATCACAATTTGGTTAATTTCTTGGACACAACCACATTCAACGGACCCATATTCACTCTACACAACCAATTGGACACAAAAGTTTATTTCAAATGACAATTATCACGGTTCCACAGAATATACACACAGACAGAGGATTTTAAACAAGCCACCAAAGTGCTGTTCTCGGCTTTATCCAGCAGAGGGCACTCCAGGGCCATATTTGGAATTATTTCGAACGACAAGGATTGCTAGACGACTTGCGCGAATAAGAGGGGTTTAAAAGCACCAGACAGGGGAATATTTCTTTCAAAAATGTGTGTATATGGTGATTTGTAAATAATGTGGCAAAAGATATGTGGGAGAAACAAGCCTGACAATACATGTACAGATTGCATGTCATAAATACAATATTGTAGAACAAAAGAATACTGACCGGCATGTTTTCCAGCATTTGTCTCCCCTGACTGGGATCCAGTACATGCCCTGACTCTGGAGTGTAAACCAAAATGGTCCACGGCCCAGAGAAGAAGAGCTGAGAGAGATTGGGTTAATTAATCAGGAACAGCATATCCACACGGCCTTAATGAAAGTGTCGAGGAGGAGAGCAGAGGGTGGGGAGGGGAAATGTCATTCGAAGACAGTTTGACACATAACAACAGCTGAGTTTTAAATAGTGACATTCATCTGATTTCACTGTCAATCTCAAACTGTACGAGCGAGACAAGCACAAAATGAGACGTGTTGCATTTTTCACAGTAACTCAACACCAAGTCAAAATAAATCATGTTGTCCTTCAAAAACATGCACAATTGATGTTTCTAAAGTGGGATTGTCATTCTAAGACAGTTTGACACAGAAAAAGAAATGAATCTTAAATATTGACTTTCCTTTGATTTTCCTGGCAAAATGACGCTATATGAGCGAGACAAGCACAAAATGAGACAAGATGAACACTTGTTACATTTTTCACAGTAACTACATACGGTGGTCAAAATAAACAATGTTGTCTTTCACAAACATTCACAATTGACCAGAGCTGACCAGCAGTCCAGCCGTGGTTATCCAACAGTCCCCGAAGACTTTTGTAGCAGCGCCGCGCGGCCAGATGCGCACCGGCTGGTATGACGGAGGACGCCCGCGTGTGACCGCCGGCTCATCATCTAACCAGCGCCCGTACATCATCCGCAATAATGGCTGGAATAACTACCGACCGTGGCGGTATCAGCAGCCCATCCGTAAGTCAAACAACAATCCAAACACACCAGCGCAGAACAGAGTCCAATGCCAGGGTCCGGACTTTACACACAAGGTCCGCTCTTTTCTATTCACAATTGATGTGGACAGCCATTATACTAAGATTGATACACAAGACGACATCCAAGCAATTAAAAACTTGATTTATTTATTTATTTATTCATATTTGAGGAGGAGGAATTTGTAATGTTTTTGTACATCTTAACAAGCATAATCGCTGTATAAAATGTAAATCCGTAGGTCATCACAATTTGGTTAATTTCTTGGACACAACCACATTCAACGGACCCATATTCACTCTACACAACCAATTGGACACAAAAGTTTATTTCAAATGACAATTATCACGGTTCCACAGAATATACACACAGACAGAGGATTTTAAACAAGCCACCAAAGTGCTGTTCTCGGCTTTATCCAGCAGAGGGCACTCCAGGGCCATATTTGGAATTATTTCGAACGACAAGGATTGCTAGACGACTTGCGCGAATAAGAGGGGTTTAAAAGCACCAGACAGGGGAATATTTCTTTCAAAAATGTGTGTATATGGTGATTTGTAAATAATGTGGCAAAAGATATGTGGGAGAAACAAGCCTGACAATACATGTACAGATTGCATGTCATAAATACAATATTGTAGAACAAAAGAATACTGACCGGCATGTTTTCCAGCATTTGTCTCCCCTGACTGGGATCCAGTACATGCCCTGACCCTGGAGTGTAAACCAAAATGGTCCATGGCCCAGAGAAGAAGAGCTGAGAGAGATTGGGTTAATTAATCAGGAACAGCATATCCACACGGCCCTAATGAAAGTGTCGAGGAGGAGAGCAGAGGGTGGGGAGGGGAAATGTCATTCGAAGACAGTTTGACACATAACAACAGCTGAGTTTTAAATAGTGACATTCATCTGATTTCACTGTCAATCTCAAACTGTACGAGCGAGACAAGCACAAAATGAGACGTGTTGCATTTTTCACAGTAACTCAACACCAAGTCAAAATAAATCATGTTGTCCTTCAAAAACATGCACAATTGATGTTTCTAAAGTGGGATTGTCATTCTAAGACAGTTTGACACAGAAAAAGAAATGAATCTTAAATATTGACTTTCCTTTGATTTTCCTGGCAAAATGACGCTATATGAGCGAGACAAGCACAAAATGAGATAAGATGAACACTTGTTACATTTTTCACAGTAACTACATACGGTGGTCAAAATAAACAATGTTGTCTTTCACAAACATTCACAATTGACCAGAGCTGACCAGCAGTCCAGCCGTGGTTATCCAACAGTCCCCGAAGACTTTTGTAGCAGCGCCGCGCGGCCAGATGCGCACCGGCTGGTATGACGGAGGACGCCCGCGTGTGACCGCCGGCTCATCATCTAACCAGCGCCCGTACATCATCCGCAATAATGGCTGGAATAACTACCGACCGTGGCGGTATCAGCAGCCCATCCGTAAGTCAAACAACAATCCAAACACACCAGCGCAGAACAGAGTCCAATGCCAGGATCCGGACTTTACACACAAGGTCCGCTCTTTTCTATTCACAATTGATGTGGACAGCCTTTATACTAAGGCTGATACACAAGACGACATCCAAGCAATTAAAAACTTGATTTATTTATTTATTTATATTTGAGGAGGAGGAATTTGTAATGTTTTTGTACATCTTAACAAGCATAATCGCTGTATAAAATGTAAATCCGTAGGTCATCACAATTTGGTTAATTTCTTGGACACAACCACATTCAACGGACCCATATTCACTCTACACAACCAATTGGACACAAAAGTTTATTTCAAATGACAATTATCACGGTTCCACAGAATATACACACAGACAGAGGATTTTAAACAAGCCACCAAAGTGCTGTTCTCGGCTTTATCCAGCAGAGGGCACTCCAGGGCCATTTTTGGAATTATTTCGAACGACAAGGATTGCTGGACGACTTGCGCGAATAAGAGGGGTTTAAAACCGCCAGACAGGGGAATATTTCTTTCAAAAATGTGTGTATATGGTGATTTGTAAATAATGTGGCAAAAGATATGTGGGAGAAACAAGCCTGACAATACATGTACAGATTGCATGTCATAAATACAATATTGTAGAACAAAAGAATACTGACCGGCATGTTTTCCAGCATTTGTCTCCCCTGACTGGGATCCAGTACATGCCCTGACCCTGGAGTGTAAACCAAAATGGTCCACGGCCCAGAGAAGAAGAGCTGAGAGAGATTGGGTTAATTAATCAGGAACAGCATATCCACATGGCCTTAATGAAAGTGTCGAGGAGGAGAGCAGAGGGTGGGGAGGGGAAATGTCATTCGAAGACAGTTTGACACATAACAACAGCTGAGTTTTAAATAGTGACATTCATCTGATTTCACTGTCAATCTCAAACTGTACGAGCGAGACAAGCACAAAATGAGACGTGTTGCATTTTTCACAGTAACCAAGTCAAAATAAATCACGTTGTCCTTCAAAAACATGCACAATTGATGTTTCTAAAGTGGGATTGTCATTCTAAGACAGTTTGACACAGAAAAAGAAATGAATCTTAAATATTGACTTTCCTTTGATTTTCCTGGCAAAATGACGCTATATGAGCGAGACAAGCACAAAATGAGACAAGATGAACACTTGTTACATTTTTCACAGTAACTACATACGGTGGTCAAAATAAAAAATGTTGTCTTTCACAAACATTCACAATTGACCAGAGCTGACCAGCAGTCCCGCCGTGGTTATCCAACAGTCCCCGAAGACTTTTGTAGCAGCGCCGCGCGGCCAGATGCGCACCGGCTGGTATGACGGAGGACGCCCGCGTGTGACCGCCGGCTCATCATCTAACCAGCGCCCGTACATCATCCGCAATAAAGGCTGGAATAACTACCGACCGTGGCGGTATCAGCAGCCCATCCGTAAGTCAAACAACAATCCAAACACACCAGCTCAGAACAGAGTCCAATGCCAGGATCCGGACTTTACACACAAGGTCCGCTCTTTTCTATTCACAATTGATGTGGACAGCCTTTATACTAAGATTGATACACAAGACGACATCCAAGCAATTAAAAACTTGATTTATTTATTTATATTTGAGGAGGAGGAATTTGTAATGTTTTTGTACATCTTAACAAGCATAATCGCTGTATAAAATGTAAATCCATAAGTCATCACAATTTGGTTAATTTCTTGGACACAACCACATTCAACGGACCCATATTCACTCTACACAACCAATTGGACACAAAAGTTTATTTCAAATGACAATTATCACGGTTCCACAGAATATACACACAGACAGAGGATTTTAAACAAGCCACCAAAGTGCTGTTCTCGGCTTTATCCAGCAGAGGGCACTCCAGGGCCATATTTGGAATTATTTCGAACGACAAGGATTGCTAGACGACTTGCGCGAATAAGAGGGGTTTAAAAGCACCAGACAGGGGAATATTTCTTTCAAAAATGTGTGTATATGGTGATTTGTAAATAATGTGGCAAAAGATATGTGGGAGAAACAAGCCTGACAATACATGTACAGATTGCATGTCATAAATACAATATTGTAGAACAAAAGAATACTGACCGGCATGTTTTCCAGCATTTGTCTCCCCTGACTGGGATCCAGTACATGCCCTGACCCTGGAGTGTAAACCAAAATGGTCCATGGCCCAGAGAAGAAGAGCTGAGAGAGATTGGGTTAATTAATCAGGAACAGCATATCCACACGGCCCTAATGAAAGTGTCGAGGAGGAGAGCAGAGGGTGGGGAGGGGAAATGTCATTCGAAGACAGTTTGACACATAACAACAGCTGAGTTTTAAATAGTGACATTCATCTGATTTCACTGTCAATCTCAAACTGTACGAGCGAGACAAGCACAAAATGAGACGTGTTGCATTTTTCACAGTAACTCAACACCAAGTCAAAATAAATCATGTTGTCCTTCAAAAACATGCACAATTGATGTTTCTAAAGTGGGATTGTCATTCTAAGACAGTTTGACACAGAAAAAGAAATGAATCTTAAATATTGACTTTCCTTTGATTTTCCTGGCAAAATGACGCTATATGAGCGAGACAAGCACAAAATGAGATAAGATGAACACTTGTTACATTTTTCACAGTAACTACATACGGTGGTCAAAATAAACAATGTTGTCTTTCACAAACATTCACAATTGACCAGAGCTGACCAGCAGTCCCGCCGTGGTTATCCAACAGTCCCCGAAGACTTTTGTAGCAGCGCCGCGCGGCCAGATGCGCACCGGCTGGTATGACGGAGGACGCCCGCGTGTGACCGCCGGCTCATCATCTAACCAGCGCCCGTACATCATCCGCAATAATGGCTGGAATAACTACCGACCGTGGCGGTATCAGCAGCCCATCCGTAAGTCAAACAACAATCCAAACACACCAGCGCAGAACAGAGTCCAATGCCAGGATCCGGACTTTACACACAAGGTCCGCTCTTTTCTATTCACAATTGATGTGGACAGCCTTTATACTAAGGCTGATACACAAGACGACATCCAAGCAATTAAAAACTTGATTTATTTATTTATTTATATTTGAGGAGGAGGAATTTGTAATGTTTTTGTACATCTTAACAAGCATAATCGCTGTATAAAATGTAAATCCGTAGGTCATCACAATTTGGTTAATTTCTTGGACACAACCACATTCAACGGACCCATATTCACTCTACACAACCAATTGGACACAAAAGTTTATTTCAAATGACAATTATCACGGTTCCACAGAATATACACACAGACAGAGGATTTTAAACAAGCCACCAAAGTGCTGTTCTCGGCTTTATCCAGCAGAGGGCACTCCAGGGCCATTTTTGGAATTATTTCGAACGACAAGGATTGCTGGACGACTTGCGCGAATAAGAGGGGTTTAAAACCGCCAGACAGGGGAATATTTCTTTCAAAAATGTGTGTATATGGTGATTTGTAAATAATGTGGCAAAAGATATGTGGGAGAAACAAGCCTGACAATACATGTACAGATTGCATGTCATAAATACAATATTGTAGAACAAAAGAATACTGACCGGCATGTTTTCCAGCATTTGTCTCCCCTGACTGGGATCCAGTACATGCCCTGACCCTGGAGTGTAAACCAAAATGGTCCACGGCCCAGAGAAGAAGAGCTGAGAGAGATTGGGTTAATTAATCAGGAACAGCATATCCACATGGCCTTAATGAAAGTGTCGAGGAGGAGAGCAGAGGGTGGGGAGGGGAAATGTCATTCGAAGACAGTTTGACACATAACAACAGCTGAGTTTTAAATAGTGACATTCATCTGATTTCACTGTCAATCTCAAACTGTACGAGCGAGACAAGCACAAAATGAGACGTGTTGCATTTTTCACAGTAACCAAGTCAAAATAAATCACGTTGTCCTTCAAAAGCATGCACAATTGATGTTTCTAAAGTGGGATTGTCATTCTAAGACAGTTTGACACAGAAAAAGAAATGAATCTTAAATATTGACTTTCCTTTGATTTTCCTGGCAAAATGACGCTATATGAGCGAGACAAGCACAAAATGAGACAAGATGAACACTTGTTACATTTTTCACAGTAACTACATACGGTGGTCAAAATAAAAAATGTTGTCTTTCACAAACATTCACAATTGACCAGAGCTGACCAGCAGTCCCGCCGTGGTTATCCAACAGTCCCCGAAGACTTTTGTAGCAGCGCCGCGCGGCCAGATGCGCACCGGCTGGTATGACGGAGGACGCCCGCGTGTGACCGCCGGCTCATCATCTAACCAGCGCCCGTACATCATCCGCAATAAAGGCTGGAATAACTACCGACCGTGGCGGTATCAGCAGCCCATCCGTAAGTCAAACAACAATCCAAACACACCAGCTCAGAACAGAGTCCAATGCCAGGATCCGGACTTTACACACAAGGTCCGCTCTTTTCTATTCACAATTGATGTGGACAGCCTTTATACTAAGATTGATACACAAGACGACATCCAAGCAATTAAAAACTTGATTTATTTATTTATATTTGAGGAGGAGGAATTTGTAATGTTTTTGTACATCTTAACAAGCATAATCGCTGTATAAAATGTAAATCCATAAGTCATCACAATTTGGTTAATTTCTTGGACACAACCACATTCAACGGACCCATATTCACTCTACACAACCAATTGGACACAAAAGTTTATTTCAAATGACAATTATCACGGTTCCACAGAATATACACACAGACAGAGGATTTTAAACAAGCCACCAAAGTGCTGTTCTCGGCTTTATCCAGCAGAGGGCACTCCAGGGCCATATTTGGAATTATTTCGAACGACAAGGATTGCTAGACGACTTGCGCGAATAAGAGGGGTTTAAAAGCGCCAGACAGGGGAATATTTCTTTCAAAAATGTGTGTATATGGTGATTTGTAAGTAATGTGGCAAAAGATATGTGGGAGAAACAAGCCTGACAATACATGTAAAGATTGCATGTCATAAATACAATATTGTAGAACAAAAGAATACTGACCGGCATGTTTTCCAGCATTTGTCTCCCCTGACTGGGATCCAGTACATGCCCTGACCCTGGAGTGTAAACCAAAATGGTCCACGGCCCTGGGGAGGGGAATTGTCATTCCAAGACAGTTTGACACATAACAACAGCTGAGTTTTAAATAGTGACATTCATCTGATTTCACTGTCAATCTCAAACTGTACGAGCGAGACAAGCACAAAATGAGACGTGTTGCATTTTTCACAGTAACTCAACACCAAGTCAAAATAAATCATGTTGTCCTTCAAAAACATGCACAATTGATGTTTCTAAAGTGGGATTGTCATTCTAAGACAGTTTGACACAGAAAAAGAAATGAATCTTAAATATTGACTTTCCTTTGATTTTCCTGGCAAAATGACGCTATATGAGCGAGACAAGCACAAAATGAGACAAGATGAACACTTGTTACATTTTTCACAGTAACTACATACGGTGGTCAAAATAAACAATGTTGTCTTTCACAAACATTCACAATTGACCAGAGCTGACCAGCAGTCCAGCCGTGGTTATCCAACAGTCCCCGAAGACTTTTGTAGCAGCGCCGCGCGGCCAGATGCGCACCGGCTGGTATGACGGAGGACGCCCGCGTGTGACCGCCGGCTCATCATCTAACCAGCGCCCGTACATCATCCGCAATAATGGCTGGAATAACTACCGACCGTGGCGGTATCAGCAGCCCATCCGTAAGTCAAACAACAATCCAAACACACCAGGGGCCCGTTTCACAAAGGAGGTTCAACAAACTCCGAGTCTAATCCTGAACCTTGAGTTGATCTAGCCTAAGATAGGAAACTCCGAGTTTCCGGTTTCAGAACAGGTGATTTGAGTTAGTTCAGTCAACTCAGAGTAGGTTAACTCAGGGTTAAGCGCGTGCACCACGACTATAAAAAGCCAACATCAATGGAGCCCCGATTCGACGAGTCACCATGGCGACGGGGAAGAGGAGGGCTGCGTTTTTTACCACACTGGAACTCGAACTCTAAATGAGCTCATACGACGAATTTGAGCATGTTTTTAGAAAAAAGTGTAACACCGCTGCAGCTGCAAAAGAGAGGGAGGCGGCGTGGGGGAACATTGCTGCTCGGGTCAATGCGTAAGTTTAAATGTAGTCCTTTGCAATCACAATAATATTACAGGGGAAAACTGCTTGAATGGTAGCTCATTAATTTATTTCATGTAGGTGCAATCCCGTGGGGGAGAAGTGCACTTGGCAGCAGCTCAAGATGAAACATAAAAACATTGTTCAAACAGGTAAGACACGGCATAATTTAATGGGGGGGTACCTCATTTTGATCATGTGTTATATTTTAAAGTAAATATTAAGTGGCTGTTTGACTGTGCAGTTGTTTTATCACCAACATAATGCTGCGCAAAGAAACGCAGCGCAACACACAATATCTGCTGGGATGTGAGAGCGTGACTCGGCTGGTAACGTTGCAGATGTAAGGACGGATTAGGTTGTGTATGTAGATGATGGACTGTGACGTGAAACGGTACCGTTCAAAAACATAATTGTCGGGAAATGCCAGAACATCTATGCGCGGTCTGATAACCATCTCCCGACGAATATTTAATTCCCTGCGCAGTAATGCTGCACCTTCATCCACGGGATCGTTGTCAAAAGGACATGTTAGTGAAAAAAAGTGCCTACTGACTGATTTTTTTAAATAACAGACGGCAGAACTATGTTATCCCAAAACTCGCCTGCTGACGAATGAATGAGGAAATCAAATACCGTGTGCGGAGAGGGCGGAGACAGAGAGAAACTCGAGGTTCATTGAGAAAAACCTGGTCCCGACCAGGTTAGGTTCATAGAGTCTGTTACTATGGTAACTGAACGAGAGCTTAAGTTACCTCTCTCTGTGAAACAGGCTAGAGTTACCCCTCTTTCTCTGGTTTGAGTTACCTCCCTTTGTGAAACGGAAAACTCAGAGTTTCCTTCATTTCAGGCTTAACAAACTCGGAGTTTTCACTAAACCTGCTTTGTGAAACGGGCCCCAGCTCAGAACAGAGTCCAATGCCAGGATCCGGACTTTACACACAAGGTCCGCCCTTTTCTATTCACAATTGATGTGGACAGCCTTTATACTAAGGCTGATACACAAGACGACATCCAAGCAATTAAAAACTTGATTTATTTATTTATTTATATTTGAGGAGGAGGAATTTGTAATGTTTTTGTACATCTTAACAAGCATAATCGCTGTATAAAATGTAAATCCGTAGGTCATCACAATTTGGTTAATTTCTTGGACACAACCACATTCAACGGACCCATATTCACTCTACACAACCAATTGGACACAAAAGTTTATTTCAAATGACAATTATCACGGTTCCACAGAATATACACACAGACAGAGGATTTTAAACAAGCCACCAAAGTGCTGTTCTCGGCTTTATCCAGCAGAGGGCACTCCAGGGCCATTTTTGGAATTATTTCGAACGACAAGGATTGCTGGACGACTTGCGCGAATAAGAGGGGTTTAAAAGCGCCAGACAGGGGAATATTTCTTTCAAAAATGTGTGTATATGGTGATTTGTAAATAATGTGGCAAAAGATATGTGGGAGAAACAAGCCTGACAATACATGTACAGATTGCATGTCATAAATACAATATTGTAGAACAAAAGAATACTGACCGGCATGTTTTCCAGCATTTGTCTCCCCTGACTGGGATCCAGTACATGCCCTGACCCTGGAGTGTAAACCAAAATGGTCCACGGCCCAGAGAAGAAGAGCTGAGAGAGATTGGGTTAATTAATCAGGAACAGCATATCCACACGGCCTTAATGAAAGTGTCGAGGAGGAGAGCAGAGGGTGGGGAGGGGAATTGTCATTCGAAGACAGTTTGACACATAACAACAGCTGAGTTTTAAATAGTGACATTCATCTGATTTCACTGTCAATCTCAAACTGTACGAGCGAGACAAGCACAAAATGAGACGTGTTGCATTTTTCACAGTAACCAAGTCAAAATAAATCATGTTGTCCTTCAAAAACATGCACAATTGATGTTTCTAAAGTGGGATTGTCATTCTAAGACAGTTTGACACAGAAAAAGAAATGAATCTTAAATATTGACTTTCCTTTGATTTTCCTGGCAAAATGACGCTATATGAGCGAAACAAGCACAAAATGAGACAAGATGAACACTTGTTACATTTTTCACAGTAACTACATACGGTGGTCAAAATAAACAATGTTGTCTTTCACAAACATTCACAATTGACCAGAGCTGACCAGCAGTCCAGCCGTGGTTATCCAACAGTCCCCGAAGACTTTTGTAGCAGCGCCGCGCGGCCAGATGCGCACCGGCTGGTATGACGGAGGACGCCCGCGTGTGACCGCCGGCTCATCATCTAACCAGCGCCCGTACATCATCCGCAATAATGGCTGGAATAACTACCGACCGTGGCGGTATCAGCAGCCCATCCGTAAGTCAAACAACAATCCAAACACACCAGCTCAGAACAGAGTCCAATGCCAGGATCCGGACTTTACACACAAGGTCCGCCCTTTTCTATTCACAATTGATGTGGACAGCCTTTATACTAAGGCTGATACACAAGACGACATCCAAGCAATTAAAAACTTGATTTATTTATTTATTTATATTTGAGGAGGAGGAATTTGTAATGTTTTTGTACATCTTAACAAGCATAATCGCTGTATAAAATGTAAATCCGTAGGTCATCACAATTTGGTTAATTTCTTGGACACAACCACATTCAACGGACCCATATTCACTCTACACAACCAATTGGACACAAAAGTTTATTTCAAATGACAATTATCACGGTTCCACAGAATATACACACAGACAGAGGATTTTAAACAAGCCACCAAAGTGCTGTTCTCGGCTTTATCCAGCAGAGGGCACTCCAGGGCCATTTTTGGAATTATTTCGAACGACAAGGATTGCTGGACGACTTGCGCGAATAAGAGGGGTTTAAAACCGCCAGACAGGGGAATATTTCTTTCAAAAATGTGTGTATATGGTGATTTGTAAATAATGTGGCAAAAGATATGTGGGAGAAACAAGCCTGACAATACATGTACAGATTGCATGTCATAAATACAATATTGTAGAACAAAAGAATACTGACCGGCATGTTTTCCAGCATTTGTCTCCCCTGACTGGGATCCAGTACATGCCCTGACCCTGGAGTATAAACCAAAATGGTCCACGGCCCAGAGAAGAAGAGCTGAGAGAGATTGGGTTAATTATTCAGTAACAGCATATCCACACGGCCTTAATGAAAGTGTCGAGGAGGAGAGCAGAGGGTGGGGAGGGGAATTGTCATTCGAAGACAGTTTGACACATAACAACAGCTGAGTTTTAAATAGTGATATTCATCTGATTTCACTGTCAATCTCAAACTGTACGAGCGAGACAAGCACAAAATGAGACGTGTTGCATTTTTCACAGTAACTCAACACCAAGTCAAAATAAATCATGTTGTCCTTCAAAAATATGCACAATTGATGTTTCTAAAGTGGGATTGTCATTCTAAGACAGTTTGACACAGAAAAAGAAATGAATCTTAAATATTGACTTTCCTTTGATTTTCCTGGCAAAATGACGCTATATGAGCGAGACAAGCACAAAATGAGACAAGATGAACACTTGTTACATTTTTCACAGTAACTACATACGGTGGTCAAAATAAACAATGTTGTCTTTCACAAACATTCACAATTGACCAGAGCTGACCAGCAGTCCCGCCGTGGTTATCCAACAGTCCCCGAAGACTTTTGTAGCAGCGCCGCGCGGCCAGATGCGCACCGGCTGGTATGACGGAGGACGCCCGCGTGTGACCGCCGGCTCATCATCTAACCAGCGCCCGTACATCATCCGCAATAATGGCTGGAATAACTACCGACCGTAGCGGTATCAGCAGCCCATCCGTAAGTCAAACAACAATCCAAACACACCAGCTCAGAACAGAGTCCAATGCCAGGATCCGGACTTTACACACAAGGTCCGCTCTTTTCTATTCACAATTGATGTGGACAGCCTTTATACTAAGATTGATACACAAGACGACATCCAAGCAATTAAAAACTTGATTTATTTATTTATTTATTTATATTTGAGGAGGAGGAATTTGTAATGTTTTTGTACATCTTAACAAACATAATCGCTGTATAAAATGTAAATCCGTAGGTCATCACAATTTGGTTAATTTCTTGGACACAACCACATTCAACGGACCCATATTCACTCTACACAACCAACTGGACACAAAAGTTTATTTCAAATGACAATTATCACGGTTCCACAGAATATACACACAGACAGAGGATTTTAAACAAGCCACCAAAGTGCTGTTCTCGGCTTTATCCAGCAGAGGGCACTCCAGGGCCATATTTGGAATTTTTTCGAACGACAAGGATTGCTGGACGACTTGCGCGAATAAGAGGGGTTTAAAAGCGCCAGACAGGGGAATATTTCTTTCAAAAATGTGTGTATATGGTGATTTGTAAATAATGTGGCAAAAGATATGTGGGAGAAACAAGCCTGACAATACATGTACAGATTGCATGTCATAAATACAATATTGTAGAACAAAAGAATACTGACCGGCATGTATTCCAGCATTTGTCTCCCCTGACTGGGATCCAGTACATGCCCTGACCCTGGAGTGTAAACCAAAATGGTCCACGGCCCAGAGAAGAAGAGCTGAGAGAGATTGGGTTCATTAATCAGGAACAGCATATCCACACGGCCTTAATGAAAGTGTCGAGGAGGAGAGCAGAGGGTGGGGAGGGGAAATGTCATTCGAAGACAGTTTGACACATAACAACAGCTGAGTTTTAAATAGTGACATTCATCTGATTTCACTGTCAATCTCAAACTGTACGAGCGAGACAAGCACAAAATGAGACGTGTTGCATTTTTCACAGTAACCAAGTCAAAATAAATCACGTTGTCCTTCAAAAACATGCACAATTGATGTTTCTAAAGTGGGATTGTCATTCTAAGACAGTTTGACACAGAAAAAGAAATGAATCTTAAATATTGACTTTCCTTTGATTTTCCTGGCAAAATGACGCTATATGAGCGAGACAAGCACAAAATGAGACAAGATGAACACTTGTTACATTTTTCACAGTAACTACATACAGTGGTCAAAATAAACAATGTTGTCTTTCACAAACATTCACAATTGACCAGAGCTGACCAGCAGTCCCGCCGTGGTTATCCAACAGTCCCCGAAGACTTTTGTAGCAGCGCCGCGCGGCCAGATGCGCACCGGCTGGTATGACGGAGGACGCCCGCGTGTGACCGCCGGCTCATCATCTAACCAGCGCCCGTACATCATCCGCAATAAAGGCTGGAATAACTACCGACCGTGGCGGTATCAGCAGCCCATCCGTAAGTCAAACAACAATCCAAACACACCAGCTCAGAACAGAGTCCAATGCCAGGATCCGGACTTTACACACAAGGTCCGCTCTTTTCTATTCACAATTGATGTGGACAGCCTTTATACTAAGATTGATACACAAGACGACATCCAAGCAATTAAAAACTTGATTTATTTATTTATATTTGAGGAGGAGGAATTTGTAATGTTTTTGTACATCTTAACAAGCATAATCGCTGTATAAAATGTAAATCCATAAGTCATCACAATTTGGTTAATTTCTTGGACACAACCACATTCAACGGACCCATATTCACTCTACACAACCAATTGGACACAAAAGTTTATTTCAAATGACAATTATCACGGTTCCACAGAATATACACACAGACAGAGGATTTTAAACAAGCCACCAAAGTGCTGTTCTCGGCTTTATCCAGCAGAGGGCACTCCAGGGCCATATTTGGAATTATTTCGAACGACAAGGATTGCTAGACGACTTGCGCGAATAAGAGGGGTTTAAAAGCGCCAGACAGGGGAATATTTCTTTCAAAAATGTGTGTATATGGTGATTTGTAAGTAATGTGGCAAAAGATATGTGGGAGAAACAAGCCTGACAATACATGTAAAGATTGCATGTCATAAATACAATATTGTAGAACAAAAGAATACTGACCGGCATGTTTTCCAGCATTTGTCTCCCCTGACTGGGATCCAGTACATGCCCTGACCCTGGAGTGTAAACCAAAATGGTCCACGGCCCTGGGGAGGGGAATTGTCATTCCAAGACAGTTTGACACATAACAACAGCTGAGTTTTAAATAGTGACATTCATCTGATTTCACTGTCAATCTCAAACTGTACGAGCGAGACAAGCACAAAATGAGACGTGTTGCATTTTTCACAGTAACTCAACACCAAGTCAAAATAAATCATGTTGTCCTTCAAAAACATGCACAATTGATGTTTCTAAAGTGGGATTGTCATTCTAAGACAGTTTGACACAGAAAAAGAAATGAATCTTAAATATTGACTTTCCTTTGATTTTCCTGGCAAAATGACGCTACATGAGCGAGACAAGCACAAAATGAGACAAGATGAACACTTGTTACATTTTTCACAGTAACTACATACGGTGGTCAAAATAAACAATGTTGTCTTTCACAAACATTCACAATTGACCAGAGCTGACCAGCAGTCCCGCCGTGGTTATCCAACAGTCCCCGAAGACTTTTGTAGCAGCGCCGCGCGGCCAGATGCGCACCGGCTGGTATGACGGAGGACGCCCGCGTGTGACCGCCGGCTCATCATCTAACCAGCGCCCGTACATCATCCGCAATAATGGCTGGAATAACTACCGACCGTGGCGGTATCAGCAGCCCATCCGTAAGTCAAACAACAATCCAAACACACCAGCGCAGAACAGAGTCCAATGCCAGGATCCGGACTTTACACACAAGGTCCGCTCTTTTCTATTCACAATTGATGTGGACAGCCTTTATACTAAGGCTGATACACAAGACGACATCCAAGCAATTAAAAACTTGATTTATTTATTTATTTATATTTGAGGAGGAGGAATTTGTAATGTTTTTGTACATCTTAACAAGCATAATCGCTGTATAAAATGTAAATCCGTAGGTCATCACAATTTGGTTAATTTCTTGGACACAACCACATTCAACGGACCCATATTCACTCTACACAACCAATTGGACACAAAAGTTTATTTCAAATGACAATTATCACGGTTCCACAGAATATACACACAGACAGAGGATTTTAAACAAGCCACCAAAGTGCTGTTCTCGGCTTTATCCAGCAGAGGGCACTCCAGGGCCATTTTTGGAATTATTTCGAACGACAAGGATTGCTGGACGACTTGCGCGAATAAGAGGGGTTTAAAACCGCCAGACAGGGGAATATTTCTTTCAAAAATGTGTGTATATGGTGATTTGTAAATAATGTGGCAAAAGATATGTGGGAGAAACAAGCCTGACAATACATGTACAGATTGCATGTCATAAATACAATATTGTAGAACAAAAGAATACTGACCGGCATGTTTTCCAGCATTTGTCTCCCCTGACTGGGATCCAGTACATGCCCTGACCCTGGAGTGTAAACCAAAATGGTCCACGGCCCAGAGAAGAAGAGCTGAGAGAGATTGGGTTAATTAATCAGGAACAGCATATCCACATGGCCTTAATGAAAGTGTCGAGGAGGAGAGCAGAGGGTGGGGAGGGGAAATGTCATTCGAAGACAGTTTGACACATAACAACAGCTGAGTTTTAAATAGTGACATTCATCTGATTTCACTGTCAATCTCAAACTGTACGAGCGAGACAAGCACAAAATGAGACGTGTTGCATTTTTCACAGTAACCAAGTCAAAATAAATCACGTTGTCCTTCAAAAACATGCACAATTGATGTTTCTAAAGTGGGATTGTCATTCTAAGACAGTTTGACACAGAAAAAGAAATGAATCTTAAATATTGACTTTCCTTTGATTTTCCTGGCAAAATGACGCTATATGAGCGAGACAAGCACAAAATGAGACAAGATGAACACTTGTTACATTTTTCACAGTAACTACATACGGTGGTCAAAATAAAAAATGTTGTCTTTCACAAACATTCACAATTGACCAGAGCTGACCAGCAGTCCCGCCGTGGTTATCCAACAGTCCCCGAAGACTTTTGTAGCAGCGCCGCGCGGCCAGATGCGCACCGGCTGGTATGACGGAGGACGCCCGCGTGTGACCGCCGGCTCATCATCTAACCAGCGCCCGTACATCATCCGCAATAAAGGCTGGAATAACTACCGACCGTGGCGGTATCAGCAGCCCATCCGTAAGTCAAACAACAATCCAAACACACCAGCTCAGAACAGAGTCCAATGCCAGGATCCGGACTTTACACACAAGGTCCGCTCTTTTCTATTCACAATTGATGTGGACAGCCTTTATACTAAGATTGATACACAAGACGACATCCAAGCAATTAAAAACTTGATTTATTTATTTATATTTGAGGAGGAGGAATTTGTAATGTTTTTGTACATCTTAACAAGCATAATCGCTGTATAAAATGTAAATCCATAAGTCATCACAATTTGGTTAATTTCTTGGACACAACCACATTCAACGGACCCATATTCACTCTACACAACCAATTGGACACAAAAGTTTATTTCAAATGACAATTATCACGGTTCCACAGAATATACACACAGACAGAGGATTTTAAACAAGCCACCAAAGTGCTGTTCTCGGCTTTATCCAGCAGAGGGCACTCCAGGGCCATATTTGGAATTATTTCGAACGACAAGGATTGCTAGACGACTTGCGCGAATAAGAGGGGTTTAAAAGCGCCAGACAGGGGAATATTTCTTTCAAAAATGTGTGTATATGGTGATTTGTAAGTAATGTGGCAAAAGATATGTGGGAGAAACAAGCCTGACAATACATGTAAAGATTGCATGTCATAAATACAATATTGTAGAACAAAAGAATACTGACCGGCATGTTTTCCAGCATTTGTCTCCCCTGACTGGGATCCAGTACATGCCCTGACCCTGGAGTGTAAACCAAAATGGTCCACGGCCCTGGGGAGGGGAATTGTCATTCCAAGACAGTTTGACACATAACAACAGCTGAGTTTTAAATAGTGACATTCATCTGATTTCACTGTCAATCTCAAACTGTACGAGCGAGACAAGCACAAAATGAGACGTGTTGCATTTTTCACAGTAACTCAACACCAAGTCAAAATAAATCATGTTGTCCTTCAAAAACATGCACAATTGATGTTTCTAAAGTGGGATTGTCATTCTAAGACAGTTTGACACAGAAAAAGAAATGAATCTTAAATATTGACTTTCCTTTGATTTTCCTGGCAAAATGACGCTATATGAGCGAGACAAGCACAAAATGAGACAAGATGAACACTTGTTACATTTTTCACAGTAACTACATACGGTGGTCAAAATAAACAATGTTGTCTTTCACAAACATTCACAATTGACCAGAGCTGACCAGCAGTCCAGCCGTGGTTATCCAACAGTCCCCGAAGACTTTTGTAGCAGCGCCGCGCGGCCAGATGCGCACCGGCTGGTATGACGGAGGACGCCCGCGTGTGACCGCCGGCTCATCATCTAACCAGCGCCCGTACATCATCCGCAATAATGGCTGGAATAACTACCGACCGTGGCGGTATCAGCAGCCCATCCGTAAGTCAAACAACAATCCAAACACACCAGCGCAGAACAGAGTCCAATGCCAGGGTCCGGACTTTACACACAAGGTCCGCTCTTTTCTATTCACAATTGATGTGGACAGCCATTATACTAAGATTGATACACAAGACGACATCCAAGCAATTAAAAACTTGATTTATTTATTTATTTATTCATATTTGAGGAGGAGGAATTTGTAATGTTTTTGTACATCTTAACAAGCATAATCGCTGTATAAAATGTAAATCCGTAGGTCATCACAATTTGGTTAATTTCTTGGACACAACCACATTCAACGGACCCATATTCACTCTACACAACCAATTGGACACAAAAGTTTATTTCAAATGACAATTATCACGGTTCCACAGAATATACACACAGACAGAGGATTTTAAACAAGCCACCAAAGTGCTGTTCTCGGCTTTATCCAGCAGAGGGCACTCCAGGGCCATATTTGGAATTATTTCGAACGACAAGGATTGCTAGACGACTTGCGCGAATAAGAGGGGTTTAAAAGCACCAGACAGGGGAATATTTCTTTCAAAAATGTGTGTATATGGTGATTTGTAAATAATGTGGCAAAAGATATGTGGGAGAAACAAGCCTGACAATACATGTACAGATTGCATGTCATAAATACAATATTGTAGAACAAAAGAATACTGACCGGCATGTTTTCCAGCATTTGTCTCCCCTGACTGGGATCCAGTACATGCCCTGACTCTGGAGTGTAAACCAAAATGGTCCACGGCCCAGAGAAGAAGAGCTGAGAGAGATTGGGTTAATTAATCAGGAACAGCATATCCACACGGCCTTAATGAAAGTGTCGAGGAGGAGAGCAGAGGGTGGGGAGGGGAAATGTCATTCGAAGACAGTTTGACACATAACAACAGCTGAGTTTTAAATAGTGACATTCATCTGATTTCACTGTCAATCTCAAACTGTACGAGCGAGACAAGCACAAAATGAGACGTGTTGCATTTTTCACAGTAACTCAACACCAAGTCAAAATAAATCATGTTGTCCTTCAAAAACATGCACAATTGATGTTTCTAAAGTGGGATTGTCATTCTAAGACAGTTTGACACAGAAAAAGAAATGAATCTTAAATATTGACTTTCCTTTGATTTTCCTGGCAAAATGACGCTATATGAGCGAGACAAGCACAAAATGAGACAAGATGAACACTTGTTACATTTTTCACAGTAACTACATACGGTGGTCAAAATAAACAATGTTGTCTTTCACAAACATTCACAATTGACCAGAGCTGACCAGCAGTCCAGCCGTGGTTATCCAACAGTCCCCGAAGACTTTTGTAGCAGCGCCGCGCGGCCAGATGCGCACCGGCTGGTATGACGGAGGACGCCCGCGTGTGACCGCCGGCTCATCATCTAACCAGCGCCCGTACATCATCCGCAATAATGGCTGGAATAACTACCGACCGTGGCGGTATCAGCAGCCCATCCGTAAGTCAAACAACAATCCAAACACACCAGCGCAGAACAGAGTCCAATGCCAGGGTCCGGACTTTACACACAAGGTCCGCTCTTTTCTATTCACAATTGATGTGGACAGCCATTATACTAAGATTGATACACAAGACGACATCCAAGCAATTAAAAACTTGATTTATTTATTTATTTATTCATATTTGAGGAGGAGGAATTTGTAATGTTTTTGTACATCTTAACAAGCATAATCGCTGTATAAAATGTAAATCCGTAGGTCATCACAATTTGGTTAATTTCTTGGACACAACCACATTCAACGGACCCATATTCACTCTACACAACCAATTGGACACAAAAGTTTATTTCAAATGACAATTATCACGGTTCCACAGAATATACACACAGACAGAGGATTTTAAACAAGCCACCAAAGTGCTGTTCTCGGCTTTATCCAGCAGAGGGCACTCCAGGGCCATATTTGGAATTATTTCGAACGACAAGGATTGCTAGACGACTTGCGCGAATAAGAGGGGTTTAAAAGCGCCAGACAGGGGAATATTTCTTTCAAAAATGTGTGTATATGGTGATTTGTAAGTAATGTGGCAAAAGATATGTGGGAGAAACAAGCCTGACAATACATGTAAAGATTGCATGTCATAAATACAATATTGTAGAACAAAAGAATACTGACCGGCATGTTTTCCAGCATTTGTCTCCCCTGACTGGGATCCAGTACATGCCCTGACCCTGGAGTGTAAACCAAAATGGTCCACGGCCCTGGGGAGGGGAATTGTCATTCCAAGACAGTTTGACACATAACAACAGCTGAGTTTTAAATAGTGACATTCATCTGATTTCACTGTCAATCTCAAACTGTACGAGCGAGACAAGCACAAAATGAGACGTGTTGCATTTTTCACAGTAACTCAACACCAAGTCAAAATAAATCATGTTGTCCTTCAAAAACATGCACAATTGATGTTTCTAAAGTGGGATTGTCATTCTAAGACAGTTTGACACAGAAAAAGAAATGAATCTTAAATATTGACTTTCCTTTGATTTTCCTGGCAAAATGACGCTACATGAGCGAGACAAGCACAAAATGAGACAAGATGAACACTTGTTACATTTTTCACAGTAACTACATACGGTGGTCAAAATAAACAATGTTGTCTTTCACAAACATTCACAATTGACCAGAGCTGACCAGCAGTCCCGCCGTGGTTATCCAACAGTCCCCGAAGACTTTTGTAGCAGCGCCGCGCGGCCAGATGCGCACCGGCTGGTATGACGGAGGACGCCCGCGTGTGACCGCCGGCTCATCATCTAACCAGCGCCCGTACATCATCCGCAATAATGGCTGGAATAACTACCGACCGTGGCGGTATCAGCAGCCCATCCGTAAGTCAAACAACAATCCAAACACACCAGCGCAGAACAGAGTCCAATGCCAGGATCCGGACTTTACACACAAGGTCCGCTCTTTTCTATTCACAATTGATGTGGACAGCCTTTATACTAAGGCTGATACACAAGACGACATCCAAGCAATTAAAAACTTGATTTATTTATTTATTTATATTTGAGGAGGAGGAATTTGTAATGTTTTTGTACATCTTAACAAGCATAATCGCTGTATAAAATGTAAATCCGTAGGTCATCACAATTTGGTTAATTTCTTGGACACAACCACATTCAACGGACCCATATTCACTCTACACAACCAATTGGACACAAAAGTTTATTTCAAATGACAATTATCACGGTTCCACAGAATATACACACAGACAGAGGATTTTAAACAAGCCACCAAAGTGCTGTTCTCGGCTTTATCCAGCAGAGGGCACTCCAGGGCCATTTTTGGAATTATTTCGAACGACAAGGATTGCTGGACGACTTGCGCGAATAAGAGGGGTTTAAAACCGCCAGACAGGGGAATATTTCTTTCAAAAATGTGTGTATATGGTGATTTGTAAATAATGTGGCAAAAGATATGTGGGAGAAACAAGCCTGACAATACATGTACAGATTGCATGTCATAAATACAATATTGTAGAACAAAAGAATACTGACCGGCATGTTTTCCAGCATTTGTCTCCCCTGACTGGGATCCAGTACATGCCCTGACCCTGGAGTGTAAACCAAAATGGTCCACGGCCCAGAGAAGAAGAGCTGAGAGAGATTGGGTTAATTAATCAGGAACAGCATATCCACATGGCCTTAATGAAAGTGTCGAGGAGGAGAGCAGAGGGTGGGGAGGGGAAATGTCATTCGAAGACAGTTTGACACATAACAACAGCTGAGTTTTAAATAGTGACATTCATCTGATTTCACTGTCAATCTCAAACTGTACGAGCGAGACAAGCACAAAATGAGACGTGTTGCATTTTTCACAGTAACCAAGTCAAAATAAATCACGTTGTCCTTCAAAAACATGCACAATTGATGTTTCTAAAGTGGGATTGTCATTCTAAGACAGTTTGACACAGAAAAAGAAATGAATCTTAAATATTGACTTTCCTTTGATTTTCCTGGCAAAATGACGCTATATGAGCGAGACAAGCACAAAATGAGACAAGATGAACACTTGTTACATTTTTCACAGTAACTACATACGGTGGTCAAAATAAAAAATGTTGTCTTTCACAAACATTCACAATTGACCAGAGCTGACCAGCAGTCCCGCCGTGGTTATCCAACAGTCCCCGAAGACTTTTGTAGCAGCGCCGCGCGGCCAGATGCGCACCGGCTGGTATGACGGAGGACGCCCGCGTGTGACCGCCGGCTCATCATCTAACCAGCGCCCGTACATCATCCGCAATAAAGGCTGGAATAACTACCGACCGTGGCGGTATCAGCAGCCCATCCGTAAGTCAAACAACAATCCAAACACACCAGCTCAGAACAGAGTCCAATGCCAGGATCCGGACTTTACACACAAGGTCCGCTCTTTTCTATTCACAATTGATGTGGACAGCCTTTATACTAAGATTGATACACAAGACGACATCCAAGCAATTAAAAACTTGATTTATTTATTTATATTTGAGGAGGAGGAATTTGTAATGTTTTTGTACATCTTAACAAGCATAATCGCTGTATAAAATGTAAATCCATAAGTCATCACAATTTGGTTAATTTCTTGGACACAACCACATTCAACGGACCCATATTCACTCTACACAACCAATTGGACACAAAAGTTTATTTCAAATGACAATTATCACGGTTCCACAGAATATACACACAGACAGAGGATTTTAAACAAGCCACCAAAGTGCTGTTCTCGGCTTTATCCAGCAGAGGGCACTCCAGGGCCATATTTGGAATTATTTCGAACGACAAGGATTGCTAGACGACTTGCGCGAATAAGAGGGGTTTAAAAGCGCCAGACAGGGGAATATTTCTTTCAAAAATGTGTGTATATGGTGATTTGTAAGTAATGTGGCAAAAGATATGTGGGAGAAACAAGCCTGACAATACATGTAAAGATTGCATGTCATAAATACAATATTGTAGAACAAAAGAATACTGACCGGCATGTTTTCCAGCATTTGTCTCCCCTGACTGGGATCCAGTACATGCCCTGACCCTGGAGTGTAAACCAAAATGGTCCACGGCCCTGGGGAGGGGAATTGTCATTCCAAGACAGTTTGACACATAACAACAGCTGAGTTTTAAATAGTGACATTCATCTGATTTCACTGTCAATCTCAAACTGTACGAGCGAGACAAGCACAAAATGAGACGTGTTGCATTTTTCACAGTAACTCAACACCAAGTCAAAATAAATCATGTTGTCCTTCAAAAACATGCACAATTGATGTTTCTAAAGTGGGATTGTCATTCTAAGACAGTTTGACACAGAAAAAGAAATGAATCTTAAATATTGACTTTCCTTTGATTTTCCTGGCAAAATGACGCTATATGAGCGAGACAAGCACAAAATGAGACAAGATGAACACTTGTTACATTTTTCACAGTAACTACATACGGTGGTCAAAATAAACAATGTTGTCTTTCACAAACATTCACAATTGACCAGAGCTGACCAGCAGTCCAGCCGTGGTTATCCAACAGTCCCCGAAGACTTTTGTAGCAGCGCCGCGCGGCCAGATGCGCACCGGCTGGTATGACGGAGGACGCCCGCGTGTGACCGCCGGCTCATCATCTAACCAGCGCCCGTACATCATCCGCAATAATGGCTGGAATAACTACCGACCGTGGCGGTATCAGCAGCCCATCCGTAAGTCAAACAACAATCCAAACACACCAGCGCAGAACAGAGTCCAATGCCAGGGTCCGGACTTTACACACAAGGTCCGCTCTTTTCTATTCACAATTGATGTGGACAGCCATTATACTAAGATTGATACACAAGACGACATCCAAGCAATTAAAAACTTGATTTATTTATTTATTTATTCATATTTGAGGAGGAGGAATTTGTAATGTTTTTGTACATCTTAACAAGCATAATCGCTGTATAAAATGTAAATCCGTAGGTCATCACAATTTGGTTAATTTCTTGGACACAACCACATTCAACGGACCCATATTCACTCTACACAACCAATTGGACACAAAAGTTTATTTCAAATGACAATTATCACGGTTCCACAGAATATACACACAGACAGAGGATTTTAAACAAGCCACCAAAGTGCTGTTCTCGGCTTTATCCAGCAGAGGGCACTCCAGGGCCATATTTGGAATTATTTCGAACGACAAGGATTGCTAGACGACTTGCGCGAATAAGAGGGGTTTAAAAGCACCAGACAGGGGAATATTTCTTTCAAAAATGTGTGTATATGGTGATTTGTAAATAATGTGGCAAAAGATATGTGGGAGAAACAAGCCTGACAATACATGTACAGATTGCATGTCATAAATACAATATTGTAGAACAAAAGAATACTGACCGGCATGTTTTCCAGCATTTGTCTCCCCTGACTGGGATCCAGTACATGCCCTGACTCTGGAGTGTAAACCAAAATGGTCCACGGCCCAGAGAAGAAGAGCTGAGAGAGATTGGGTTAATTAATCAGGAACAGCATATCCACACGGCCTTAATGAAAGTGTCGAGGAGGAGAGCAGAGGGTGGGGAGGGGAAATGTCATTCGAAGACAGTTTGACACATAACAACAGCTGAGTTTTAAATAGTGACATTCATCTGATTTCACTGTCAATCTCAAACTGTACGAGCGAGACAAGCACAAAATGAGACGTGTTGCATTTTTCACAGTAACTCAACACCAAGTCAAAATAAATCATGTTGTCCTTCAAAAACATGCACAATTGATGTTTCTAAAGTGGGATTGTCATTCTAAGACAGTTTGACACAGAAAAAGAAATGAATCTTAAATATTGACTTTCCTTTGATTTTCCTGGCAAAATGACGCTATATGAGCGAGACAAGCACAAAATGAGACAAGATGAACACTTGTTACATTTTTCACAGTAACTACATACGGTGGTCAAAATAAACAATGTTGTCTTTCACAAACATTCACAATTGACCAGAGCTGACCAGCAGTCCAGCCGTGGTTATCCAACAGTCCCCGAAGACTTTTGTAGCAGCGCCGCGCGGCCAGATGCGCACCGGCTGGTATGACGGAGGACGCCCGCGTGTGACCGCCGGCTCATCATCTAACCAGCGCCCGTACATCATCCGCAATAATGGCTGGAATAACTACCGACCGTGGCGGTATCAGCAGCCCATCCGTAAGTCAAACAACAATCCAAACACACCAGCGCAGAACAGAGTCCAATGCCAGGGTCCGGACTTTACACACAAGGTCCGCTCTTTTCTATTCACAATTGATGTGGACAGCCATTATACTAAGATTGATACACAAGACGACATCCAAGCAATTAAAAACTTGATTTATTTATTTATTTATTCATATTTGAGGAGGAGGAATTTGTAATGTTTTTGTACATCTTAACAAGCATAATCGCTGTATAAAATGTAAATCCGTAGGTCATCACAATTTGGTTAATTTCTTGGACACAACCACATTCAACGGACCCATATTCACTCTACACAACCAATTGGACACAAAAGTTTATTTCAAATGACAATTATCACGGTTCCACAGAATATACACACAGACAGAGGATTTTAAACAAGCCACCAAAGTGCTGTTCTCGGCTTTATCCAGCAGAGGGCACTCCAGGGCCATATTTGGAATTATTTCGAACGACAAGGATTGCTAGACGACTTGCGCGAATAAGAGGGGTTTAAAAGCACCAGACAGGGGAATATTTCTTTCAAAAATGTGTGTATATGGTGATTTGTAAATAATGTGGCAAAAGATATGTGGGAGAAACAAGCCTGACAATACATGTACAGATTGCATGTCATAAATACAATATTGTAGAACAAAAGAATACTGACCGGCATGTTTTCCAGCATTTGTCTCCCCTGACTGGGATCCAGTACATGCCCTGACCCTGGAGTGTAAACCAAAATGGTCCATGGCCCAGAGAAGAAGAGCTGAGAGAGATTGGGTTAATTAATCAGGAACAGCATATCCACACGGCCCTAATGAAAGTGTCGAGGAGGAGAGCAGAGGGTGGGGAGGGGAAATGTCATTCGAAGACAGTTTGACACATAACAACAGCTGAGTTTTAAATAGTGACATTCATCTGATTTCACTGTCAATCTCAAACTGTACGAGCGAGACAAGCACAAAATGAGACGTGTTGCATTTTTCACAGTAACTCAACACCAAGTCAAAATAAATCATGTTGTCCTTCAAAAACATGCACAATTGATGTTTCTAAAGTGGGATTGTCATTCTAAGACAGTTTGACACAGAAAAAGAAATGAATCTTAAATATTGACTTTCCTTTGATTTTCCTGGCAAAATGACGCTATATGAGCGAGACAAGCACAAAATGAGATAAGATGAACACTTGTTACATTTTTCACAGTAACTACATACGGTGGTCAAAATAAACAATGTTGTCTTTCACAAACATTCACAATTGACCAGAGCTGACCAGCAGTCCCGCCGTGGTTATCCAACAGTCCCCGAAGACTTTTGTAGCAGCGCCGCGCGGCCAGATGCGCACCGGCTGGTATGACGGAGGACGCCCGCGTGTGACCGCCGGCTCATCATCTAACCAGCGCCCGTACATCATCCGCAATAATGGCTGGAATAACTACCGACCGTGGCGGTATCAGCAGCCCATCCGTAAGTCAAACAACAATCCAAACACACCAGCGCAGAACAGAGTCCAATGCCAGGATCCGGACTTTACACACAAGGTCCGCTCTTTTCTATTCACAATTGATGTGGACAGCCTTTATACTAAGGCTGATACACAAGACGACATCCAAGCAATTAAAAACTTGATTTATTTATTTATTTATATTTGAGGAGGAGGAATTTGTAATGTTTTTGTACATCTTAACAAGCATAATCGCTGTATAAAATGTAAATCCGTAGGTCATCACAATTTGGTTAATTTCTTGGACACAACCACATTCAACGGACCCATATTCACTCTACACAACCAATTGGACACAAAAGTTTATTTCAAATGACAATTATCACGGTTCCACAGAATATACACACAGACAGAGGATTTTAAACAAGCCACCAAAGTGCTGTTCTCGGCTTTATCCAGCAGAGGGCACTCCAGGGCCATTTTTGGAATTATTTCGAACGACAAGGATTGCTGGACGACTTGCGCGAATAAGAGGGGTTTAAAACCGCCAGACAGGGGAATATTTCTTTCAAAAATGTGTGTATATGGTGATTTGTAAATAATGTGGCAAAAGATATGTGGGAGAAACAAGCCTGACAATACATGTACAGATTGCATGTCATAAATACAATATTGTAGAACAAAAGAATACTGACCGGCATGTTTTCCAGCATTTGTCTCCCCTGACTGGGATCCAGTACATGCCCTGACCCTGGAGTGTAAACCAAAATGGTCCACGGCCCTGGGGAGGGGAATTGTCATTCCAAGACAGTTTGACACATAACAACAGCTGAGTTTTAAATAGTGACATTCATCTGATTTCACTGTCAATCTCAAACTGTACGAGCGAGACAAGCACAAAATGAGACGTGTTGCATTTTTCACAGTAACTCAACACCAAGTCAAAATAAATCATGTTGTCCTTCAAAAACATGCACAATTGATGTTTCTAAAGTGGGATTGTCATTCTAAGACAGTTTGACACAGAAAAAGAAATGAATCTTAAATATTGACTTTCCTTTGATTTTCCTGGCAAAATGACGCTATATGAGCGAGACAAGCACAAAATGAGACAAGATGAACACTTGTTACATTTTTCACAGTAACTACATACGGTGGTCAAAATAAACAATGTTGTCTTTCACAAACATTCACAATTGACCAGAGCTGACCAGCAGTCCAGCCGTGGTTATCCAACAGTCCCCGAAGACTTTTGTAGCAGCGCCGCGCGGCCAGATGCGCACCGGCTGGTATGACGGAGGACGCCCGCGTGTGACCGCCGGCTCATCATCTAACCAGCGCCCGTACATCATCCGCAATAATGGCTGGAATAACTACCGACCGTGGCGGTATCAGCAGCCCATCCGTAAGTCAAACAACAATCCAAACACACCAGCTCAGAACAGAGTCCAATGCCAGGATCCGGACTTTACACACAAGGTCCGCCCTTTTCTATTCACAATTGATGTGGACAGCCTTTATACTAAGGCTGATACACAAGACGACATCCAAGCAATTAAAAACTTGATTTATTTATTTATTTATATTTGAGGAGGAGGAATTTGTAATGTTTTTGTACATCTTAACAAGCATAATCGCTGTATAAAATGTAAATCCGTAGGTCATCACAATTTGGTTAATTTCTTGGACACAACCACATTCAACGGACCCATATTCACTCTACACAACCAATTGGACACAAAAGTTTATTTCAAATGACAATTATCACGGTTCCACAGAATATACACACAGACAGAGGATTTTAAACAAGCCACCAAAGTGCTGTTCTCGGCTTTATCCAGCAGAGGGCACTCCAGGGCCATTTTTGGAATTATTTCGAACGACAAGGATTGCTGGACGACTTGCGCGAATAAGAGGGGTTTAAAACCGCCAGACAGGGGAATATTTCTTTCAAAAATGTGTGTATATGGTGATTTGTAAATAATGTGGCAAAAGATATGTGGGAGAAACAAGCCTGACAATACATGTACAGATTGCATGTCATAAATACAATATTGTAGAACAAAAGAATACTGACCGGCATGTTTTCCAGCATTTGTCTCCCCTGACTGGGATCCAGTACATGCCCTGACTCTGGAGTGTAAACCAAAATGGTCCACGGCCCAGAGAAGAAGAGCTGAGAGAGATTGGGTTAATTAATCAGGAACAGCATATCCACACGGCCTTAATGAAAGTGTCGAGGAGGAGAGCAGAGGGTGGGGAGGGGAAATGTCATTCGAAGACAGTTTGACACATAACAACAGCTGAGTTTTAAATAGTGACATTCATCTGATTTCGCTGTCAATCTCAAACTGTACGAGCGAGACAAGCACAAAATGAGACGTGTTGCATTTTTCACAGTAACTCAACACCAAGTCAAAATAAATCATGTTGTCCTTCAAAAACATGCACAATTGATGTTTCTAAAGTGGGATTGTCATTCTAAGACAGTTTGACACAGAAAAAGAAATGAATCTTAAATATTGACTTTCCTTTGATTTTCCTGGCAAAATGACGCTATATGAGCGAGACAAGCACAAAATGAGACAAGATGAACACTTGTTACATTTTTCACAGTAACTACATACGGTGGTCAAAATAAACAATGTTGTCTTTCACAAACATTCACAATTGACCAGAGCTGACCAGCAGTCCAGCCGTGGTTATCCAACAGTCCCCGAAGACTTTTGTAGCAGCGCCGCGCGGCCGGATGCGCACCGGCTGGTATGACGGAGGACGCCCGCGTGTGACCGCCGGCTCATCATCTAACCAGCGCCCGTACATCATCCGCAATAATGGCTGGAATAACTACCGACCGTGGCGGTATCAGCAGCCCATCCGTAAGTCAAACAACAATCCAAACACACCAGCGCAGAACAGAGTCCAATGCCAGGGTCCGGACTTTACACACAAGGTCCGCTCTTTTCTATTCACAATTGATGTGGACAGCCATTATACTAAGATTGATACACAAGACGACATCCAAGCAATTAAAAACTTGATTTATTTATTTATTTATTCATATTTGAGGAGGAGGAATTTGTAATGTTTTTGTACATCTTAACAAGCATAATCGCTGTATAAAATGTAAATCCGTAGGTCATCACAATTTGGTTAATTTCTTGGACACAACCACATTCAACGGACCCATATTCACTCTACACAACCAATTGGACACAAAAGTTTATTTCAAATGACAATTATCACGGTTCCACAGAATATACACACAGACAGAGGATTTTAAACAAGCCACCAAAGTGCTGTTCTCGGCTTTATCCAGCAGAGGGCACTCCAGGGCCATATTTGGAATTATTTCGAACGACAAGGATTGCTAGACGACTTGCGCGAATAAGAGGGGTTTAAAAGCACCAGACAGGGGAATATTTCTTTCAAAAATGTGTGTATATGGTGATTTGTAAATAATGTGGCAAAAGATATGTGGGAGAAACAAGCCTGACAATACATGTACAGATTGCATGTCATAAATACAATATTGTAGAACAAAAGAATACTGACCGGCATGTTTTCCAGCATTTGTCTCCCCTGACTGGGATCCAGTACATGCCCTGACTCTGGAGTGTAAACCAAAATGGTCCACGGCCCAGAGAAGAAGAGCTGAGAGAGATTGGGTTAATTAATCAGGAACAGCATATCCACACGGCCTTAATGAAAGTGTCGAGGAGGAGAGCAGAGGGTGGGGAGGGGAAATGTCATTCGAAGACAGTTTGACACATAACAACAGCTGAGTTTTAAATAGTGACATTCATCTGATTTCACTGTCAATCTCAAACTGTACGAGCGAGACAAGCACAAAATGAGACGTGTTGCATTTTTCACAGTAACTCAACACCAAGTCAAAATAAATCATGTTGTCCTTCAAAAACATGCACAATTGATGTTTCTAAAGTGGGATTGTCATTCTAAGACAGTTTGACACAGAAAAAGAAATGAATCTTAAATATTGACTTTCCTTTGATTTTCCTGGCAAAATGACGCTATATGAGCGAGACAAGCACAAAATGAGACAAGATGAACACTTGTTACATTTTTCACAGTAACTACATACGGTGGTCAAAATAAACAATGTTGTCTTTCACAAACATTCACAATTGACCAGAGCTGACCAGCAGTCCAGCCGTGGTTATCCAACAGTCCCCGAAGACTTTTGTAGCAGCGCCGCGCGGCCAGATGCGCACCGGCTGGTATGACGGAGGACGCCCGCGTGTGACCGCCGGCTCATCATCTAACCAGCGCCCGTACATCATCCGCAATAATGGCTGGAATAACTACCGACCGTGGCGGTATCAGCAGCCCATCCGTAAGTCAAACAACAATCCAAACACACCAGCGCAGAACAGAGTCCAATGCCAGGGTCCGGACTTTACACACAAGGTCCGCTCTTTTCTATTCACAATTGATGTGGACAGCCATTATACTAAGATTGATACACAAGACGACATCCAAGCAATTAAAAACTTGATTTATTTATTTATTTATTCATATTTGAGGAGGAGGAATTTGTAATGTTTTTGTACATCTTAACAAGCATAATCGCTGTATAAAATGTAAATCCGTAGGTCATCACAATTTGGTTAATTTCTTGGACACAACCACATTCAACGGACCCATATTCACTCTACACAACCAATTGGACACAAAAGTTTATTTCAAATGACAATTATCACGGTTCCACAGAATATACACACAGACAGAGGATTTTAAACAAGCCACCAAAGTGCTGTTCTCGGCTTTATCCAGCAGAGGGCACTCCAGGGCCATATTTGGAATTATTTCGAACGACAAGGATTGCTAGACGACTTGCGCGAATAAGAGGGGTTTAAAAGCACCAGACAGGGGAATATTTCTTTCAAAAATGTGTGTATATGGTGATTTGTAAATAATGTGGCAAAAGATATGTGGGAGAAACAAGCCTGACAATACATGTACAGATTGCATGTCATAAATACAATATTGTAGAACAAAAGAATACTGACCGGCATGTTTTCCAGCATTTGTCTCCCCTGACTGGGATCCAGTACATGCCCTGACCCTGGAGTGTAAACCAAAATGGTCCATGGCCCAGAGAAGAAGAGCTGAGAGAGATTGGGTTAATTAATCAGGAACAGCATATCCACACGGCCCTAATGAAAGTGTCGAGGAGGAGAGCAGAGGGTGGGGAGGGGAAATGTCATTCGAAGACAGTTTGACACATAACAACAGCTGAGTTTTAAATAGTGACATTCATCTGATTTCACTGTCAATCTCAAACTGTACGAGCGAGACAAGCACAAAATGAGACGTGTTGCATTTTTCACAGTAACTCAACACCAAGTCAAAATAAATCATGTTGTCCTTCAAAAACATGCACAATTGATGTTTCTAAAGTGGGATTGTCATTCTAAGACAGTTTGACACAGAAAAAGAAATGAATCTTAAATATTGACTTTCCTTTGATTTTCCTGGCAAAATGACGCTATATGAGCGAGACAAGCACAAAATGAGATAAGATGAACACTTGTTACATTTTTCACAGTAACTACATACGGTGGTCAAAATAAACAATGTTGTCTTTCACAAACATTCACAATTGACCAGAGCTGACCAGCAGTCCCGCCGTGGTTATCCAACAGTCCCCGAAGACTTTTGTAGCAGCGCCGCGCGGCCAGATGCGCACCGGCTGGTATGACGGAGGACGCCCGCGTGTGACCGCCGGCTCATCATCTAACCAGCGCCCGTACATCATCCGCAATAATGGCTGGAATAACTACCGACCGTGGCGGTATCAGCAGCCCATCCGTAAGTCAAACAACAATCCAAACACACCAGCGCAGAACAGAGTCCAATGCCAGGATCCGGACTTTACACACAAGGTCCGCTCTTTTCTATTCACAATTGATGTGGACAGCCTTTATACTAAGGCTGATACACAAGACGACATCCAAGCAATTAAAAACTTGATTTATTTATTTATTTATATTTGAGGAGGAGGAATTTGTAATGTTTTTGTACATCTTAACAAGCATAATCGCTGTATAAAATGTAAATCCGTAGGTCATCACAATTTGGTTAATTTCTTGGACACAACCACATTCAACGGACCCATATTCACTCTACACAACCAATTGGACACAAAAGTTTATTTCAAATGACAATTATCACGGTTCCACAGAATATACACACAGACAGAGGATTTTAAACAAGCCACCAAAGTGCTGTTCTCGGCTTTATCCAGCAGAGGGCACTCCAGGGCCATTTTTGGAATTATTTCGAACGACAAGGATTGCTGGACGACTTGCGCGAATAAGAGGGGTTTAAAACCGCCAGACAGGGGAATATTTCTTTCAAAAATGTGTGTATATGGTGATTTGTAAATAATGTGGCAAAAGATATGTGGGAGAAACAAGCCTGACAATACATGTACAGATTGCATGTCATAAATACAATATTGTAGAACAAAAGAATACTGACCGGCATGTTTTCCAGCATTTGTCTCCCCTGACTGGGATCCAGTACATGCCCTGACCCTGGAGTGTAAACCAAAATGGTCCACGGCCCTGGGGAGGGGAATTGTCATTCCAAGACAGTTTGACACATAACAACAGCTGAGTTTTAAATAGTGACATTCATCTGATTTCACTGTCAATCTCAAACTGTACGAGCGAGACAAGCACAAAATGAGACGTGTTGCATTTTTCACAGTAACTCAACACCAAGTCAAAATAAATCATGTTGTCCTTCAAAAACATGCACAATTGATGTTTCTAAAGTGGGATTGTCATTCTAAGACAGTTTGACACAGAAAAAGAAATGAATCTTAAATATTGACTTTCCTTTGATTTTCCTGGCAAAATGACGCTATATGAGCGAGACAAGCACAAAATGAGACAAGATGAACACTTGTTACATTTTTCACAGTAACTACATACGGTGGTCAAAATAAACAATGTTGTCTTTCACAAACATTCACAATTGACCAGAGCTGACCAGCAGTCCAGCCGTGGTTATCCAACAGTCCCCGAAGACTTTTGTAGCAGCGCCGCGCGGCCAGATGCGCACCGGCTGGTATGACGGAGGACGCCCGCGTGTGACCGCCGGCTCATCATCTAACCAGCGCCCGTACATCATCCGCAATAATGGCTGGAATAACTACCGACCGTGGCGGTATCAGCAGCCCATCCGTAAGTCAAACAACAATCCAAACACACCAGCTCAGAACAGAGTCCAATGCCAGGATCCGGACTTTACACACAAGGTCCGCCCTTTTCTATTCACAATTGATGTGGACAGCCTTTATACTAAGGCTGATACACAAGACGACATCCAAGCAATTAAAAACTTGATTTATTTATTTATTTATATTTGAGGAGGAGGAATTTGTAATGTTTTTGTACATCTTAACAAGCATAATCGCTGTATAAAATGTAAATCCGTAGGTCATCACAATTTGGTTAATTTCTTGGACACAACCACATTCAACGGACCCATATTCACTCTACACAACCAATTGGACACAAAAGTTTATTTCAAATGACAATTATCACGGTTCCACAGAATATACACACAGACAGAGGATTTTAAACAAGCCACCAAAGTGCTGTTCTCGGCTTTATCCAGCAGAGGGCACTCCAGGGCCATTTTTGGAATTATTTCGAACGACAAGGATTGCTGGACGACTTGCGCGAATAAGAGGGGTTTAAAACCGCCAGACAGGGGAATATTTCTTTCAAAAATGTGTGTATATGGTGATTTGTAAATAATGTGGCAAAAGATATGTGGGAGAAACAAGCCTGACAATACATGTACAGATTGCATGTCATAAATACAATATTGTAGAACAAAAGAATACTGACCGGCATGTTTTCCAGCATTTGTCTCCCCTGACTGGGATCCAGTACATGCCCTGACTCTGGAGTGTAAACCAAAATGGTCCACGGCCCAGAGAAGAAGAGCTGAGAGAGATTGGGTTAATTAATCAGGAACAGCATATCCACACGGCCTTAATGAAAGTGTCGAGGAGGAGAGCAGAGGGTGGGGAGGGGAAATGTCATTCGAAGACAGTTTGACACATAACAACAGCTGAGTTTTAAATAGTGACATTCATCTGATTTCGCTGTCAATCTCAAACTGTACGAGCGAGACAAGCACAAAATGAGACGTGTTGCATTTTTCACAGTAACTCAACACCAAGTCAAAATAAATCATGTTGTCCTTCAAAAACATGCACAATTGATGTTTCTAAAGTGGGATTGTCATTCTAAGACAGTTTGACACAGAAAAAGAAATGAATCTTAAATATTGACTTTCCTTTGATTTTCCTGGCAAAATGACGCTATATGAGCGAGACAAGCACAAAATGAGACAAGATGAACACTTGTTACATTTTTCACAGTAACTACATACGGTGGTCAAAATAAACAATGTTGTCTTTCACAAACATTCACAATTGACCAGAGCTGACCAGCAGTCCAGCCGTGGTTATCCAACAGTCCCCGAAGACTTTTGTAGCAGCGCCGCGCGGCCAGATGCGCACCGGCTGGTATGACGGAGGACGCCCGCGTGTGACCGCCGGCTCATCATCTAACCAGCGCCCGTACATCATCCGCAATAATGGCTGGAATAACTACCGACCGTGGCGGTATCAGCAGCCCATCCGTAAGTCAAACAACAATCCAAACACACCAGCGCAGAACAGAGTCCAATGCCAGGGTCCGGACTTTACACACAAGGTCCGCTCTTTTCTATTCACAATTGATGTGGACAGCCATTATACTAAGATTGATACACAAGACGACATCCAAGCAATTAAAAACTTGATTTATTTATTTATTTATTCATATTTGAGGAGGAGGAATTTGTAATGTTTTTGTACATCTTAACAAGCATAATCGCTGTATAAAATGTAAATCCGTAGGTCATCACAATTTGGTTAATTTCTTGGACACAACCACATTCAACGGACCCATATTCACTCTACACAACCAATTGGACACAAAAGTTTATTTCAAATGACAATTATCACGGTTCCACAGAATATACACACAGACAGAGGATTTTAAACAAGCCACCAAAGTGCTGTTCTCGGCTTTATCCAGCAGAGGGCACTCCAGGGCCATATTTGGAATTATTTCGAACGACAAGGATTGCTAGACGACTTGCGCGAATAAGAGGGGTTTAAAAGCACCAGACAGGGGAATATTTCTTTCAAAAATGTGTGTATATGGTGATTTGTAAATAATGTGGCAAAAGATATGTGGGAGAAACAAGCCTGACAATACATGTACAGATTGCATGTCATAAATACAATATTGTAGAACAAAAGAATACTGACCGGCATGTTTTCCAGCATTTGTCTCCCCTGACTGGGATCCAGTACATGCCCTGACTCTGGAGTGTAAACCAAAATGGTCCACGGCCCAGAGAAGAAGAGCTGAGAGAGATTGGGTTAATTAATCAGGAACAGCATATCCACACGGCCTTAATGAAAGTGTCGAGGAGGAGAGCAGAGGGTGGGGAGGGGAAATGTCATTCGAAGACAGTTTGACACATAACAACAGCTGAGTTTTAAATAGTGACATTCATCTGATTTCACTGTCAATCTCAAACTGTACGAGCGAGACAAGCACAAAATGAGACGTGTTGCATTTTTCACAGTAACTCAACACCAAGTCAAAATAAATCATGTTGTCCTTCAAAAACATGCACAATTGATGTTTCTAAAGTGGGATTGTCATTCTAAGACAGTTTGACACAGAAAAAGAAATGAATCTTAAATATTGACTTTCCTTTGATTTTCCTGGCAAAATGACGCTATATGAGCGAGACAAGCACAAAATGAGACAAGATGAACACTTGTTACATTTTTCACAGTAACTACATACGGTGGTCAAAATAAACAATGTTGTCTTTCACAAACATTCACAATTGACCAGAGCTGACCAGCAGTCCAGCCGTGGTTATCCAACAGTCCCCGAAGACTTTTGTAGCAGCGCCGCGCGGCCAGATGCGCACCGGCTGGTATGACGGAGGACGCCCGCGTGTGACCGCCGGCTCATCATCTAACCAGCGCCCGTACATCATCCGCAATAATGGCTGGAATAACTACCGACCGTGGCGGTATCAGCAGCCCATCCGTAAGTCAAACAACAATCCAAACACACCAGCGCAGAACAGAGTCCAATGCCAGGGTCCGGACTTTACACACAAGGTCCGCTCTTTTCTATTCACAATTGATGTGGACAGCCATTATACTAAGATTGATACACAAGACGACATCCAAGCAATTAAAAACTTGATTTATTTATTTATTTATTCATATTTGAGGAGGAGGAATTTGTAATGTTTTTGTACATCTTAACAAGCATAATCGCTGTATAAAATGTAAATCCGTAGGTCATCACAATTTGGTTAATTTCTTGGACACAACCACATTCAACGGACCCATATTCACTCTACACAACCAATTGGACACAAAAGTTTATTTCAAATGACAATTATCACGGTTCCACAGAATATACACACAGACAGAGGATTTTAAACAAGCCACCAAAGTGCTGTTCTCGGCTTTATCCAGCAGAGGGCACTCCAGGGCCATATTTGGAATTATTTCGAACGACAAGGATTGCTAGACGACTTGCGCGAATAAGAGGGGTTTAAAAGCACCAGACAGGGGAATATTTCTTTCAAAAATGTGTGTATATGGTGATTTGTAAATAATGTGGCAAAAGATATGTGGGAGAAACAAGCCTGACAATACATGTACAGATTGCATGTCATAAATACAATATTGTAGAACAAAAGAATACTGACCGGCATGTTTTCCAGCATTTGTCTCCCCTGACTGGGATCCAGTACATGCCCTGACCCTGGAGTGTAAACCAAAATGGTCCATGGCCCAGAGAAGAAGAGCTGAGAGAGATTGGGTTAATTAATCAGGAACAGCATATCCACACGGCCCTAATGAAAGTGTCGAGGAGGAGAGCAGAGGGTGGGGAGGGGAAATGTCATTCGAAGACAGTTTGACACATAACAACAGCTGAGTTTTAAATAGTGACATTCATCTGATTTCACTGTCAATCTCAAACTGTACGAGCGAGACAAGCACAAAATGAGACGTGTTGCATTTTTCACAGTAACTCAACACCAAGTCAAAATAAATCATGTTGTCCTTCAAAAACATGCACAATTGATGTTTCTAAAGTGGGATTGTCATTCTAAGACAGTTTGACACAGAAAAAGAAATGAATCTTAAATATTGACTTTCCTTTGATTTTCCTGGCAAAATGACGCTATATGAGCGAGACAAGCACAAAATGAGACAAGATGAACACTTGTTACATTTTTCACAGTAACTACATACGGTGGTCAAAATAAAAAATGTTGTCTTTCACAAACATTCACAATTGACCAGAGCTGACCAGCAGTCCCGCCGTGGTTATCCAACAGTCCCCGAAGACTTTTGTAGCAGCGCCGCGCGGCCAGATGCGCACCGGCTGGTATGACGGAGGACGCCCGCGTGTGACCGCCGGCTCATCATCTAACCAGCGCCCGTACATCATCCGCAATAAAGGCTGGAATAACTACCGACCGTGGCGGTATCAGCAGCCCATCCGTAAGTCAAACAACAATCCAAACACACCAGCTCAGAACAGAGTCCAATGCCAGGATCCGGACTTTACACACAAGGTCCGCTCTTTTCTATTCACAATTGATGTGGACAGCCTTTATACTAAGATTGATACACAAGACGACATCCAAGCAATTAAAAACTTGATTTATTTATTTATATTTGAGGAGGAGGAATTTGTAATGTTTTTGTACATCTTAACAAGCATAATCGCTGTATAAAATGTAAATCCATAAGTCATCACAATTTGGTTAATTTCTTGGACACAACCACATTCAACGGACCCATATTCACTCTACACAACCAATTGGACACAAAAGTTTATTTCAAATGACAATTATCACGGTTCCACAGAATATACACACAGACAGAGGATTTTAAACAAGCCACCAAAGTGCTGTTCTCGGCTTTATCCAGCAGAGGGCACTCCAGGGCCATATTTGGAATTATTTCGAACGACAAGGATTGCTAGACGACTTGCGCGAATAAGAGGGGTTTAAAAGCGCCAGACAGGGGAATATTTCTTTCAAAAATGTGTGTATATGGTGATTTGTAAGTAATGTGGCAAAAGATATGTGGGAGAAACAAGCCTGACAATACATGTAAAGATTGCATGTCATAAATACAATATTGTAGAACAAAAGAATACTGACCGGCATGTTTTCCAGCATTTGTCTCCCCTGACTGGGATCCAGTACATGCCCTGACCCTGGAGTGTAAACCAAAATGGTCCACGGCCCTGGGGAGGGGAATTGTCATTCCAAGACAGTTTGACACATAACAACAGCTGAGTTTTAAATAGTGACATTCATCTGATTTCACTGTCAATCTCAAACTGTACGAGCGAGACAAGCACAAAATGAGACGTGTTGCATTTTTCACAGTAACTCAACACCAAGTCAAAATAAATCATGTTGTCCTTCAAAAACATGCACAATTGATGTTTCTAAAGTGGGATTGTCATTCTAAGACAGTTTGACACAGAAAAAGAAATGAATCTTAAATATTGACTTTCCTTTGATTTTCCTGGCAAAATGACGCTATATGAGCGAGACAAGCACAAAATGAGACAAGATGAACACTTGTTACATTTTTCACAGTAACTACATACGGTGGTCAAAATAAACAATGTTGTCTTTCACAAACATTCACAATTGACCAGAGCTGACCAGCAGTCCAGCCGTGGTTATCCAACAGTCCCCGAAGACTTTTGTAGCAGCGCCGCGCGGCCAGATGCGCACCGGCTGGTATGACGGAGGACGCCCGCGTGTGACCGCCGGCTCATCATCTAACCAGCGCCCGTACATCATCCGCAATAATGGCTGGAATAACTACCGACCGTGGCGGTATCAGCAGCCCATCCGTAAGTCAAACAACAATCCAAACACACCAGCTCAGAACAGAGTCCAATGCCAGGATCCGGACTTTACACACAAGGTCCGCCCTTTTCTATTCACAATTGATGTGGACAGCCTTTATACTAAGGCTGATACACAAGACGACATCCAAGCAATTAAAAACTTGATTTATTTATTTATTTATATTTGAGGAGGAGGAATTTGTAATGTTTTTGTACATCTTAACAAGCATAATCGCTGTATAAAATGTAAATCCGTAGGTCATCACAATTTGGTTAATTTCTTGGACACAACCACATTCAACGGACCCATATTCACTCTACACAACCAATTGGACACAAAAGTTTATTTCAAATGACAATTATCACGGTTCCACAGAATATACACACAGACAGAGGATTTTAAACAAGCCACCAAAGTGCTGTTCTCGGCTTTATCCAGCAGAGGGCACTCCAGGGCCATTTTTGGAATTATTTCGAACGACAAGGATTGCTGGACGACTTGCGCGAATAAGAGGGGTTTAAAAGCGCCAGACAGGGGAATATTTCTTTCAAAAATGTGTGTATATGGTGATTTGTAAATAATGTGGCAAAAGATATGTGGGAGAAACAAGCCTGACAATACATGTACAGATTGCATGTCATAAATACAATATTGTAGAACAAAAGAATACTGACCGGCATGTTTTCCAGCATTTGTCTCCCCCGACTGGGATCCAGTACATGCCCTGACCCTGGAGTGTAAACCAAAATGGTCCACGGCCCAGAGAAGAAGAGCTGAGAGAGATTGGGTTAATTAATCAGGAACAGCATATCCACACGGCCTTAATGAAAGTGTCGAGGAGGAGAGCAGAGGGTGGGGAGGGGAATTGTCATTCGAAGACAGTTTGACACATAACAACAGCTGAGTTTTAAATAGTGACATTCATCTGATTTCACTGTCAATCTCAAACTGTACGAGCGAGACAAGCACAAAATGAGACGTGTTGCATTTTTCACAGTAACCAAGTCAAAATAAATCATGTTGTCCTTCAAAAACATGCACAATTGATGTTTCTAAAGTGGGATTGTCATTCTAAGACAGTTTGACACAGAAAAAGAAATGAATCTTAAATATTGACTTTCCTTTGATTTTCCTGGCAAAATGACGCTATATGAGCGAAACAAGCACAAAATGAGACAAGATGAACACTTGTTACATTTTTCACAGTAACTACATACGGTGGTCAAAATAAACAATGTTGTCTTTCACAAACATTCACAATTGACCAGAGCTGACCAGCAGTCCAGCCGTGGTTATCCAACAGTCCCCGAAGACTTTTGTAGCAGCGCCGCGCGGCCAGATGCGCACCGGCTGGTATGACGGAGGACGCCCGCGTGTGACCGCCGGCTCATCATCTAACCAGCGCCCGTACATCATCCGCAATAATGGCTGGAATAACTACCGACCGTGGCGGTATCAGCAGCCCATCCGTAAGTCAAACAACAATCCAAACACACCAGCTCAGAACAGAGTCCAATGCCAGGATCCGGACTTTACACACAAGGTCCGCCCTTTTCTATTCACAATTGATGTGGACAGCCTTTATACTAAGGCTGATACACAAGACGACATCCAAGCAATTAAAAACTTGATTTATTTATTTATTTATATTTGAGGAGGAGGAATTTGTAATGTTTTTGTACATCTTAACAAGCATAATCGCTGTATAAAATGTAAATCCGTAGGTCATCACAATTTGGTTAATTTCTTGGACACAACCACATTCAACGGACCCATATTCACTCTACACAACCAATTGGACACAAAAGTTTATTTCAAATGACAATTATCACGGTTCCACAGAATATACACACAGACAGAGGATTTTAAACAAGCCACCAAAGTGCTGTTCTCGGCTTTATCCAGCAGAGGGCACTCCAGGGCCATTTTTGGAATTATTTCGAACGACAAGGATTGCTGGACGACTTGCGCGAATAAGAGGGGTTTAAAACCGCCAGACAGGGGAATATTTCTTTCAAAAATGTGTGTATATGGTGATTTGTAAATAATGTGGCAAAAGATATGTGGGAGAAACAAGCCTGACAATACATGTACAGATTGCATGTCATAAATACAATATTGTAGAACAAAAGAATACTGACCGGCATGTTTTCCAGCATTTGTCTCCCCTGACTGGGATCCAGTACATGCCCTGACCCTGGAGTATAAACCAAAATGGTCCACGGCCCAGAGAAGAAGAGCTGAGAGAGATTGGGTTAATTATTCAGTAACAGCATATCCACACGGCCTTAATGAAAGTGTCGAGGAGGAGAGCAGAGGGTGGGGAGGGGAATTGTCATTCGAAGACAGTTTGACACATAACAACAGCTGAGTTTTAAATAGTGACATTCATCTGATTTCACTGTCAATCTCAAACTGTACGAGCGAGACAAGCACAAAATGAGACGTGTTGCATTTTTCACAGTAACTCAACACCAAGTCAAAATAAATCATGTTGTCCTTCAAAAATATGCACAATTGATGTTTCTAAAGTGGGATTGTCATTCTAAGACAGTTTGACACAGAAAAAGAAATGAATCTTAAATATTGACTTTCCTTTGATTTTCCTGGCAAAATGACGCTATATGAGCGAGACAAGCACAAAATGAGACAAGATGAACACTTGTTACATTTTTCACAGTAACTACATACGGTGGTCAAAATAAACAATGTTGTCTTTCACAAACATTCACAATTGACCAGAGCTGACCAGCAGTCCCGCCGTGGTTATCCAACAGTCCCCGAAGACTTTTGTAGCAGCGCCGCGCGGCCAGATGCGCACCGGCTGGTATGACGGAGGACGCCCGCGTGTGACCGCCGGCTCATCATCTAACCAGCGCCCGTACATCATCCGCAATAATGGCTGGAATAACTACCGACCGTAGCGGTATCAGCAGCCCATCCGTAAGTCAAACAACAATCCAAACACACCAGCTCAGAACAGAGTCCAATGCCAGGATCCGGACTTTACACACAAGGTCCGCTCTTTTCTATTCACAATTGATGTGGACAGCCTTTATACTAAGATTGATACACAAGACGACATCCAAGCAATTAAAAACTTGATTTATTTATTTATTTATTTATATTTGAGGAGGAGGAATTTGTAATGTTTTTGTACATCTTAACAAACATAATCGCTGTATAAAATGTAAATCCGTAGGTCATCACAATTTGGTTAATTTCTTGGACACAACCACATTCAACGGACCCATATTCACTCTACACAACCAACTGGACACAAAAGTTTATTTCAAATGACAATTATCACGGTTCCACAGAATATACACACAGACAGAGGATTTTAAACAAGCCACCAAAGTGCTGTTCTCGGCTTTATCCAGCAGAGGGCACTCCAGGGCCATATTTGGAATTTTTTCGAACGACAAGGATTGCTGGACGACTTGCGCGAATAAGAGGGGTTTAAAAGCGCCAGACAGGGGAATATTTCTTTCAAAAATGTGTGTATATGGTGATTTGTAAATAATGTGGCAAAAGATATGTGGGAGAAACAAGCCTGACAATACATGTACAGATTGCATGTCATAAATACAATATTGTAGAACAAAACAATACTGACCGGCATGTATTCCAGCATTTGTCTCCCCTGACTGGGATCCAGTACATGCCCTGACCCTGGAGTGTAAACCAAAATGGTCCACGGCCCAGAGAAGAAGAGCTGAGAGAGATTGGGTTCATTAATCAGGAACAGCATATCCACACGGCCTTAATGAAAGTGTCGAGGAGGAGAGCAGAGGGTGGGGAGGGGAAATGTCATTCGAAGACAGTTTGACACATAACAACAGCTGAGTTTTAAATAGTGACATTCATCTGATTTCACTGTCAATCTCAAACTGTACGAGCGAGACAAGCACAAAATGAGACGTGTTGCATTTTTCACAGTAACCAAGTCAAAATAAATCACGTTGTCCTTCAAAAACATGCACAATTGATGTTTCTAAAGTGGGATTGTCATTCTAAGACAGTTTGACACAGAAAAAGAAATGAATCTTAAATATTGACTTTCCTTTGATTTTCCTGGCAAAATGACGCTATATGAGCGAGACAAGCACAAAATGAGACAAGATGAACACTTGTTACATTTTTCACAGTAACTACATACGGTGGTCAAAATAAACAATGTTGTCTTTCACAAACATTCACAATTGACCAGAGCTGACCAGCAGTCCCGCCGTGGTTATCCAACAGTCCCCGAAGACTTTTGTAGCAGCGCCGCGCGGCCAGATGCGCACCGGCTGGTATGACGGAGGACGCCCGCGTGTGACCGCCGGCTCATCATCTAACCAGCGCCCGTACATCATCCGCAATAAAGGCTGGAATAACTACCGACCGTGGCGGTATCAGCAGCCCATCCGTAAGTCAAACAACAATCCAAACACACCAGCTCAGAACAGAGTCCAATGCCAGGATCCGGACTTTACACACAAGGTCCGCTCTTTTCTATTCACAATTGATGTGGACAGCCTTTATACTAAGATTGATACACAAGACGACATCCAAGCAATTAAAAACTTGATTTATTTATTTATTTATTTATATTTGAGGAGGAGGAATTTGTAATGTTTTTGTACATCTTAACAAACATAATCGCTGTATAAAATGTAAATCCGTAGGTCATCACAATTTGGTTAATTTCTTGGACACAACCACATTCAACGGACCCATATTCACTCTACACAACCAACTGGACACAAAAGTTTATTTCAAATGACAATTATCACGGTTCCACAGAATATACACACAGACAGAGGATTTTAAACAAGCCACCAAAGTGCTGTTCTCGGCTTTATCCAGCAGAGGGCACTCCAGGGCCATATTTGGAATTTTTTCGAACGACAAGGATTGCTGGACGACTTGCGCGAATAAGAGGGGTTTAAAAGCGCCAGACAGGGGAATATTTCTTTCAAAAATGTGTGTATATGGTGATTTGTAAATAATGTGGCAAAAGATATGTGGGAGAAACAAGCCTGACAATACATGTACAGATTGCATGTCATAAATACAATATTGTAGAACAAAAGAATACTGACCGGCATGTATTCCAGCATTTGTCTCCCCTGACTGGGATCCAGTACATGCCCTGACCCTGGAGTGTAAACCAAAATGGTCCACGGCCCAGAGAAGAAGAGCTGAGAGAGATTGGGTTCATTAATCAGGAACAGCATAGCCACACGGCCTTAATGAAAGTGTCGAGGAGGAGAGCAGAGGGTGGGGAGGGGAAATGTCATTCGAAGACAGTTTGACACATAACAACAGCTGAGTTTTAAATAGTGACATTCATCTGATTTCACTGTCAATCTCAAACTGTACGAGCGAGACAAGCACAAAATGAGACGTGTTGCATTTTTCACAGTAACCAAGTCAAAATAAATCACGTTGTCCTTCAAAAACATGCACAATTGATGTTTCTAAAGTGGGATTGTCATTCTAAGACAGTTTGACACAGAAAAAGAAATGAATCTTAAATATTGACTTTCCTTTGATTTTCCTGGCAAAATGACGCTATATGAGCGAGACAAGCACAAAATGAGACAAGATGAACACTTGTTACATTTTTCACAGTAACTACATACGGTGGTCAAAATAAACAATGTTGTCTTTCACAAACATTCACAATTGACCAGAGCTGACCAGCAGTCCCGCCGTGGTTATCCAACAGTCCCCGAAGACTTTTGTAGCAGCGCCGCGCGGCCAGATGCGCACCGGCTGGTATGACGGAGGACGCCCGCGTGTGACCGCCGGCTCATCATCTAACCAGCGCCCGTACATCATCCGCAATAAAGGCTGGAATAACTACCGACCGTGGCGGTATCAGCAGCCCATCCGTAAGTCAAACAACAATCCAAACACACCAGCTCAGAACAGAGTCCAATGCCAGGATCCGGACTTTACACACAAGGTCCGCTCTTTTCTATTCACAATTGATGTGGACAGCCTTTATACTAAGATTGATACACAAGACGACATCCAAGCAATTAAAAACATTATTTATTTATTTATTTATTTATGTACTTATTTATTTTTGAGAAGGAGGAGGAATTTGTAATGTTTTTGTACATCTTAACAAGCATAATCGCTGTATAAAATGTAAATCCATAAGTCATCACAATTCGGTTAATTTCTTGGACACAGCCACATTCAAAGGACCCAAAATTCACTCTACACAACCAATTGGACACAAAAGTTTATTTCAAATGACAACTATCACGGTTCCACAGAATGTACACACAGACAGAGGATTTTGAACAAGCCACCAACGTGCTCGGCTTGTCCAGCAGAGGGCACTTCAGGGCCATTTTTGGAGACTTGCTCGAATAAGAGGTGTTTAAAACCGCCAGACAGGGGAATATTTCTTTCAAAAATGTGTGTATATGGTGATTTGTAAATAATGTGGCAAAAGATATGTGGGAGAAACAAGCCTGACAATACATGTACAGATTGCATGTCATAAATACAATATTGTAGAACAAAAGAATACTGACCGGCATGTTTTCCAGCATTTGTCTCCCCTGACTGGGATCCAGTACATGCCATGACCCTGGAGTGTAAACCAAAATGGTCCACGGCCCAGAGAAGAAGAGCTGAGAGAGATTGGGTGCAGTGGATATGCTGCTCCTGATTAATTAAATCAGGAACAGCATATCCACACGGCCTTAATGAAAGTGTGGAGGAGGAGAGCAGAGGGTGGGGAGGGGAATTGTCATTCGAAGACAGTTTGACACAAAACAACAGCTGAGTTTTAAATAGTGACATTCATCTGATTTCACTGTCAATCTCAAACTGTACGAGCGAGACAAGCACAAGATGAGACGTGTTGCATTTTCACAGTAACCAAGTCAAAATAAATCATGTTGTCCTTCAAAAACACGCACAATTGATGTTTCTAAAGTGGGATTGTCATTCTAAGACAGTTTGACACAGAAAAACAAATGAATCTTAAATATTGACTTTCCTTTGATTTTCCTGGCAAAATGACGCTATGTGAGCGAGACAAGCACAAAATGAGACAAGATGAACACTTGTTACATTTTTCACAGTAACTACATAGGGTGGTCAAAATAAACAATGTTGTCTTTCACAAACATTCACAATTGACCAGAGCTGACCAGCAGTCCCGCCGTGGTTATCCAACAGTCCCCGAAGACTTTTGTAGCAGCGCCGCGCGGCCAGATGCGCACGGCTGGTATGACGGAGGACGCCCGCGTGTGACCGCCAGCTCATCATCTAACCAGCGCCCGTACATCATCCGCAATAATGGCTGGAATAACTACCGACCGTGGCGGTATCAGCAGCCCATCCGTAAGTCAAACAACAATCCAAACACACCAGCTCAGAACAGAGTCCAATGCCAGGATCCGGACTTTACACACAAGGTCCGCTCTTTTCTATTCACGATTGATGTGGACAGCCTTTATACTAAGATTGATACACAAGACGACATCCAAGCAATTAAAAACATTATTTATTTATTTATTTATTTATGTACTTATTTATTTTTGAGGAGGAGGAGGAATTTGTAATGTTTTTGTACATCTTAACAAGCATAATTCCTTTATAAAATGTAAATCCATAAGTCATCACAATTCGGTTAATTTCTTGGACACAGCCACATTCAAAGGACCCAAAATTCACTCTACACAACCAATTGGA